>NC_092425.1:6785624-7102462 GCF_036169615.1 Heliangelus exortis
GAAGGCTCCTATGTCACTCCTCAGTATTAGAAATATACCAACAGAGAGCACCAGAGGCGTAAGCATTACACACCTCAAAGATATTGGCTCCTTCCCAGTTTTTTCATACTTTCTTCTCCATATTTTCACAAGTATTACACTGACATTCAAGAATTACACCTCTAATTTCTACAACCCGGTCTGTGACATGTTTGGTGCCTTTTGGAAAGATGTTTATTTGTAGATCCCCTTGGAACGCCATCAGTGGAAAAATACTCACATGGGGTATGATGAGAGGGAAACATCCATTTTTTGGTAAAGCTCTATTTTTACAGTGACTTAAGGCTCACACTTTGTTTCACATATAGGACTGATACAGCTATGCAGTGCCATATGCAAAGAATTTGGAGTAAAACTACAGTTTTGCCCCAAAACTCAGACTCTGATGCAAGGTTTCTTTCTTTTTGAGTTGAATTTTACTCTGATTGTGGGATAGAGGAGAGTTTTTAAAAAACTAAAGAGGTGTTTTGGCAAGAAGAGCTTTTATCACCTGCTTCTTTTACTAGTTCTCATCAGTGAGATCTGTTAAGCATTTTTTCAATGTTCAGTTAAACTGTTTGACTATGTTATTTATGCTTCAGTTTTCAAACGATGCTTACCTGCTCTGATTTTGCTTTTTGAACAATAAATTCTCCTTAAATCTGAATTCTAACCTGGAAAATTACGCTCTGAAAGTTTGCTACCCAAGTTAGTAACAGAAAATAGCATCCAGTCCAAAATCCTGAACACAAGATCTGCAGTTCAGTCTGACAGAACTGCTTTGTATTTCTTCCTTACACTACGATCTCAAGTTTAGAGAAGAGCTGATTAAGTTTAGCCAAAAATGCCTCGACTAACAGATGAGCAATAGCCAACATGTCTATGTCAGGAACGAACCATGTTAAAAGTATTTAAATTCCATGCAGGAGAAGGTATAGGCTTTGTGGCACCACCATTTGTGGATATAACACAAGTAAGATTGCTGGAGGACAGGGCTAGCATTAAAAAATGTTCTTAAGAAGTTGGAGAAATGATTGGGAGAAGCTGGGGTACTCTTCAGCTGGTAGAATACAACACACAGCTGGTACCACTTAATGCACCCAATCAAGCAATTACATAAATAAGAAATGTTCAGGTAGGAGTTCTGGAATTTGAAGAATATTTGGAAAGACTGAAAAATGCACAGCACAGGTCAACAAGAGTAACTGGAGACACTCAAGACCAGAAAAAGAGAACTGGGCTTAAACTGGAGAAAAGAAGATGTCATGGTTTTAGACAGTTACCAGACAGTGACAGATGCTCTCAGTTATTCCCCACTACCCTGCCAGGGGAAGATGAAGAAAGGACTAAGGGAGAGAGACTTTAAGGCTGGAAGAAAAAACTTGAATTACTTACTAATACTAGTATTAGTGAATTACAAATATATAAACATGGAGCTTGACCTCCTCAGTTGGCCATTACTTCCCA
This sequence comes from Heliangelus exortis, assembly GCF_036169615.1. NCBI lineage: Eukaryota > Metazoa > Chordata > Aves > Apodiformes > Trochilidae > Heliangelus > Heliangelus exortis. Next base: position 6,787,110 of record NC_092425.1, read on the forward strand.
ACCAGAAAAGTCCCACACCAGACTGGGCAGTAGATGGGGATGCCTAAGTCCCCAGCTGTCTTAGGGACAGTTCACAACAGTCTTAGAGGAACCAAGATGGTCCTACTTGGGAAGGCAGAAGGCAACCTGTCTTGGTGAATGATGCTCTTCTCTGGAGAAGAAACCAGGAGTAGGGGCAGCAGCTCCCCATTATCACTGCCACATCAACAGCCTGGCAGTTGTTGGTGCTGTCCCAGGCAGGTTTTTAATATCCTCTCAAACCAGGACAGAAGACTTAAGACTGATTTTTCTTGAGGTGAGAATAAGGAGGCTTTGAAACTGATAGCCTGGAAACCTGTGGTCTCCTCGCCACTGAAGGGAAGTTGAATATTGGAAAAAAACATCATATGCATGTCAGAGGGACTCAATAAACCCTTGGCATTGCTTTCCTGCCCTATATCCTGGGCAAATCTGCCACTACATTAGTGATATATTTGACATTAGTAACAATGTGGAACTGTCAGCATCTCCCCAGGCAAAATGCAGACTCCAGAGGCTAATAATTCATGTCTCCAGTCTGATCATTGAGATGGAAACAGAAGCTTCAAAGGGGAAAACCAGAAGTATCTACTAAGCAATTTTTAAGATACAATGAATGCAGCTTTGGAAAAGCTTGTTCTTGGCCTGAGGCTAGGACTGAATTACTTAAAAGACCTCTTAATTTGATTTTAAGCTCTCTTTTAATAACAACTGCTGGCCTTGAAACTTCCTGAATCAATGGGACACCCTGACCCATAACCCAAAGGATAGGAGGAACCAAAGTGTTACAGTCATGTAACTTAAAAGGAAATCAATATATAAAGACTACCATTACACAATTCGTAGAGTTTTACAAGCTTTTTTCCAAGGATTTAGCTCCTAAAATTATTATAAAGTACTCCACTTCCATTGCTATCACTTTCTTTTTAATTGCTGAAAGATTTTGGGCCAGACTCCATCATATGTTCAGCATTTAGGAGGAGGACATGGAGCTCGTGAGAGCACCCATGGGAACCCACAGAGGCACTCCCTGGCAAAGATTCCCCAGCACAAGCCTCTCGCCCTCTGAGCAGTGCTGGCAAACAGTCCCTGGAAGTGGAAAAATCCTGTGCTGAACAAACCACTAGTTTTGTAAAAAGTTTGTATAAGTGCACACAAATTTAAGGAAAAAAAAAAAAAAAAAAAAGGTGGGGCAGGGGGGGGAGGAAAAAGAAAAAAAAAAAAAGAAAAAGAAAACAGAGGGCAAAAAAAAAAGGAAAAAAAAAAGAGATTTGACTCCCAAGTGCTAGGAAGTTGAGAACGTATTTCAGATGCAAACTGTGAACTCATGAGCAGCTGTGTTTCAAGTTATGCTATTGAGAATCTCCTATGACACTTGTAGCTGCAGTGTTGATGTCTGCAGATCTTGTCTTTTGGCCTAACTTTTGCATGCTCATTTTTGTTCCTGGAATTCTGCAGAGGGAAAAATTTTGGTTGCTTCTGGACAGGAGGAATTTTCTGTGCACATTTTTCACCAACCTACTGCTTTTCTTCTACAGATCTCCCTAATGCTTGCAGATGTTCTGAGTCAGAATACATCTGATTTCCTTGAAGGTCATTGCACCAGGATTCTCAGTGTCTTTAGGAGCACATTATTTGGCATGGATTGCTCTGAGGCTCATCTAAGAAGCCCCTTGTTTTTCAAGGGATCACATGCACATCAGTGTCAAAGCAATTACTTCTCAAAGTTTTAAAATAATAAAACTGTAATAATAAGAAACATTTATGACTCCACAGGAGTTGATGCAGCCTCAGCTGCACTCCCTTCTTCAGCAGCAGAGGGTGCTGGCAGAATTCTGAGGGTCCCTTGCAAAAACATACACACAGTTGGTCAGGTCTGACTGTCATTTGTCCAGGGCATGCACTTCACACAACTATCACTTAGGAACAACAGCATCAGTGAGTGGCTTTTAACTCAGTTTTCATTATCACAGAATCATAGAATTGGCTGGGTTGGAAGGGACCTCAGAGATCATCAAGTCCAACCCTTGATCCACTCCCGCTGCAGTTCCCAGCCCATGGCACTGAGTGCCACATCCAGTCCCTTTTTAAATATCTCCAGGGATTCCAATGCCTGATCACCCTCTCCGTAAAGAATTTCTTTCTAATGTCCAACCTAAACCTCCCCTGGCACAACTTGAGACCGTGCCCTCTTGTCTTGCTGAGAGTTGCCTGGGAAAAGAGACCAACCCCCCCCGGCTCCAACCTCCTTTCAGGGAGTTGTAGAGAGTGATGAGGTCTCCCCTGAGCCTCCTCTTCTCCAGGCTGAACACCCCCAGATCCCTCAGCCTCTCCTCATAGGATCTGTGCTCGAACCTGAAGCCTGTAAGATCTGCTCACCCCATGCCAAGTTGTGCAGTGTGCTCACTGCTGTGCCTCACATCCATCATCTGCAGGCAAGCCCAAAAATGAGGTCAAGCATTAGATAGGAAACATCAGTCCCACGGTTATTGTGATTCAAGGAGAAAATGATCAACCAAGGATGGACTGCAAGCTTGAATCTGAACTGCACAGTGAACACTAATTCCAGACTCTTGCAGCCCAAGTGCTGCTCTGAGTGCTGTTCTGCAGCTCTTCCCAAGCCCAGCAATTCCCCATGAACACCACATCTATTTCCCAAGGGTGAAAGCCTAGACAACTGACCACTCAAGTGATGCTGCTGTTTCTTCCACTCCTTATCAGGTCTTATTTGGAAGCCAGAGTAAAATCATCTTATGCATCAGAAAAACCCACGGTCAGTGCTGAAGGGCTGTAGGTGAGGTCACAAAGTTTATCTGTTTAGTTAACAGAACTAATTTAGGAGAAAAACCTAATTTAGGAGAAAAACCTAATTTACAAGAAAAACCTTCTTTGCTGTGCAATTTTTTTTCTCTTTTCAGATGCAATACCCAGCTTGCTAGCTGCTCCGTGATGAAAACATCCAAACCAAAACATCAAGACTGTTTCACTAAGTTACTTATTACTTTTTAGAAGACACTAAGCTTAGCAGAAAAACGGTTCTTCAACGACAGCAATTTTACACTTCTAAAGAAAGGGTAAGCAGACAAAAGTTACAAAACACCCAAGCCTAACACGCCCACGATTTCTAAAGGTAGATTTAATTCAACGCGGTTGCTTCAAAAGTTTTTCTTTCGGTGCAAGCAGTCTCAAGTTGAGCTTTCACAAAGGAAAGAGTACATGGAGGTGCTCTTTATCCCCCCCCACCCCACATCCCGGCTGTTTCTGCAAGCCTTGCTCCTCAGCAGCATCACCCGCACCGTCCCTCCGAGCAGCCCCCCGAGCTCCAACCCATCCCTCCTCACCCCGGCCGCAGACACCTTCCCAAAGCCGCCTGCATTCCCTCCCTTCTTCCTTTCCTTCCTTCCTTCCTTCCCTCCCTCCCTTTCCCGCTCACCTCGGGCGTGCAGCCAGAGCAGCCCCCGCCGCCGCTACTCCCGCCGGCCCATGGCCACTGGACCCGCCGCCTCCTCCTCCTCCTCGCCGCGCCCCTTTCCCCGCCGGCTCCGGCCCCCGGCGGCTCCCTCCGGCGGTGGGTGATGGAGGGAGCCGAACCCGCAGCCACCCGCCGGACCCACGTCCCCGGGGCTCGGCAAGAGAAAGATTTGGGGGTGTGAGCAGCGTGGGTCCGCCCGGGAGCTTCCCCGGGGAAGCCGCTGCCGGGCCAGAGACCCCTCGGCTCCCCCCGTGCTGGGCAGAGCCCCAGAGCCTCAAGGAAGTGGTTCCGTCAATCTGCTTCAGGCTTTCACACATCCAGACTTTCCCTCTCCCTTTCCAGGGCAGAAAAGTGCTGGCAAGCAACAGGGAAGAGGAGCCGGGAGAGAGGAGAAAAGACGGAAAGAGACGCTTCTGCACGGCCTCATTTAAGATAAGGCACTCGCCCGGCACCATGAACCGCTTTTCACTGGACAACTCTTATAAACACTTCCTAAGCCGCTGTCATTCTTCAAGTGCTAAATGAGCTGCTTCAGCATATGGGCAGTGCAGGGTTTCCCTCTAGGTCTGCATACGGATTTAACTTCACCCCTGAGGGTGAGGGTGGACGCAGCAGTGGTGCCACTTCTCTGTTGGGTGTGCTGAAAACAAAGCCACCTCCTCAGTGGTTAGACTTTTTTAGTGGTTAGACTTATTTGTTAATAATTTCTTGACTTTTTTTTCCCATCAAAATAGTATTTTCCACTAATACAGCAACTATGATCTCTTGCCCTGAGAAAAACTGCCCAGGTACCATCAATGGATTGCAGGACAACTCATCTGCCCCTTAGGACATGGAGAAGCATTTTGAACAGCTATTATGGTATCAAACAGCAGAAGTATGTGGTCTATGTTCTTGAATAAAACACAAGTGAGATCCCTAACACACTGAATACATCAATATAATAGAAATGTTACAGGTTGACACACTGCAATAAAGATTCCCAACTACCACTGAGGAAATAAGACAAAAAGCAGGGGTAAATAGTATTTACAAATAAACTTCATATCAATATATAGTCATTATTAATGAAAGCACTATTATTTTTATCTAGAAAAATGAGAGAAGTTTTGGGATTCATTAACTTGTTTTTGGTGATGTCTGTTCAAGTTTGGCAGACACTGGACACCTGTAGCCTGGCATCTCAGAGGGTAAATTCCACTACCAAGCTTTAAATAGTATTTTGCTCCAAATACATGATCCCCCAGAAGCTTCCTGAGGAAGATCCACATCTTTGGCACTGCTTAGTGAAATGGAAATCTTTGAAGTGGCTGTCTAGCAGCTGCCATACAGTGATTAGTAATAACAAAATGAAATTCAACTTAACATGACTGAGGGTAATTTGGCTGAAGTGTTCACAAACCAGATCTTGACCAACTATCATATATGTGATGAACATAACTCTTCTCTTTCCAGTGATGCATGGAATTTGTTCTTCTTTCCCCATAATTTTGTTTAAAACTTGATTACTTGCTTGATTACTACACCATTTTACACTGGAGCTGCAACAGACATTTCCATGCACATTACTGGGATACATCATTCATCTGAATATAATTTTTCAGTCTTTCTCATGTGTTTTTATCAGAATATATAGCAAGAAAACAACATGCTACTGTCTGAACTATATTCTGAGTCCCAATTACAGATTTGCTTCACAGATCAGTTTTCATGGGAAAAATTATTTTGGTTCTAAAATTCATACTTAACCTACATGCCACCCTCAAAAAGCATGTTTGATGTCTCCTTCCCAAGCTTCCAAAACCAGCTTAGAGCAATGCTTTATCATTTGCTTACACCATTCAAAATGTTTCTATTACTAGAAGTCCCAAACTGCCCCATATCATGCATCTTTCATGAAATGCTACAGAGCAGGCCATTTTTTCATCATCAAACTTTTGGCTGCAAGATGCAAGATTGTCATTATGTTGGACACTCAGGACAGACACCACATGTCCCAGTCGTGTGACCATAGAGGACTGAATGAATTCAAAGCTGCAAACATTTCAATCTGAAAAGATTGCCATTAAAAGGGTGGGAAACTTAACTGGGATGCTTTTAGGATGCTAGCAGAATTCGTATACCAAAAAGAGTTTCTTGTGCAGACTAAAGCAAACATTAAGTGTTTAAAATCAGGCTTTAATTCATGTTTGTATCTCTCCACAGATGGAACTAACAAAGTGCAAAGAACCTCAAATACTACTGGAAAGCTCCACCATGACCAGGCAATTTGAGTAAAAATGTACTAAAATGGCCACAGTTAACTCCTTTGTTTCCCTGAAGGAAAGCAGAGATCTGCAAGAAGCACACAAAAGTTTGCCAAGGTAGAGCAGCTCTTAAAAGTTACTGCATTTCATCAGTTCTTTCTCAGCATTAACCACCAATGCCAACAGGTATTGTCAAGGTTTAAATGGCAGGAGGATTCCTCTAGACTGAAAGTCAGTAATTTCTCTCTTTAAATTAGGGTTCCTTTCAACCCCATACAGGATTTTTTTGAAGGAAAAGAGGGGCGTGAAAAACGAGTGTGACATGGTTGCTCAAGACACTGTGGCCATGGATTTGGTGACACAAGACATTTCCCTCCTGTCCCATTCCAGTATTTCTGACCCTAGAATTAATCATTCCATCCCATTCAGCAGAGCAAAGAGGTGAAAGGTCAGTGATGGGAAGCAAAGGCAGACACAGAACCTGCCCATGTTTCTTTGATGTTTTCAAAGTTCAAGGTGTGAGCTGCAACTAAGGAATCTTTTTTTATTGTGCATTCTCACTGGGGACCAGGACACCCCTCTTGTTATGAGAGCACAAAGCAAAATAAATAAATGAAGCAAGAAATAACATGCTATAATTTATGGGGTTTGTAGGCAGGCTGGTAGCGTTCATGAGCTGTCCTCTCAGTCCTGGCTGTACATCATTATTACACATTAATTCATATAGAGTATGTAAGCAAACAAAAGTACTGCAAATTGTGGCCCTCTCAGGGGTGTTCTATTTCTGAAATTGTAAAGAAAATTTTTAAGTTATCATTAATGTGGAAAATTTCTTTTCACATCACAGAGGATGACATCATAGAATTTTCAGGGTTGGAAAGGACCTTTAAGATCACCCAGTTCCAGCCCCCCTGCCATGGGCAGGGACACCTCCCACCAGCCCAGGTTGCTCAGAGCCCTGTCCAGCCTGGCCTTAAAAACTTCCAGGGATGGGGCTTCCACCACCTCTCTGGGAAACCTGTGCCAGTGTCTCACCACCCTCATGGTGAAGAACTTCTTCCTAATATCTGATCTAAGTCTACCCTCCTCTAGTTTGAATCCATTCCCCCATGTCCCTGTCATCCTAGAAGTCCCTCACCACCTTTCTTGTCTTTCTCAGCCTGTCTTCACAGGAGAGGTGCTCCAGCCCCCTGAGCATCCTCATGGCCCTCCTCTGGACACACTCCAGCACATCCATGGCTTTCTTGTAACAGGGGCTCCAGAACTGGACACAGGACTCCAGGTAATCATTGTTTCCATAGTTGTTAATATTAACAATGATGTAACTGTATCTTTGATTTCTTCTTGCTAATTATGTTATTTATCCAATACATTTTGCATTCTGTAACTGCTCTTCACCCATAAAAATAACTCTTTAGGCAGAAGCACAAGTCAAAAAAGACTAAATCAACAACAGTTCCTTGCTGTTGTCTTTTTTCCTAGTTAGTAAAACATTCTAGTATTTAAACTGCAAATAAGTAATATCCACCAATGGAAGGCTCTTCCTTCAGATGAAAACTGCTGAGAGATCCTTTCTCCACAAAATCTGGCAGAAAATAATTCTTGTCTCAAATATTTTCACTCCCTTTGAGGTGAAACACGGCGTCTCCATTCATGGAGCACAAACTCAAAAAGAACAAAAAGATGCCTTCACTCCACTTTGAAAAATTGAAACATTCAAACCCAGGGACAGGCCGACAACAAAAGCTGTGATGTGCTTGGAAAGCTCTGAAAAGACTCTGAAATGTGCCAGAGAAGCAAGCTGAACCTCTTTTGCCCAAGTTTTTTCCCTCCCACCCCACTCACGCCATGGGGTCCTCCAGTAGCAGCCCCAAGAGAAGCAGTGCACCCCAGCCCATCTGCCTTGTCCAGTCTGGTTGAAGGAGCTGCCTAGTATTCCAGACACATATTTCTGTTTTTGGGGGGTTTTGTTTTTGGTGGTTTTTGTCTTGTTTTGTTTTTTGTTTGAGGGTTTCTTTCCCCAGAGATCTGCCAAAGCTTCCCTTTCCCTCTGTCGCCTCCCCCCCGTATTTGGAAAGGGTAAAGTGGGAGCAAGAAAGGAGAAAATCCCATAACACGTCCAAGGCATTCAAGGATGATTTGTGTTCTCACTTATGGGGTATGACTGTCACCGTTGATCTACTTTCAGGCCTAGATTACATCTGATAAGGGCTGACCTTATTTGAGTATTCACACATTATGCACTCACGGAGAGCACAGAGGACACAAAAGTCCCTCAGATGTCCTGGGCATCAATCACGCTCACAGCGTGGAGGCTGCCAAACTTTTCTTCCCTTTAACTCGGGAAAGGAGAGGATAGTTGAAGACAGACTTAATAAATTTTAGAGCTGTGCCACAGTATATTTGGGGCCCATTGTCTTCTAAAAGTGTGCTTTTCAGCAAATCCTCCCCAGTTACCATGGACAACAATTCGGCTTTAACAAATCCAGGAGGAGGGAGCAGACTGAAGGGGGGAGGGAAGGTGAACAAAGGGCTTGCCAAATCCTTAAAAAAAATAAAAATCTAAAAAGCATTCTTAAAAACAGAGTAATTTCCAAACACTTTAAAGCAGATCACATCCTTAAGAACTCCTGAACCAATTGTTCACCACATGCAAATACTTAAACTCATTGCCTCAAATAACAAGTGTTTTTGTAAGTAATACATTATAAACACCACTAACCACTAAAATCTTTCATCTGTTGCAATGACTGACACCTCTGTTTAAACTTTCCTTTTTTTTTTCATCAGAATTACAGCTAGTTTTATAAACCTTCTGTTTCAGTCTGTACATTTATTTTAAATTATAAGAGTCAGAGGAAATAAGAGCACACAGCAGGTGATGTTTGTGCTGCTCTGAAATGTACTTACCAGCAGAGTCCAGCTTGATTTTTAAAGTCTAAATTCTCCTACAGTATCATCCTTACAGACAAAACAGACTCCATAGGCTGCAAATTTTCATGGAAAAGACAAAAACAAAACAGCCCAAAAGAGCCATTATATCTAGCTCTCAAACATCCTTTATTTCCCATATCTGTAAGAAACAGGAAATGACTCTCAAAACAAAGTATGATTGGCTTCACTAGAGCATGTTAATTAACTCTGAAATTTGCTCAGGCCAAGGAAACTTTCTGCCTCAACTGTCCACTCCAGGAGCAGTGGTGAGCTAAGATATTTTTTGCATTTGACTGGAAATAAGTAAGTACAAAATGCAAACATTCATCCATCAAAGCCGTGGACAAGGATGCCCTGAAGAGTTCAGTGTGTTTGCTCTTTCTCAGTTTTAGATGCTCTCAGGGATGGAAGGTTTGTTGCTGCAGTTTGAGAGATCAGTTCACAGTAGAGTGCATCTCATAATGATGCAGTTCTGATGCTTTTCCAGAGTTGTTTGGTTTTTTCCCTTCCAATTCAAAACCATTTATTTTTTAGCTACTTGTCAAAAGTGAGTGATCCTTGAGAAAAGGAGCAGCACACTGCCATGAGGGGTGGAAAGACCTTTGGATTAAAACACAGGAAACGGATATTGAGAAGGACAATATCCAAAATGAGAGCATGGGGAAATCCACTGCCAGTTTCCCTACATTTTCATTTAAGTCCAAGGGCTGGACTTGATGATCTCAGAGATCCCTTTCCAACCCAGCCAATTCTATGATTCTATGATTCTATAAGCCATTCCCAGCCATAGTTCAACATTTAGGAAATATACTAGGATTAAATATTTGACAACATGCAATACTTTAACCTGACTACTCGTATCACTTCATCATTTGCCTGACTTTTCCTTGACTAAGCTAATTTAGATACTTTATTTTTATTTTTACTTCTCTGACTTCATTCTTCCTTCCAGAGCCCAAAATATTTAAAACCAATTCCAGAATAAAAACAATTCCAAAATATTTAAAACCAATTATTACTGCCTTCCTGGTTAACATAGCAGGAGCAATGTGCCTCCCAAATTTCTTTCTCCTTTGCCTCCCAATATGCCCAAGAGCAAGACTGCAAGATGAGAGGACAACCAACAGAGATGGATAGCCCAGTGGGATGGTTGGGTACCAAGGTGAGAAGAGCAAGGGGAGGGATGTACTTACTCTCAAAAAAAAAACTGATTTAATCATTCCCACTCTTTTTTTCAGGGCTTTTCTCTCTCATCCAGAGATGTGGTAGTCAGCCAGCCTCCCACTGGGGAGCTGAAACCCACCCAACTCACCTGCTACAGGCTGAGCTGCCAGCTGCTCTTCAGCTCCTTTTGCCACCTGGGAACTTAAATTTTGCCCTCTGGCCTGAACAGAAGAAAGGGTTGAGGGCAGACAGGCTCAGTTCTATTCTTGGAACACCATGAGGGTGCATAAGCAACACATGTGCATCCCTGCATCAGGCAAACCAACCATCTCCCTGCTGGGAGAGAGCTTTCAAGGTAGTTGTAGTGCCAGCTACCATGCAAGCTGGAAAGCATGAAATATACCAAGCCACTCTATCATAAATATTGTCTTCTTTTATAACTGAGAAAAATTATGCTAACAGGTTTTAAGCATGCATAAAAATTAAAGGTAATGCTTTTATAACATGAAGTCTGCTCACCAAATGAGTTATGGCAGTACAGTATCTTGCCAGTGTATAATTTCATATTTCAGAAGTTCCTTTCACCAGGGTTTGCATTTCAGACTCCAAGCAATAAATGGACAAAGACACAGATTTATTGCTGTGCCCCTACCCCCATCCCCCTGTGCATGTCTGATGGATTTGGAAAGTGACCTACAAATTCAAGACAGGCATCTGCCAAAATAAATCCACCACTAAATGCTTGCAGAGGATATTGTTTTCTCTCACATCTCTTATTTACTGGTTAACAATTTCTGGTTGAAATAACTAAATAAGTTTTGGGGGTGTTTTTTTGTTTGTTGGTTTGTTTTTTTGGGTTTTGGGGTTTTTTTATTTCGCTTTGTTTTGGGGGTTGGTTTTTTAGGTTTTTTTGTTTTGTGGTTTTTTTGTGGGGGTTTTTTTTTTTTTTTTTTTTGGTTTTTGGTTTTGATTTTTTTTGTTGTTACAGAAATCAATACATTCCTCTGTTTGCAATCACATTGTTCTATAAGTTGGACTTCACAGCAAATCCGCCTGAAGAACCATGGCAGCACACTGGTTGCAGGCACCCAGGCCTCCAAAGGGGTTAACACTATAATATCCACCCACTATTTATAACTTATGTTATATATATATATAACTTCTGTATAATGACAGGTGCACACAGATCACAGAAGTAATCAAACACACAGAAAGCAAATGTCTCTGTGTTGCAAAGAGCAGAAGCAGCACTCGGTATCAAAATATGTCTCAGAAGTATTTACAGGTTTACCACAAGCACATTTAGAAAAAGAGACAAAAAAGAATCCCACCCCAAATAACCAAATTTAACTCTGTGACTACTAAATTCTTACAGCAGAAGATAAAAATCTCAAAGCAGTCCCTGATGTGATGTGTACACAACACAACCTCTCTCTCTCACTTCTACCTGGTCTGATGAACTTGCAGGGAAGCAGGAGTTTGCATAATCCATTGGGCCACTGAATTTTCAAGTGGTAATTTCAGTATCACTTCTGCAATATTATTAAAAACAGATTTACAGTTGAAGAGATTTGACTCTCTTGGTGTAAGGTTTTGTTTGCATGTTTGTGATTTCTTAGCAAAAACAAATATTAAAAATTTTTTTTAATACCCAACTTGGCTCTGTCTCTTTAAATAAACAGACAGCTTCTTTAGCCCTTCTCATTCTTTCACCTGTCCCCAGTTACCCAGCACAGCTGCTTGTGGGTTTAAAATTTTTTTGTGAAGTAACAGTTCATGATAATCTCATTAAATCCTTTCTAACACTTTCCAGTTCATACAGGATTTCCTTCACTGGGGTGAGTGGAGCGAGGGTTGGCTGCTTAAGCAATCTCTGTGCAAAGAAAAAAAAAAAAATCACCTAAAGTTCTCCATGCAGAGCAGCCCCAGCAGGCAGAGGGTGCAGAGGAACCAAAGCTTGACCCTAAGAGAGGAGCTGGAACAAATCCAGAGATGAAGGAACTCTCTTGGCTATCTATGCCTAGAGATGAAAAAAGAACATTTAAAGTGTAATCCCCAATATCTTTTGCATGCAAAACAAATCATGTGCTAAGCCAGCTTCTTTACCTGTAAATAATTCTGTTTAAATGTCAGTAAGTCCCTCTCCCTGACAGCCTAGGATGTACTCATGTCAAAGGAGCCAGGGAGTTGGGTTTTTCAGCACAGGCTGCATGACAGGATGGATGCTCAGACACTTCAGGCAGTCTTAAAAATGGGAGACAAGCCTCCCCAGAGGGCACAGAGTGAAACAAAAGGCAAAACCAGGCCTGGTTATTTTATACATATGGCTCTTATATAGATATAAGGTTTTATGAGTAATGCTGGGGGTGTCCTGTCAACATTTGCAGGGAAAGGGACCTCCACAGAGAAGCCTTGGTGATGAGCTGATGTGAGACTGACAACAAGAAAAATTATGATTTCTTGAACTGCTCTATAAAGAATCAGGAAAAATTTTTAGGCTCATCTACAGAAAACTTCTATAGCATCAACTACTTCCATCAAAAAGATCAGTTTTCATTTCACTGTAAATAGTCTTCCCCATCAAGGACAGTTCTGATGCCTGAGGCTTCTCTGATGAAGACCTCTTATATAAAAGTAATACCTTATTTAAGATAGAATTGGTTAAAAACCTCCATGCAATAAAAAGCTGGCACCACTTCCTCTGCTGCAGGGCACAACCAGGACACTGCCCTGGCCTGCAGGTTCCTCCTTCATCCATAGAACCAATTCACTTCTCAGAAACCCCATGACATATAATTAGATGCACAAGTCCCATTGGGCAGTGCAATAAAATACTTTTTAGATCCTGCGTGCTCTTACAGTGAAGATTCCCAACCAATGAACCATAATAGCAACCAAAATAGGTGCTTGCTCTGGCCAGGAATGACAAGCCTCACAATTATCACACAAGCCTCAGGATGCTGAACTCACCTCCGTCAACCATCACTGAGAGAAAGAGCTGCTCAAGTAATCCCTAAGAATTGCTTGGCCCTTGGCAGCTGTAGGACCAGGAAGGAGATTTTACCCAGTCTCCAAAAAGGCAGCAGGTGCATACACCAAACCCACACTGACACATTTATAGCATAAAATTACAATGGGCCAGCATGGTCCACTCAGTGATGTGTTAGAGGAGCCTTTTTTTGTTTCTTTTCTTTTCTTTTCTTTTTTTTTTTTTTTAATTACTTCTTTTTATTACTTCTTTTACTTTTACTTTTTATTACTTTTTTTTTACTTCTTTTACTTCTTTTTAATTTTTTTATTTTTAATTTTGATTTTATTTTTATTTATTATATAATATATAATACATAAATATATATAATTATTTATTTTTTATTTTATTTATTTTATTTTTTTTTATTTATTCTTTTACTTCTTTTTTATTACTTCTTTTTTATTTTACTTTTTATTACTTCTTTTACTTTTTATTACTTCTATTTTCTGCCTCCAGTGTAACTTCATCCACCTCTGCCAAAACCTCCAAGCAAGATGGAAGCTAAAGTGTAGTGTCTCTAATTTTTGTTTAGCTGGGATGATTCAGCAATGTCTGCAAGATCAATTTATGTGCTGATGCAAGCCCAGCATCTTCCTTCTCTCTCAGGGCTGGTAAGCAACCATTTAGGGTCTGGGCATTCTCACATGAAAGCTTGAAGCTGATGGGAGACTCCTGAGTCTAAATGCAACTAAAAAACCCACAGAAACGCAATTTCTTTTCTGGTATCTTTAAGAGATGTGATTCAGGTAGATGTTAGTTTTTTTCTCTCAATTCCTAATATATTCAGTCAGGTCTAAAATCATAAGTACCTTATGTCTATGCCATGGTTTTTATTAATTTTGGATTATTTTTTTATACATTCTCTGTATGCACATTCTTTAAAATGTGCTCATTTAGGTCTCTAGCTGTAGATAATAAGTTAATCTCAGAACTTGCAAATTTTCAGATGGAAAATAAGAACTAGGAACTAGAAGTCACTTGCTTATTTAAAACGTAGCTGGACAGTATCAATATGACACAGGGAAAGTAGATTAAAATTAACCTACAATTCTGTAATATCATCAAATAAATTGACCTACTAATAAAAGGAAACCCATTCCCATCAGAGTATGAATGGTATTCAAGTAACAATTTGACATCTATACATTTTCAATTAAAGAATTACAATAGACTGCCCTAATTTTTTCTCTCTAATATTAGGTTGTAATTCATAATTGTACAGGCAGCTGAATATTAACTTAGTTTCTGTTCTTTGTAGTAACTAGGAAATGCTTTCAAGGTCAAATCCTGATCTTATTACAAAGATACCTTCACACCAATTTTTTTAATTGTCTTGTTTTCCTTCATCTAGTTGCTTCTTTGCATTTTTTTTATCAAGATAGAGAAATTTTAACAAAATCTGAGAAACTGACTATCAGATTGACAAGCGTGCAGAGGAGTGGGTGAAAGAATAAAAGTAGAAATAGTTCTACTTGGTTCTCTGTAACAAAAAAAGCTACTTTCCTAAAAGGCTTCATCACTTGGAAAGCAAACACATGCTTATAAGAAAGCAGAGCTGCTTACTGAGTCAACATTCACAGGTGTAGCCACTTTACTATTTAATTATCCATTTATTGGTGACAACCTTTTAAGTGTAAGAGTATGAAAATTAGACAAAACATCATATTTAATTATATTCTTCTGTGGCCAGTTCATATCATTTTATCATGAAATCTCACTCCCTGATGTTGCTGTATGATCCTACAAAATGCCTGCATTTAATCAATTCACCAGCACAAAGCATTGTATTCTAAAAATTTTCATATGCACCTATGTTTCTGTCCATAATTATATTTCTGAGCTTTGGTCCAGTTCCACTGGTACTTGAGAGTAAGGAAACAGCACCCTGTTATTGTCAAATTTGTTAAGACTTAGTTTCAATAATTGAGTATTCATTCCAAATACTTAAATTCAATAATAAGTAAATTTAAAGCTCAAAACCCCCCAACCATCTACCCTCAGAACCTGAGAAAAACAGTTTTCCTTGAATTTGACAGGAAAATGATACAAGAGAGGGCTAGAGAAAGAGAGAATGAAGACATTGTTCCTATTCCACAGTATCTGTGGAAGAATTAATTCAAGCTAGAAAGCTACCAAGAAATAGGGGAAAAAAAAAAAAAAAAAATCTCTTATAAGCTGAACAGTAGTTCCTGCTTCCCAGGAAAGCCATCTGTTCTCTGTATGTACATGGTTTGAAAGACATTCCCTGGATTGTGTCAAGCCAAAGGAATCCCCACTAGAGTTACAGAAATATAAACTCCCTTTATACTGGCAGGAGAGCTCCAAACTGCAACTCTGAAGACACGTACACCACCCCCAGGCTCAGCACCACCCCACTTCTGTTGACATGCCAGAAATTACACAGGATTTTCTCATCTGATATTATATGATGAGAACTGAAACTTTAGCAGGGATAACACTGCAATACTTTCAATTAGAAAGTCTGCAGATGAGTCCAAGGCGAGGTCCCTGCTCCTCTCCCTTGCAAAATGGCATCATCACCCTTTTTCCTGCTTGCAGCTGACATGAAAAATGCCTGGAAAATAGTTTTAATATTAACATTTTAATAGAATTAATTCCATAACTTGATTTTTGCCATTACTGATTTTGATGGGAGTGGGACATAGAGCAGTATGAAGTATATACTTACTCCACATTCATTTCCGAACTTTGGAAACAGGAGCCTGAAAACAGAATCTAATCCCTAATACTTGTGTAAGAAGGGCAATCCTTCTTGGGATCCTGGTGATTTTGCAGTCCCTTGTCTATTATAGGACTGAGGTCATATTGCAATTATTTTTCCTAGGCAGCAATTAAATACTGCTACCAGTGTTAAGCATAAATACAACTTACTACAAGCAATGCTCAGATGACCAGCTCAGGTTCAAGGGTTCAGTGCACATGAATGTCCATAAATACCACTGGAAACAGCCCAACCTTGTTTTTTAAATGCTCATGTGTTTAATATTTTACAAATTATTATGTGGAATCAGACAGCAGAACTGAATGAAACACAAGCTGTACATAAAGATGGTTAGTTCTACTGAACTGTCATGCAGTATATTCTTACCCCCATTAATTTAAACATGCAACATTACAAATTAAACACCCTTTGCTTTTTAAGGAAGAACATAATATTTTATCTTTAAGATGTTTACATTTTTTTTCTTGCAAACACTGGCCATGGTACCACAGTAAATATTTCTGGCATCTCTGGTAAAATTCACTCTGCTCCCAGCTCCAGAACAAGGTCTGTATTAAAGAAACCCTCTCTATTTGAAATCTAGGAATATAACTGAAGCATTGGTTTTGTTTCCTACTTGCAAAGATGCTGCTTCTCTTCTTCTGCATGAAGCTGCACCATGAATCAGAGAGGTGAGAACTGCACTGATCTGTACACTTCACAAATGCTGCTAGCAAAAATGAGCATTTGAATATGAAGCAGATCTGCAACTGAATTTAGGAAGCCTAAAGGTTGATTGAGATTACTTTAAAGAGTTAAAAACTAGGAAGATTGGACAGGCATTAAGTCAATGCTGGTTTTGTAGGCACAGACAATTTAACAGAAATGTCCCATTTTATCTTCTTGAT
Organism: Heliangelus exortis; assembly: GCF_036169615.1. Classification (NCBI taxonomy): domain Eukaryota; kingdom Metazoa; phylum Chordata; class Aves; order Apodiformes; family Trochilidae; genus Heliangelus; species Heliangelus exortis. The sequence continues at coordinate 6,803,605 of NC_092425.1, forward strand.
CTAGATCACATTGGAGAACTTCTTACAAGGGTTGGTTTTTTTTTTTTTTTGCTATTTGTTAATTCACCCAAGTTATCAGATTCATTTCTGTCTCTGATGAAATGTTATCAATCCTTACAAAACACCAACCAGAGTGAACCGTGTGACACTCTCATCTATTTCCCACACAAGTCAGCTGGGCTTATTTTAAACAACCTTCAACAGCAACTTAAGGCAAGATATCTGAGCTTCCAGCAAAGCAGATGAGAAGCATTCAGTGGTCTTTCCACCCCTCTTCAGAAGAAAGGCAATAATCTTCATCAGATAAGCAGCAATGCATTAAGCCCAGCACATCTGTTCCAGCAGCAAACATCTGTCTGCACCCTGCTTTAATTTCCAGCATAGGTTAAGGGTGCTACAGGGTGCAAAATTTATTACTCATTTAACAGCCACTTCTGATTTTGAGCTCAGGTTCCATACTGATTGCTGATGATCACCAAATCCCTATAGGAATTTGCTATGGTCTGGTCAGCTTCACCAACCTATACAGCAGGAGCTGACATCCAGATACCTCAGCATGTAATGAAAAATCTCCTTATTTCCTGGGTGATTCTAGGCTGGGAAAAGTGTTTCCCAGATTGATCATGCTGCAAGACAGCTTTTTAAATGCCAGTTTTTTGTTTTTTTTTTCCTCTCTACTCATCAGTTGAGATTTGCTTCTGCACCCACCAACCAACCTGAGGCAGAGATGCTAATGCTATTGTGGGCCTCACCTTCATGCAGAGACACCCAAAAGGCACATCATTCTTCCAACCAACTCCTCTGCCTTGACAGGGGCAATTCTGTCTTTAGCAGGAGGACATATGCATGCCCCCAAAAGCAAAGCTGGCAAGGAAGGGACTGCATCTGGGCTGCCCACACCCACACCATCCTTGGAAGTGGGATAAGTGGGCTTTAGATGACAAATTGGATGACCCAGCCTCTACTGATCAGTGATTTAAAGTGAAGAATTAGGTTTGTAGTTCCAGGAAAAACAAATCAATACAGTAGCTGTGCCATCTGCATTTTCTGTCTCCAGTGTTTGCCTCTTCAGTGCTTCAAATTTCTACGGGTGGTTTTCATAGTCCTTTTAACATATCACCTTACCTCTGATTACAATCTCTGTAAAACCTCTGCAAGGGATTTTCCCCAGATAGATGGGGCAGGAACCACAAAGCCTATTCAGCAGCTGAAGTAACATGGCATGAAAGGGTCAGTCCCATCTTTTCTTTTGGGAACAGGTCAGTCCCTGTTCTTGTTCTCAAGAGCTATTCAGCAATTGTCACAAATACTTTGTAAAGAGGGATCTGAATGTGGTATTTATCATTCACTGCTGATACATGCTGGATTCCTTCACACCTTTAAGCTTGCACAAGTTTGTAAATAAGTCTGAAAGCTGACATAATGACGTGTAGCTGAATATAAAAATTGCAAATTTACAGACTATTATTGCAATTCTTTCATAATTCCTAAAATACTACAAGTACTGCTCTGAATTTTTTCAGTGACATGCAAATGCAGCTTGAAAACATTTATTATAACCCTTCACTGATAACATAAAGGCCATTCTTTCCATGACAGCATTTTGCTTCGTGTTCCAGTGATTAAAATATTTCGACTGAGATGGTACTTCACACATCTGCCTAGGAAGCAAATTGGGTCTCAAAACCAGAGGCAAATAGCAACCCATCCCAAAGGCAACCCAAAGAGAGGAAGGGAAGAGCCAGGCACCCCACTGAAGAGCATGAGAAAGGCCACCAGAGGCCATGCAGTGTGTGACAAGGCAAGAGGCAAAGCTGTCCCCAGGCCAACTGTGGTCACCCAGCTGCCACAGTGCCTGTGACCTCAAATCCTGGCCAAATACTGAACAGACAATAATCCTACAACAACACTGCTATGTACAATAGGCTCCCAGAATGAATTCATTATGCTTTTTATATTAAAAAAAAAATTATTTATTCAACTTGTTAAATTCATGCACACTGAAGTGCTGCTTCACAGCCAAAGATGTTATTTCCATGTTTCTCTAGAGGCAACTGTTGAAAGTTTTGAAAATAACTCTTTAAAATACAGTAAGCATAAAAGCACAGTCACCACGTTTAAAAAAATTGTTACAATAAATGATACTGAGTTTCCAGGTTGCATCCTGGTGCTGACAGCTTGCAATAACAATAATAAAAATAATTTAGAAGTTATTCTCAGTAGCTCCTAAGATAATACTGATGCAATGCTGCAAATCAAACCTTGACAGTTTAGAGTCCTTCTTTACGAGCCAAACAAACCCAAAATGTGTAGTACTTTTCCAAAAACTCATATACAGCAACTTGACCACTTCTGTAACCTGTTATTCTCGATCTTAAATGGACCCATAAGGCTGCTATCTGGAAGACTAAAACTTTCATTTACTTTTTTCCCCAAAAATCATTACTGAGGCAACTCATCATGAAGTTAAGGGAACTCTCCTACAAGACCTTGAACAGTTTCAATCTACTAAGAGTGTAGGGTGCTCAGACCTTATAAAAGAGAACAAACCAAGAGAAGTCCATCGCCAGTAGTGTTGGAGATTCAACTCAATATATTTACAGAGCAATACAAAAGGCATGAGCTTTCACATCTAGGTCCTATCATGAATTAACTCCAGGCAAAAATCAACATGAAATATTGACCTTGGGTCAATGTGTAATTCATGTAAGTCAGCACTGGTCACTAGGTGTAAGGGAATATCAGCATTCAAAAGGTCAGAGATGATCTTGCAAGAAAGAAGAGTGGAGTTTTTACCATCTGTAACAGTTGCCCTAATGAATTAATCACAATATCACTGTGTAAAATTGTTTCTTGCTAACAGGACAATATCTATAAAGTCAACTGTATTTTCCAGCTCCAAATAGGAGTTCTTGACAAGTCGTAACTTCACTACCTGTGGAGAAGAAATTATCTAACTTAATACACAATGTGATTTGTCACATTTACTGGCTATCTGATGTCCCTCAGCTGGCATCAATGGCTGTGACAAATAACTTTGTCAGTAAACAGAGAAGTTACAATTTTTATTTTTCTAAACTGATTTAGATATTTTCATGTAGCTTCCTTTGTGCCTTTCACATACAACTGCAGGAGTTTTTCCTACTGCTCAGTCTTTTTCACACTACTAATTACTTGCTCAAGTACTCTTCTACATAATAGCTGATTTTTTTTTAGTTTGGGGTTTTTTTTCCTTTGAACTGTTGAATTTATCAGGTAGGGGAGAACAGAATTTCCTGAATACCCACATTCTAGATTGTGAGAGGGAAATTGTTCCCAATAAAAGATCTGGATGACTGTCACCATCCCATCACCAGCCTCAGCTTAAAAGAAAATTGCTATCTACATTGGAGACATAAGCAGTGCAGTTAAATGGGACAAATCTTGACAGGATTATCTCCTTGCTTTTGTATCACCAAAACACAGAATTGAACTCCCCATTTCAAGGCATTTGAGCAAGTACAGAATCATGTTTCAGCTATGGAATTCCTTGTTCCCAAAAGGTATTTAAACCTCTGTGGAATCAGTGATTTTTATTATTATTTATTTATTATTTCTTAATTTTATTATTATTTATTATTTATTTATTATTCTTTCAAAGATTGTCTTGCAGTCTTTGAAACTTTTGCTATTCTGCTTTTGCTAACATTTAGCAGAAGGGAAGGATAACTTTTTGGGATACTCAAGTCTTGCCATACTAAAACCTGAGAAGAGAATGACTATACATGAGGATTCACATCCAAAGTTAGAATTTTAAAAATCAAATGCTGCATTTTAGGACTTTCCACCAGAGTAATAGGGAGCCAAGTGTGTTCATACTTGCCAGCGTCAATCTAGAAGAAACCAAGTTCGTAACCAAAAGGACCCTGATTACTCCATGAAACACGAGACATTCAAAATAGGAGGAATGGAGATACCTGAAATGCCCCATCTGTTGTTGTTGTTGTTATATTTTGGGTATATTACACAATAGTTGCATACACATAACAGGCACAATGAGGAGATACTTGTAAAGAAACCATGAAATTGCCTGGGGATCTCTCACCTTAAGCCAGAAAGACAGGAATTCCATTAACTGCCCAAGCAAGGGAACTCTTCAGGTCTCTGAAGTTGTTTCAGCAGCTCCCCCAGTAATTTGGACTCACAAACAGAGCTTTTCCTTTTTTTTTTTTTTTTTTTTTTTTTTTTCCTGCTGCTGTACATCGGGATACGTTTCTGGTTCAAACATCTGCACAGACTAGTAGCTCAAAGATACAATTTTACAACAGAAAAATCTAAAGTTCTGTGACACAGGCAAATCTGTGGCTGCATCTCCTGTCCTAGAAAAGTCTGAGCGTTGCTTTTTGCTGCTTTGCAAAAGTTATTCCAGAGATGCTGCTCATCTCATGACAGGAGACAGAACTAAAATTTCCTCTCCCTTGCCAAGCAGGCATTGCACAGCACCCTTGTGATAAAAGGGTAAAGAGTGGCAAGACATCTTGTGGACGTGGAAATATAATGTAAATTGCTAGATGCTAATACCTATGTTTGGACCAGTGCATGTGTCTTTTCAGACTGACATTCCCAGGAAAGGTAAAAGCACCCCACGATCATTTGCAGAGCATTAATTTCCTTTTTTTCATTCTTATTTAATAATAAAAGCCCATTCATAGCTTCAGATAATGTCTTGAAAACACCAGGATTTCTTGATTTTTTTTTTCATGCTTGTTTACAAGCTTTTGGGAATCATGTTTTCAAGCTTTACCTTGACTTGATGAGAGCTAGAAACAGCATTTCACTTTGTTCCATGAAAGCAGAAATTTTCATTTGATCACTTGAGTGTGGACACCAGGGATATCAGACAAAGAGCAATTACTGGGAGGCTGCTGAGGAGGTTGGAAATGCTGGCAGCTCTCTGCATCCATTCAGAGCACTGCAGGGGGATGCTGACAAGTTTTTCTGCTTATCCATCAATCTCCCATTGAAAATGTTAATTCGCTGCCAGCTTTTTAAATAAAAAAAAATAAAACTAAATCTTTCAAATGGTACTTCTGAAACATACCTCAGTGTAGCTTTAAGACCTCATCTCCTGCATGGTGGCTGAATTCCCAGTTGTTATGTTTGCTGACAGATGACTGGAACATTGTTTGACCTTAACTGCTCATATAGAGCCACCAGTTGCTTTTTGAGTAAGAGGAAGGAAGGACCTAAGGGAGAATGGAAAAGCGTGGAAAAGTATCCTGAACTGCCACACTGGCTGGTATTGTACAGTTCCCAAGTTCTGTAGTTAATACAACAGAGATATTCCAAACTACCTGTGTCACTAGTAAACACCTCACAGAAAAATGAGTTGGATATATGGCTTCAGGAAAAAATGCAAGGAAATGTGTTAAATAGAATGGGGAAACAAATGAAATAGGACAGTCCTGGGGACTCTGAGACAAACAGATGCTGCTGAAGAATTTACATTTTGTGCCACCTTTCTCAAGAAACAAACAAGCCATGAGTACCACTGTCAGTTCCTGACCTGCTCCATCTTCAGCACAGAGAGAACAGCCATGTAATGAAGCTGCCACATAACACCTTTTTTTATTTTAGATTCTAGGCAAGTGTGTGTGTTCACGTTACCACAAAAGTTTGACAGTCTGCTTTAGAGACCTCTTAGCTGTTCATCTTTGGTCAAAACTGGGATTCTTATTCCTGAAGGCAAAGAATACAGTTTTCCCCTTGAGTAGTGGCCAGCAGAAGTGAGCTGCCAGACCAATGAACGAGAGGAGCACACGATGTGAAATGTCCTGCATGGCATAGAAAGTCTTCAGCATCTACCCTTCATTTTCCTACTCCTTGAAAGTGTTTGTAAAACAAATCCTGTATTTTGTTCCAACTCCTGCAACTTTCTGTCCTCTGCTCTGGAATGTGAAGACAAGCTAGACAAAACACTAAGGAGGCCCTCGGAAAAGGAGGAGACCTTCAGCACCTACAAAACCTCCTCAAGGATGAAGCTTGCAAGCCAATTCTATATTTACAAGTAGCACAATTGAGTTTCAACAATTGTCCAAAAACAGATGCTGAAACTGTGAACGTCTCAAAAGAAATTTAAATTTTCAGCTCTCTATTCTGAAATTTGTCCTCAGTGAGTGATGGTTTAAAATAGTTGCCCCTTGCTCACATTGCCTGAACTGCCTTCAGTTAAGATAGGAAATGCTTTTGGCACTGGGTTTTGTTTGCTTGCTTTGAATTTTTCTAAGGGCTGTGGAGATATATGAGCAAAAACTTGGTAAAACTTTGTAGTAACATATTTGAATGGTTAAGTCTTGTTTTTAACTAAAAAAAAATTATTTCTCAATGTACCTTCTGAACTAAAGTAGGAAAGTATTTTGAAAGCTCATTACAGATATGCTTGTTGTTTAAAATAAATAGATTTTTTTTAAAAGCGTTGAAAATAAATGGCTTGAGGAGTGTTAATGAGGTAAAACATTTCCAAAGAGATGAGAGAGTGACAATAGCCCATGGCCTGTCATGGTGCCACAACAGCAGAACTGTCCCCCAGCAGTGAACACCCACTGAAGCAAAGCAAACCCAGAAGAGAGAGAAAGGAAAAGGAGGATAAAAAAACTCTTGCAAGTTCATGCACCCCTACTGCAAATTCATTTTAATTAAACAAAGAGATTATACAGACATTGCTGACAGGGATTATCAAAATAGAACTGCACCACCTGCCCCTTGCAACCCAATTAATTAGTAGAGAATCTGAGGTGCCAATTACCACAAAGGAATAAGAAAGAATCAGTAAACACAGCTCATGGCAAACTTGAAAATTAACTCTTTCAGCTCACAGCTGAAGCCCCACAGATTCACCCACAGTCCTGATTTCATTGCCTTCAATGGGTTTGAGTGCTACAGCCTGAATTAAACATCTCTCCCTCGTTTTCTGTTATTTCTCCTTTATCACATTTAAAACAGAAAAAAAAATATTGTACATGGCAAAGCGTGCCATTAAGTAGCAGCCAGGAGAAAGCTGTACGGATTTAAAGGGGGAAAAAAATAATTTCAGAAGTTTGTTTTCACTGTCAACATTGCTTAGTACTCCTGTAAACAAAAATGAGACCAGGGGTGTTCTAATCTTGGACAGAACAGCCTTCCACCAGGTAGCACAACTGGGTTTAAATTAATGGCACAACTCACATTGCATGATACACACATTTCCATATCTACCTTGAGAACTTCAAATGCTTCAACAGTGGCAACCTGTGAAATACAACAGGTTTGAAAAGCAAATTTACTTGCAATGCCAAACTTCTCTTCCGCTGAATCTTTGCTCCACGGCTTGATTGTTTGGGGATAAGAAAGCCAGGGCTTCAGCTCTACAATGCACAATTTGTCACCCCTTGGATAAAGGAGCAGCAGAGGGAAGGAGCAGGACAGGATTTCATTTAACACGACACGCCCTGAAGAGCAGAGCACATGCTGGCAGGACTTGAAAAGCCCTGAAATACCAACCAGTTGCACCAGTTAACTTGGGGAGACCTCCACATACCTGTAGGGTGTGAAAAGGCCACTGGTGCTCATCATTCCTCATCAAGATTGAGTTCATCTTATCAAACGGGCCTTTGAGCTTATTGTGAAGTAATTTATCAACTGAAAAAATCATCACGATTTTCCACTTCATTTACTCCAACAGTAGCTACGTAATGTCAATAGTTTTAAAGATTTAATTAGACACACCACGTGTTTTATGCTCTACTAATTACATAAAATTGTGCTCAATAATTTTCTTCCCATTGAAACAAACCCTCAGCAGCTGTTAAAACACTAATTGGGTGAATGCAACACGCCGTGCATTTGACTGGGTGCCAAGCCTGTTCCTCCCCACTGGTGAGCAGGGTTTTTCCAGTGTCCACGATGGAACCATAAATGCATAAATGTCAATCTCTGCCATGCCACCACACCAAGAGTGAATTCCAAACATTTATTTTGGCCCTCACCTTTGAGAACTAACATAATATAGAAAATGCAACAGTTCAGAAAGATGTTTAATTATACCGGGCCCTTAATTTTCTCTGTTTCCATTTTTTTTTTCCCTCCAAAGAGCTGCCAAATTTGACACAGAGCTTGTCATTTACAATCTCCTATGAAATCAGCACTTTCTCACAGTATGGGCAAATGGAAAGGCACACTGAAACATGTTGCTCAGCCTGGGAAAGACAAGGCCCTTAGTTCTGGGATATTTTAGAGATATTTTCTATAGTGTTTAGGAGTATGTGAATCCCAGGCATACAGTGGCAAGGGATGGGAAACCTTTTTTTAAAATTATTTTTTCAGTTTTGCATTAAAAGAGATTTCAGTGGGTTTCTAACTGGTTTAGATATCCATATGAAAGGGCACATGATTTTTATAATTCACATGGTTTTGGTGATCCCAGTGACAGTCTGAATTGAGTCAGTACCTCTGCATCCCTCAAATGGCTTCATACAGAGTTTTAGTCCTGGATGTAACTTCATTAAAATCAGGTTCTCTTAATTAGTGATGAAGTCTGTACAGCTGAAAGCCTAATCCTGGCAGATCCTATGAGGACAGAATCCTAAGAGATGGGGCTGGATTGCCAAAAACCTGAACTGTCAGACAGGATTCCTACCTCAGAAGCCCCCCAAGCCTCCCGACACATCTCTGCACTAGGATTTTGGTCCTGACCACATCCTGATGATTCCAGACTTCAGGATCTGTAGGCAGAAGTCCTAGAGGAGGAAACTGCTCTCGTTGGCCATCTTCAGGTACACAATTTAACACTGTTATCTAAACCTGTTCTTCGAAATTAGCCTAGTTGAAGGTAAATAAATTGAAAAGAAAACAGATTTTCTCCTTGACATAGTTTGAAAAATTTCTAAACATCTTTACCTGTATATGGTTGCTGCCCATACAGCAAAAAGAAAAAGGTATACCTGGCATAGTACAAGAAGATTTCTTGTTTCTCTAGTTAATATCAAATCTTGCTGAACTACCTTAGCTCCTTATTTAAAAAAAAAAAAAAAAAAAAAAATTCCCTGTGATCAGTGACCCAACTGACAATGGAACTTCTCAAATACACTGCAATTTTTGATTTTTTTTTTTTTTATTTGGAAATTTAAAGTAGTACATGGTAGGTCCTGTATTCTCTTCTGCTTTTCAGGTGTTTTTGTTTTTTGGTTTTTTTTTTTTAAATATAGTAGAAATGTTACACAGGGATGCTGCATAAGACTTTTGAGTTTCACATCAGGAGTTTAAAAACAAACAAACAAATGAACCAGGATGACTTCTATATTCACCACTGCAGAAAAGTTACATATCCCCAGTGAAACACACAACTAGCTAGCAAAAGGATTTTTTTATTTTTTTGTGTGGGGAATAATAAGATGGCAGACACAGTGTTCTCTTCTGCAGCCTGCCCTATAGATGCTTATGAACTGAACCTCACAGCAAAACCCTGGTACATCTTTCCAGTGCTCCCATTGCACAGCATCTGAAGATGTGTTTTAGATGGGATTATGACTTCCTAAGTTCCCTTCCAACCTAAGCAATTCTAGGATGCCTGCAGAACATTACTAATGACATCAGGTAGCCATAACCTCAGTGTATTTCACACACTACTCATTTCCTAACTTTTCCTTTTTACTACACAACCCTTGCATCCACCAGTCCCCGTGGGAATAACTCCATGATTTCCTTTTTATGAACAACCTGCACAGGAATACAGGGGGTCATTATCTCTTTCCAGTTTCCTCCTGTCTTTCCTACTTCATGTAAATTTTGTTTATCAGCCACATTCCTGTCCTTAGAAATGTGTTCATTTCAATAAAAATGACTTAGTATTTAATGGAAGTTTAAGGCCAATGACCACAATCCTGTTGTCCTGGTTTGGGACAGGATAAAGGTGATTTTCTGTCTTGTAATTATGCTTTCTTTTAAGTCTCTTGTAAGCAGCTGCACTTGCTGAAGTTGACAGCAAGTTTCTCAGTCAGTGTCTGCTTATGGGACTGGTAACACTCGATGTTTATAGCACAGCTAGAGAGTGGTCTGCAGAACCAAGGCCACTGCTTGGTTCTGAGGAACATTTTAGGTTCTGGGGAAAGAGAAAAAGGAGAAAAGGTCATACCTACAACCCTCCTATAGTGAGGAGCAGACAAGATAACCAATATTGACTGAACAGAGTATTCCATCCCATACACATCATACTCAGTATAAATTTGAGGGGTCACGAGGGTCAAACCCCTTCCTCCTCTTCTTCTCTTGTCCCTGTTTGCTTCAGCACCCTGGGAGGATTCCATCCTTCCCTCTGCCTGTGGTTCTGATCCATTCCAGCCTGAATCTGTGTGTTCCTGCCTCCAGCTCCTGATTTCTGACTCCAGGATTCCAGCCTGGACTTTCCCAGGGCTGCCCTGCAGCCTCAGTGGTGATGGGAGAGTTATTGGGGCAAAGTAGGGAGGAACGTGGTTTCTGTATATTTCTACATATTTAATAATTGTTCCTTTTTATCATTACTGTTTCACTAAAGATGTGTAGTTTAGTTTCCAACCCATAAGTCTCTCTCCCTTATTCTCTCTCCTTTCTTTATCAGGGAGGGGGATTAATAAAGAGCATCTGTCATTCAGTTAATTGCCAGCCCAGCATTAAACCCTGACACCTATAAATCATTAAAAATACTTTTTCTGATAGAATCCTATGTTGCTTTCTTCTCAGTAGCAGAAAACGCATCTCACTATAAAGTCACATTTTTGCCCATACTAAAAATTCTGTATTAAAAATGTATTAAATGAGGGACAGATGTTTCAAACAGTGGACCTACAATGAAGTATTAAATATTGCTGGCACAGTGAGTCCTTTGGTACAGTTTAGTCTGTTTTTGCAATAGGCATGTTTTCACAGCTGTAAAAGCACCAGAAATTACTGTCTTTGCTCCAATATTAATATAGAAATAAATGAAAAAAATACACCAGGCTGTTGAACAGATTAGGCTATTGTTCATACATTCCATTATTAAAATAATTTTATAAATTACTATTAAATTCAAATGTTTCAAAGCTGCTGAAGAGGAACAGTGTCACTTTGAAGAGTAAATGGATTATCTACATAAAACCAAACAACTCCACTTCTGTTAAAATAAAAATGCAAGTCTCATTAAGACATCAAACCTGCTCCTTATTTTTATGCTCAGTGAGAAAGCCCAACTCACAGCAGCACAGAGAAGGGGAACAATCTCGTGTAATATCACTCCAAACTTCTGCTGAGCACACAGTGCTAGGATTAAAGCCCTTTTCCACAGGTACTGATGGATATTTCAGAGCTATGAGAGCAAGGAGCCAAACATGGCATGGATGAGCAGAGTTGATGCTGCAGTAGATTTTTATATTAATACATGCTAAACATAAATATAAAGGGCTAAGAGGTAACTTTTAAAATAGAATTATAATACTAATATCTTATAGTTACAGACCTTGATCTAGTAACTCACAGGGATGAATTTGGCACATTTCTAACCACAGCTGGATCTGCTCCCCACTGCACATTAATCTGCTGCTCCCATAGGAGAAAGGGAAGAGCAAACTCCATGAGCATTTCATTTTGCATCTCCTGCTACATTAAAGATTTACTTTCTGTATCCCAGCCTGTCAGGAGTCAGAGCTCCAAAAATCAAACATTCACTCTACTGGCCAAATTTTATCTCAGCCTGGGCTCCATTTACTTGAGCACTAAGCAAGCTGTGACCATTGTAATCCTGATGAAGTGTTGCCTACTTAAGTTTGGAGCCCGTCTGGAATAATAATAGCTCTGAGATGTCAACAGCTCCATTTGTTTTATTGAGTCCTACTTCAAATATCAATTAGGAACATTCATTCTTCTGATGGAAAACTCTTATTACTCAAAGCAATAAGGAGAGGAGACATTATCATCATCTACATCTATTGTTACCTGCTGTGTGGATGAGCAGCTCAGGCCTTTGGGGAAACTGGGAAAAATTATCCAATTGGATGGATAAACATCTAATAACCTTTGTTCAAATTCCTGATGAGGAAGGAATGGGCTACTTAGAAGAGAAAAAGCCTGATCAAATTCTAAGAAGTCTAGAAACGCTTTTTTGGTTTAAAAATTGGGGAAAACAAAACAAAACAAAGACTACAAGAAAAGGCAGAACAAGACAGAATATGGGCAAGGACTTGGCATGTTGGCCAGCCTAGCAAATGGACAGGATGCTTGCATATGTTCTAAAAGAAACAAAACCCCACAAATCTTTCAGTCCAATGGCACAGCTCCTTCTCAGTAAACAAATTCCTTGGACTGGAGGCATTTTTTTTGGTAGAAGTTTGTATGGGACAAACATTTATCTTCTCTCCTTGAAGTGCCAAAAAAACCAAAGCCAAAAAACCCACACACCTACACAGAAAAGCAAACTGACAACCCAAGTGAAACATGAGTCTCAGTACCTAGAAAGTCCCTTGTTTACTCTCTTAGGTAGGTCTTTGTTGAATAAGTCCTCCCCAGCTGTGAACCTACAACTGAAGCTTAAATTCCATGATGTAACTCAGTGATTTTTGCCTTAAAAAGATGCCCACTGCAGTGCTGGGAGTCTGTAGGGATTATTCCTGTGGTGGAAATGTCCCACGTGGAGCCCCACCAACTTCAGCAGACTTCCCCCAAGCTTGTGGTCCCATGCCTGGGGATGCAGATGTACAAAAAGGCAACACTACACAGCCCAACCCAGCACACAGGGAAACAAAGAGAGTCCTCATCCTGGTTAGAGGTAAAAAAAAACAAACAGGGGCTACAAAACATGGGGAGGAAGGGGGAAAGGGGCAAGTATAAACAGTCTCAGAGTAGAAAAACAGGATAAATTTCATTGAATAAATTATTTACTGGAATTATTCACTTAGCTTCAATTAAAATCTATCCATTCTATCCAGCATCTACATTAAATTATAATAAATTCTTCTATTATAACTTGGCTTCATTCCTGCTGATTTACACTAGCTTATTTATTCAGAAAATAAAAGTCTGATGCTGTGCAACCTTCCACGGGATTTAGATATGAACACCTGGACATACCCACAAGACAGGTTTTTTTAAAGAAAAACTCATTCCTTTTCTAATTTAGAGGACAGTGAGCCAATATATATATATTTAAATTGCTACCAGATATTTCGAGCAACGTAAAAATGCCTTTGCTACCAAAATAATCTTAAAAATATCTTGCTGGTTTCATGAAGAGTTTGGCTTCCACCCTGTACTGAATACCCAAATGAAGTTCTGAAAATCCATATGCTCACTCTATCCTTCAGCCATCAGGTGTCTTTACTGGGAAAATATTCTTCTAAATGAAAAGTATCTTGTTCTACTTTACCAGATCATCGTTGACATTCACATAGGGCTATGCTTGAAAATTTATTAGGCTAGGACACAGAATAAAATCATGAAGGTTGCTGAATATATATATATATTCATATATATATTCAATATATATATATTCATATATAAGTTTGGTTTCTACAGCAACACAGAACAATTATTTTTTTAGGAATCCCAATCTGCACTGGGATAAAATGAGCCCAGATTCAAAGTAAAAGCTCAGGTTATGTTAATAGAATAGCAGGAGAAGCACGCAACTAAGCTGAGGGTTTTCAAGCATAAGAACACAACTCACCTTCCTCCCCTCATTCCCATACTCCTGTACCCCCTGTGCCTATAAAATGAACAGATAAACCTGATACTGCATTATTAACTCCATATACACTGCAAATTTTATACCTTGACTTCAGCACTCCAGTTCTGTTTTGAAGGAAAAGCAGAAATAAGGAACAAAAGTGAGGAGAAATGACTTTTATAAATTTCAACAATACTCTTATGAACCAACACTACAAAGCAAGAGATAACAAATGCCTTGTGGGTCTGTTTTACCAGGGGCAGCCTGTGCCAGTGCCCTGTCACCCTTACTGTGAAAAATTTTTTCATGTTTATATGGAATCTCCTATGCTCAAGTTTATATCCCTCACCTCTTGTCCTATCATTGGGCATAATTGAGAAGAGCCTGGAGCCATCCTCCTGACTCTCTCCCATCACATATTTATAAACATTAATGAGCTCACCCCTCATTCTCCTCTTCTCCAAGCTGCAGAGCCCCAGCTCCTCAGCCTTTCCTCACCAGGAGATGTTCCACTCCCTTCAGCATCTTGCTCGCTCTGCCCTGGACTCTCTCAAGCAGTTTCCTGTCCTCCATGAACTGAGGGGCCCAGAACTGGACACAATATTCCAGATGTGGCCTCACCAGGGCAGAGCAGAGGGGGAGGAGAACCTCTCTTGACTTACTAACCTCCCCCTTCTAATGCACCCCAGGTGCCATTGGCCTTCTTGGCCACAAGGACACATTGCTGGCTCATGGGCATCCTTCCATCCACCAGCACCCCCAGGTCCCTTTCACCTGTGGTGCTCTCCAACAGCTCAGTACCCCACCTGTACTGGTACCTGGGGTTCTTCCTACCCAAATGTAAGACTCTACACTTGCCCTTGTTGTCAATTCATTAAATTTTTCCCTGCCCAACTCTCCAGCCTGTCCAGGTCCCTCTGAATGGCAGCACAGCTTCTGGGGTGTCAGCCACTCCTCCCAGCTTTGTGTCATCAGCAAACTTGCTGAGCAGACACCCTGTCCCATCATCAAGGCCATTGATAAAGATGTTGAACAGGACTGGACCCATCACTGGTCCTGGGGAGAGTCCACTAGTTACAGGTCTCCAGCTGGACTCTGCACCACTGATCACCTCTCTTTGGGCTCTATCAATGCAGAAAAACTCCACTGTAAATTCTAATACACATTTCAAGAACCTGGGGCTACCTTGGACACAGCCACTTTAGAACCTTAAGAATCCACATTTTCAAATCTACATCCCAGAAGTCACTAGACAGCATAGCAGTGAGAAGAAACTGATGTCCATTTTCTCACTTGCTCCTTACAGGAGTAGCCCAGGGTTCTATTTTGCTGGTATCAACATATTCTTCTATGCCAAAAGTGCTTTTGTAATCCTGAAAAAACAGTAGCACAACTTCCCTGTAGCTACATTGCTCATGTCTACTACTATTAAAGAGTAAGGATATATTTCAAAACTATGATTCACTTAGCCAGTTACCAGAGCCAGTATTATGTGAATAAGCTTGATATATGTCTGTTCCTAACCTATCAGAAAACAATTTATGGAATCTAATAAATTAAAAATGAATTGTCTTCAGCAACCATATATTTCACAATCAATGTAGGCTCTTTGATCTCAACTGACCGTACTATGTTCTAATTAATTTTTATACAGAACTTTGCTATTGCCCCTTAAATAGATTTTATACACAAGACTAATCAGGTAGCATTTTCAGCTGTGCCTTTGTCTTTTCACCTTCCAACCAAGTTAAAAATTCATAGAATTCTAGTATTTATGGCATAGCTTTCTACATATGTGCCATTTCAGCTTATGGAAGCAAAGACCCATAGTTCTCCTTTGCTTTCTTGACCCCAACAGGCACATAATAGAGATAAATAGGTCCAGATAGCTTAAGGATTTGCCACTGGACTAGACAGCCATGGAAATTAATCTCTCTCTGGCTCTCATTTACTTTCTTACCCAGTGAAAAGTCCTGGAATTACTCAGTCACTGTGTATCCCCCCCAGGATGTTTTAGGGCAGCAACACAGACACATGACATAGCAGGGCAGCCAGCATGAGGTAGCATTTTGGCCCTTTTATCTGCTGGGGTGCTCCTAACTTCCCATATGCAAGTATATTTTCCTCTTCCAAACACCAGGAACCTTCTGTTTTATTCCTGCACTGCCAGAGGAAAAAAAGCATCCATGAGTGCAACAGCAAATCCTTAATTCAGATTGTGTGTGGTCTATGCACAGGACTTTTTTGTGCATCTGAGCAGTAGGTTCAGGCATTAGATTTATGGAAAGAAAATAATGGTAAGGGTGGGATAGAAGGCAATTTGAGCAGAAAAGTAAAGGAGGAATGAGGAGGACAGTATTTACCTCCTGCTTTGCTACAGGAGCTACATTCTGTTAATTTGTGAGACTGATCTGTAATGAAAAATTCTAATTTATTATAAAGCAAATGAACTCTACTGTCTTGAACAAATCTCATTGTCTTTACACATTCATGTAGAAAGGTCTAAGGCTGTTTGCATGGGTTTGGATAGCACCATCATTATCCTGGCTTACAAGTAATAAACTATTCCTGTCTACCTACCATTAATCTCTGAAGTGCAATACAATACAAGCACTTAAGCTATGAAAAATGGTCCAGTACATTTTATATACACACATTTTTTATACATACATGTATATTTTGAAAAAAAAAAGCTTGGGGAAATGAAAAAAAGCATCCTATAAATTCCAATGAATTCCCAATGAGAGAGAGAGAACAGTAAATTTAGCCTCTGCATCAGGCATCACTGCACAACACAGAATTCCTGGTGCATACCATGTGGTCTAGAGACACCAGCAAAGTTGGCAAAATATCCATTTTAAGAAAAGGTCATGAAAGTCTCTCACTAGAGGGGCTTAAGTACATAAGGATCCTGCCATGGGATATAGCCATAGGTCATCTGACCCTTGGAGATCTCTCTCAGCATTCTCCTCTGACTCCGTAAGAATTAGGGTTATAGGGATTTAAACACTGGTATTTTGAAAACTTTTTTTTTACTCTGTGGAAGAACTCTGATGAGGCATTCTTACACTTTGATGCTGTCTTTCTATGGACTGATGTTATGTTTGTAAGTAGGAATATGCAGAAATTAATGAATCTTTTGGATTATGGGGTGTTTTTTTTTTTCCTTTTCCACATACCGACCATACAGGCCCTTTTATGTTAAATGTTTAAAATTAAAATAAATTCTGTAATACAGACAGGAAGTTAGTTGCAATGGGAACCAAATGGGACTAATGGGACCCAGGTGGTTGGAAGGGGTACAAAACCCCACAGAGATGCCCATGTATGGCACAAGTTGGAGTCTGCAGCTGATTATAATTGGAACCTTCCAAAAGAAAGAATGGCTGTAAACTTTTAACTTTATCAATGCAAGCATTTGGGTATCTTACCACTGAGGAATGGGTGAGGAAGAGTGAGAATAGAATTTACTTAGCTAATACAACCTGATGTGTTCATGCTGAACATTAAGGAACATATCAGTCTATTTTAACTCTTGATTAGGATGAGAGCTGAGCACACTAGAAGTATTTTTTTCCCCAAGCTGAGATGTAATTTATTTAAATTTGAATCAAGGAATACACAGCCCTACTGCTTCAAAAGTCACAGGACAAAATTTTCAGTTAAATATATTTAACAATAACGAGTCCATTATTCAGTACATAAGATGGCAGGGCAAATAAATTCAAGCTTTAGTAATATAATATAGTTTTAGTCACTGAAATACCTTCATTTACTAATGCACCTCTCTATCTAGGACTAACATCCCAGTACAAAACAGCCACGTACAAAGCACATCTAACTGATGAACAAAGCTCTCTTGGATGAAAAATAAATACCTTTAAAAGGCTTTTCATTAGCAGGATGAATATTCACAGTATGGTACAAAATAGTAACAAGCAGCCTAAGAGAAAGAGACAAAAAGGATTTCTGGCCTTGGATGCATAAGTTTGATGCTCTGAAAGAATGCAGGGGGACTTTGTGAGCCCTGAATAGACTCACTGACACCAGAAGGTGTAATGAAAGGGAACTAAGAGCCCACACTCAGGACTTCTGCATTTTATAAAGGTGTCCAGCAAAACATGTGGCACAAGGACAGGCTGCTGGTTTCAGTAGTTTGATGCTGCTGCAGAAAGGCTGAGAAGTACACACCATTTTTCTTAATAAAGCGGTGGATTTGCTTGGCTCCTCTGGGATTCTGTGCCAGCTGAAGTCTGATTTTGCATGTAGTTTTTTTAGGAGGAGAGAGTAATATTTTGGCAGAGGAGGAAAAGAGAGTAAAGACATTGCTGATAGACATTATGGTTCATATCTTCAGAAACCCTTTATAAGTCTTTATATATTTTATTTATTTTTTATCAGAAGACTAATGTGGCTACCCTAGCAAAGAATACTGAATCAAAAATGGACCTTACAAAGTCCTAAATTATGCAGAATTTTTAACTTATTCAAACAAATGCTTTTAAAAGAAAGATTTATTATTTTCTCCTACTTAGATGACAAATCACCCCAGGAACAAAAATATTCCAAGTACATACTAGTAACAACATATAGTTTTGGGGGTTATTGTTTTCCAGTGTAGGGACATTTCTTTGAGTATATCTCATTGTTTGTTAATATTTTTTTTTCTTTTTTAATGAGGCTCAAAGACTTTGTGGCATATAGCATAAAAATAAATTAAACAACGGAAAAGAACAATGAGGAAGCAATTAGAAATCAACAAAACCAAGTTATAATCAAACCAAGAACCAAGTGCTCTGGATTTTAAAAGCAAATGAAAACAGAAGTTACTGTTTCAAGATGGTGGCAGAGTAAGGCCAAAAAAAAGACAGCCAACACCATCAAATTTATCTATAAGCTAGAGGGAGATGATGTAGAGGACATTCTTCTCTCTTTTTAAATGTTTAATAGAAGGTTAAAAATATGAATCACCAATCTTCTGAAAAAAAACAACCCAAAAAAAGAAAACCAAAGGAAAGAACAGATAGGATGAAGAGAATTCATAGAATACAAAATACATCACCACTGGGCAGGAATAACACCCATGTAAGTTTGTTGCCAGTAATCCAGTCAATACATTTTTAATGATAAACAGCCTGAAAGAGCTGGCTGGCCTTTCCTGGAGGAGTAAAAGTAAGTATCTGAGTAAATCCCACGTGAAAAAGAAATTAAAAACATCTGCTAAAGACACAAATGGTTTCTTGGCTGACATCAGCCACAGGAAAGCTTCCAGTATATCAGCTCTGGGCTTGCCAGCAGGTGTTGCTGCAATTATTCAGAACAATTAGAGGTGAGATTTCCAAAAGCCCAGAGATGACAGGGCCAATAAATAAGGCAAGTATGATATTGTCAGCAACTGAAATGTAAGTATTTCTTGGAAATCCTTCGAGGACCTGTGCAGCAAAGTATTTTCATCAGGGCCTCAGTTTTACCAGCTGTGCACACGTGAAATAATATCCTCCTCCACGACTGATGCTACTGGAATCCCTCAAATGACCTAATTTCTGAGAATCTAACTTTGACAAAGAGAAATGTAACTTAGAATAGGCCAGATAATATATTCAGTTAGCATGTATTTGAGTGCATTCATTAATTACCAATAAACATGAACATTCACTAATGCTGAAATCTATTATTAGATTATCTGCTAACTTCATTAGTCTCATGACACACTTTCCTTTGCAGGAGATGTCCAGAATTTAGATTCTTTCCCTGTGTCAGCACTCCAGCTGATAAGGCAGAAAACTCAGCTCCAATGTGCAGATGTCAGGTCTTTCAGTACACTCTGAGAATTATTATATATACAATATTCTCTAGCTGGGCATAAAGGCAACCATCACTTAGTGGATCAACACCAAACAAAGCATAGATTTACCTAATCCTAAAATCTCCCCTTTCTTCCCATTAATCAACTCCATCATGCACACTCAACATCAAGAGTTTTTACAGAACATTCTCAAAATTATGTCCACCTCATGGTATGTTGTTCAGCCTGATTTAAGCTACATTCTTCATTCAATCATAATTTCAGAGCCTATTTTTGAGTTTGGGTTTGTTTTTTCTTTGCTTTTTTTTTTTTTAATCCTGCACATCTTTCTAACTACCTTGAACTTGAGGAAAAAGAGTATTTAAAAACCCAAACTGAACACGATATGACCTGCATCATTTTGAACCATTAAATTACTGCTCATGGAAAGCAACCAAGAAGTGTAGTAGCTCCTTCACACTGCTCTGCATCATGATCCTGCACCCCTTGATTTGCTGGCTTTCTGTTGGGAGTTTTAGTGCTGACTTCAGGGCACTCTATGTCAAAAGCAAACCCTTTGTGATTTACAGTATGCTCTGCAGTTTGTGAAAAGCCTCAAGTGGGAGGCAATTTTTACTTCATCCAAGTTGGGAGAGCTAGACTGATGCCCTAAGGCAAAAAAGTCCCACTTCTTTCAATTTTACATTACAGAGATGTCCTCTAGATGTGTCCTTGGGACCAGGTCAGTCTCTCCTGCCTGGCACATTTTACAAAGTCCTGGCTGACTCAGAACAGGGGGAATAACCATGCTGCTGGTTTTTTTTTTTCCTTTTTAAAATTAATTTCCAATCATTCATATGAGAGTTAATTACATGCTCAAGTCACTCACCCTGAGATTAAATGGCACCAATTCCTTGTGTGCCCAGAATACGTTACTTAACACACTCTGAACTTTCATTTGAAAAACATCAACATTGCTGTTTCCGTAGAGGAAAGCAGAATTAATGGAGATTTTCAAAATCTTCTCAGTATGCAAATTGCTATTTAAGTGGTAAATATTATAGCTCTGAGGGTGGAAAAAGCTAAGATGCTGCTAACTGGCAGAACTACTCAAAAATCTCCATGAGAGAAATAAGTAATACAAGTATAGGGTGAAACGTGGCTTGGCAGAAGTGACAGAATAAAGTTCACTATTTGCCTTACAATGACTCCAAAGTACATTTCCTTGATCTACAAGTTTAAAACAAACAATAATCATAAAAAAAGAAAACAAGGTGTTCTTCTAACAGCCCGCTTTGCAAAGCACACCTGGAGCCTGACCTGCAGTCACACTGCATGCTCCCCAGCTCACATTAGAAAGCAATTAACAATTTTGTTGATGATCAACAAACCAGAATAGAATCCAGCTCATTTTCTCATACTGTTGTAGAGCCAATAAGAGTTAAAAGTCATCAGGATTTATTTTTGAACTAAAGAAAGCAGATATATCTTGGAAGAGAGACAGATTTGGGATCTCTGGAGAAGGATGATAGCATCTGTACACAGTCATTTTGTGACCATATATGCACTTTACAAACAATTCCCCTTATCCCACAGCATCTTAGCTGGGCTTGTTCAAAACAGGGAAAGTGACAGCATTTTAAATAGAATCCCTTCTAGCCACATCCAAAGGGGTATGTAATTTCCTCCCCTCAAACCACTGAAAAGGGCTTCAAAAACCTCCTTGCCTAGTAACAGATGTACACCTGTGCTCTGTGGCTTAGGAAACAATGCCATGAGACACCTGCACCATTACCACTAAAGGAGAAACATCTTTGTTCTAACCAGGCAGAAAAAAAGGGTATAAAAAAGGGAACATCTTACACCATATGTTTGTTCCTTCATCTTTTTTGGAAGGCAAAGCAGGATGGTTTCCGAGAGAGCAAGCCAGCTAGCAGGGCTGCCATGCACATGGCATTGATTTCACAGGTAGAGGCTGTGACACCAAAACAGGGCAGCTTGGGGACAAGGGACATGCAGGAGAAGGGCTCTGACAGCCCCTGAGAACACAGGGGAGGGGGATATTAGGTTTGAACCCGACTTAGGGACTAGCTGGGACAATGCAGTCCTGGGTGAATGCAAGGGTAATCCTTTCAAATCTTTCCCATTATCATGCCAAGAACATGGGAGTTAAATCCACTCTTAAACCCTGTGGCAGCCCTTTGCACTGCATGGAGAGAAGAGAAGCAAATGGAACAGCTATGAGCATCAGCTGGCCCCTTCCAGGCCCAAGATAACTAAACTAGTAACCATGTTACTATGGCTACTAGTAACTAGTACTACTAGTATGGCTACTAGTAACTAAGGCTACTAAAGCACATTTCAGCACAAGAAGAAAGGAGTTATCCCAAGTGAAGGGCATGGTGGAGCATCTCACCTCAAACACCTCCAGGGGTGCCAGGAGCCCCAGGGCAGCTGCTGCCTGACCCTTAGGGTTGCAAAGGGCTGCCCACCAGCTGCACCTACAGCAGTTCCCAAATTTGTTGGCTACAGGTGGGTGCCAGCACATTGGTTTCTTCCAAGCCAAGCCAACAGCAGGGATGAAGGCTGACCAACCCACCTCTAGGCCAACCAAGGCATTTTTTTTCCTCTGTTAAAAGTTGTCACAGCATCAGAAAGAATTTTAGCACTCACACAAAAAATTAATTAGCAAGAGAAAGGGTTACAAACTCTACAATTCACAGGTCCCACATTAATGATTAGCTAACCAAACCAGCCACCCAGCTGGTGATTTGATTCCTTGGAAAGGAAAAGGAACTCTATGGACCTGGAAAGGTTTTAGTAGCAGAACTGCACGTCCCAGGTCACCCTGCTTCCCTCTGCCTTCACTATCTCATTGTCAAGCTCAATTTGCCAGCAAGGTCCTGACAATAAACACAAAGATCCATTTCAAGGTTAGTAAGCAACAGTCTTGCTGGATGTCATGATGAGCCATCATAGTGAGGGTGGAGATGCAGGGATGGAAAGGGCTACTTTGTTTTGGTATAGCCTTATTCACCCTTCACTTATTTTACCTTGGTCATTAATACTTTATATGTACCCATGGCTGCCAAAAGTAAGCAGAAAAACATTGCTGGAAAGCTGAAGGGTATTATTTATGGCTCAGAGGGAGGAATGAATGATCTGCTAAACTGTCTAGATACTGATATGTAATTTTCCAAGTCAAAGCACCAGGACAATGTGCTTGTTAATTAAAAATCACACTTTACACTTAAGCTTTCTGAGGTGGGATGAAATACAGTAAATAACTACGATTCACTGACTTATTTTATTTTTTTACAATAACCATGGACCCACTTCAGTGCCCTGGCACAGTGCAAAGTCTAAGTAAAGGGTATGCTGACCTTAAGTGAGAGATTTCAAACATATGGCCTGCAGGCCAAGGAAAAACCTGGGCCATGAAGGATTAAGATAGCTCAGAATATTTTGTCCTCTACTGTGAGAAACGAAGTTTGACATAGGAAGCAATAGGATGAAGACTTTTAGTCTGCATTTTGAATCACAGAGTAGCTGTCTGGTTCTTCCTCTGCATGGCCACTGTTGGAAACACTGATATTCTCTTGAGGTCAGCCATGTTAAAGTCTTCCCATACATTAATACATAAATTAATACAGCTCTTGTCTCAAACCTTTCTTTTTGTATAGTCAAGGAGGCCTTGTGCATTTGTAATTTTTAAAGTATAAGAATGTTAACCTAGATCAGATTTCCAGATGTGCCCAAGGCTTTCAGTACACAGAAGTTTAACTCTGAACTGCAAAGATGTGTCAGCAATAACAGTATTATTTTCAAATACTAAACACCATAAGGAAATCAGAAGCAGCAGTTGGCAAAAATTGATCAAACAAAACAGCAACAAAAAAACCCACACCAAAAAAGCAAACCCAACACAATACACAATTTTTAAAATGTCAGCAATAGCAGTATTATTTTCACAAATACTAAACACCACAAAGAAATCAGAAGCAGCAGTTGGCAAAAATCAATCAAACAAAACAACAACCAAAAAACCCCACACCAAAAAGGCAAACCCAACACAATACCCAATTTTTAAAATGGCACACACAGACTAAGATAAATTTGAAAGGTCTGTTCACACTACAAGTGCTACTTCAAACCCAACATTAATGAGCAACCACGTGTAATTCTCTGCATTCTTGGTCTGCCTAAATGAGCACTGGTTAAGCACATAAGTCCTGGTCAAATAAGACTGGGGAGGGAGGGAAGATAAAGGTCAGTGATCAAGGGACTCAGGGCCTCCAAATACAGCCTTTGGTAAACACAAATGTTGTTGAATGTGCACCTGGTCTCAGACTACACAGCATTTCCCTTGGGCTTTAAATACTCTCATGGTATCCATACATAACATTGGTGGAACCACTAACCAGTTTTCTTATCCACAGGATAAAATTCCATGAGAAGCAGCAGCATTTGGTACTGGATTTGCAAATACAAATCAAGACTGCAAAATCCAGTATTCACAACCCATCCAAGGAATAAATTCCAATGCCAGTTCAGTTTTATAAATATCCGTGGCATCATGCCAGTAGCATTGCTGTACGGGACACCTGCAGGCAGGGTTCAAAAATTTTGATTAGGGAGGTTTTCAGGTTAAGAAAAAAATATGGTCAGCCTTAAAATCAAAGGTGGAAGGAAGAGAAAAGGTGAAATAACCTCTGAGAGAAATTAGAGCTGAACAGGAGCACACGGGAATACAAGAAGAACACTGATTCCTAAAACAAAAATTGGTTTTTTTGGTTGCATAAGCAGAATTTTTGCTTTTTTTAAATTTTTTTAAAGTTTATTACAAAACCTGAAGAGCTCCCAAAGTCATCATCAGTAAGCTATGGTAATGAAAAGATGCATGTGACACTCTTCTGACAATAAAAAGCCTCATGATTGAGACTGATATAAGTAATTTTATGCCTATATTTCCACCTCTGCCTGGGAATGTGGATTTAAAAAGAAACACAAAACAATGCAGAGGAAACCAACCTAAAGATAAAAATAAATACTGCAGTGTGTATTACTAGGAAACAGTGTGCCCTAAAATGAAGTCAGAATAGGGCATGCCTTAGTAGAGATGGCCAAGAAATCTAACAGAAAGGAATATTAATAAATAAATAAATGAATTAATAAATTGGGAGGTCTTTTTCTTCAATCTCTTGAAGCAAGGATCTTTCAAAAAGATCTAAACCAACCACTGAGTGAAAGACAGAATATTATCCCAGAATATCTAACAGTCTGCTCTGAACGATATGATTTGCAGATAAAAATTAGCATTTCTTAAGCCAGGTCCCAAAATACAGAATGATACAATTCCCTAGATGTTAGAAGAGTCACTTACAATATGGGAGACCCAGGTTTGAATCCAATGATAGAAAGAGAAATAGCCTCAAGTGGAGAGACTTGAGAAGCTCTCAGTGTTTCATACACTCCCGTGGGAAGTGCTCAGCCACAGTGTGGGAAAGGAGAGCTCACATCCCTGACCCAAGTCAGACAAAGTCATGAGATGAAACTTGAATCCTTCACAACCAGGGTGTTCCCTCCATCAGGTACCAGCTCTTTAACACAATGGTCTTTGTAGTTCTGGTCCTGACTGGGAACTCATTCCCAGATTGAAGACAGCTTTCCCAATTAAAATTTCTCCAAAATTCACGCATTACAAACTAAGCACCCACATTAGCATACAGGCATCAGAAATAATATCAGAAATCATTCTCAGCCCTCTCCCCACACTATTAAATCATCAAAGCCCCCAGGGATCACCTATATTATTTGTGCAGCATACTTAGGATAGGGACTCCAAAGAACTATTTCCAACCAAGGCATGCAACTATTTCTAAAAAATTACCTTTACATTTCTACAAAATTACTTTTTCATGGGGTTTTTTGTTTTGTTTTGTTTTTTTTAAAGTCTATTCCTCCCTTCCTTTTTTCTCATGCACTTCTTTTGGCTACCCCATAATCTCATTTCCCGCATGAATGCAAAGCAGGGATGGTGCTGCTTTGTCAACCTGATTACCCAGTTCTGGTGGGGACTCCTCAAATGAAACAGGAGAGCAAGCTAAACAGCAAGCAAACACATGGAAGCAAACATCCCACTTTACACCATCCCTGGAAAAGCAGCTGCTCAATCTCACGTTATTCTGTGAGTTTCAAGCTCCAGAATAACTAAAAAAAAAAAAAAAAAAAAAAAGCAGGCTGGCTTGTGATATTCCAAAACAATCTCAGGCAATGCTACAGGCATGGGGAAGAGTGGCTGGAAAGCTGCCTGGCAGAAAAGGACCTAAGGGTGTTGGTCAACACCCAGCTGAGTATGAGCCAGCAGGGTGCCCAGGTGGCCAAGAGCATCCTGGCTTGTATCAGGAATTGTGCAGCCAGCAGGAGAAGTGCTCCTGTACTCAGCACCAGTGAGGAGGGCATCATAAGAAAAAGAGAGAGAGAAAGAGAAAGAGAAAGAGAAAGAAAAAGAAAAAGAAAAAGAAAAAGAAAAAGAAAAAGAAAAAGAAAAAGAAAAAGAAAAAGAAAAAGAAAAAGAAAAAGAAAAAGGAAAAGAAAAAGGAAAAGAAAAAGAAAAAGAAAAAGAAAAAGAAAAAGAAAAAGAAAAAGAAAAAGAAAAAGAAAAAGAAAAAGAAAAAGAAAAAGAAAAAGAAAAAGAAAAAGAAAAAGAAAGAAAAAGAAAAAGAAAAAGAAAAAGAAAAAGAAAAAGAAAAAGAAAAAGAAAAAGAAAGAAAAAGAAAAAGAAAAAGAAAAAGAAAAAGAAAAAGAAAAAGAAAAAGAAAAAGAAAAAGAAAAAGAAAAAGAAAAAGAAAAAGAAAAAGGAAAAGAAAAAGAAAAAGAAAAAGAAAAAGAAAAAGAAAAAGAAAAAGAAAAAGAAAAAGAAAAAGAAAAAGAAAAAGAAAAAGAAAAAGAAAAAGAAAAAGAAAAAGAAAAAGAAAAAGAAAAAGAAAAAGAAAAAGAAAAAGGAAAAGGAAAAGAAAAAGAAAAAGAAAAAGAAAAAGAAAAAGAAAAAGAAAAAGAAAAAGAAAAAGAAAAGGAAAAAGAAAAAGAAAAAGAAGGGAAAAAAGAGAGAAGGAGAAAAGAAAAAGAATAGGAAAAGAACCTCTCAAGACTTTCTAGCCATCAGTTTTGTAGAACCTCTAGAAGACGCCTTCAGCCTCACTTAGCCAGGGAGCTCACCCCATCCCACCAGGTAACCCCTGAGAGCCTTCCTAGGCATATTAACAACAGTCAAAAAAACCCAACATTCCACCCTGCAGCACCCTTTGCTGTTCCAGTTCCTCCAGACACAAGTGCTAAAGAGGCAGCGTGTGACTTTCTCACCCCAGCCTCAGCAGGTAATTGGAGTTTCCATGGATAATCCCAGCTATCAGAGAGAAAACCTCTGCCTCCAAGGTGACCCATTAGTGCAGAGTTCACTGATCAGTAGGTTAACATCCCATTAAAGCAGCTCTCTGGAGGGCTTCTGAAGGCTCAAGCAAACTCCATCACAAAGAATAAAAATACCTCCAGAGCTCATAGGAGGGTCTACCAAGATCTTCATCCATCTCAGAAGCTATTCTCTTCCCCTGGACAAGACCAGCAATATCTGCAAACTTTATTCTCCACAGCTTCCCTTGAGCATCACATATATTTATATGCTAAATAGAAAATATTTTACTAAATTATTTACTATACTAATTTATAAATTTAGGCAAGCAACCTACCAGTTGTAAGGATGGATGGATACCGTTCTACATCAGCTGCTCCACAAGACTGCACACATTGCAGTTTACAGTCCCTGGTTATAAATGAGAAACCTTTTTTTTCCATGCTACCAACAGGCTAGTCACATTCACACATGGCAATGATATGTATATAGATATATAGATATATAGATATTTAGATATATAGATAGATAGATAGATAGAGATATATAGATATATAGATATATAGATATATATGCAGGCAGTTACTGAACAACAGTTTATGCTTTGTAAGGATCATGCAAATCCACTAGTGGTAAATTAGTAATCCACTAATGGCAAACCCTTTGTATAGATAGATAGATAGATAGATAGATAGATAGATAGATGCAGGCAGTTACTGAACAACAGTTTATGCTTTGCAAGGATCATGCAAATCCACTAATGGTAAATCATTTGTATGCCCATAGTAGTAAAAAACCACAGTAACAGTAAAATAGAAGTAAAAAACTGTCAAAGCTGTGAACATCTAGGGATTTACAGGCATAAGAAGGCAACTCTGAGGATGCTGAGTAATGCTCAGTAACCTCCTGTGTGCAAATACACCATCTAAGTCTCTTTCTCCCACCATACTTCCTCTCAATTCCTATAAGTTGCTTTTCAACCAACATATTGGATGAAAGAACACTCAGATCACCTTCAAGAAGTAAAGATAAATTTGGGTAAGGAAGAGAGGAAAAAAAATAGGAGGTTTCAGCTTGCATTTATCATTTATTTATAAACCTCAAAGAGATGTGATAGTGCTACACTCTACAAAATACAGTTATAAGCCAGCTAATTGTTTTTGTTTTGTTTTGGGTTTTTTCTTTTTTTCTTCAAGAAAATGTACAGGAATTTCTCTGTAATGGGAGAATTTCTCAGAGGATTAGTTTTATTAGTGTTAATTGCCCATATAATACATTAGTGTCTTGCTTGTTGCCTTCCCTTAAGTAGTTTCTTAATGTTTCTAGTGTTAGTAACAGGTATTCTAATGTAAATGTGGAATACTTGATACACATAGGAAATAATGATCCACACAATCATTAAACCTGCATGTTTTTTTCTACAGGTTCTCATATAAACTGCTTTTCTTCTCAGGAAACCACCACTGTTCTTCTCCTTTGTTTGGTAAGCCTTAAACGGGTGGATAGCTGCCTATGTTACATGTCCCACACGTGCAAAACTCTGGTGTTAACAAGTAAACTTAAGGATCTAACATGAACCTTATCTTGCATTTCCTTTTATTTTTCAGCTTGAGTCTCAAGCTTGAAGTTCTTTTAACACACTTTTGTTTTCAACACATATTCAGTATGTGTCTAACACCCGCTGGAGTTGCAAGCCACCCTCCCACTCACCCCCAAAAATCTCCAACCAGTGCCAAAGTCTATATTTTCTTAACTTAAAGAAGTAATTCCAGGGCTGTCAACTGATAAATTTCATTCAGGGAAGTGCTGTGTTCTTTAAGCAACACATTAATCTTCTCTGAGCTAACCATAGTAAACATCAGCGCTGAACTGGACAGATTTCACATGTTGCTGCCAGGAGAGAGTTTTAGAAGAATGATCCCTTTTTTAGGCTTTTAAAATTACACCCTAGGACATGCAAACAAAGAAGAGTAATGAACTCAGCAGCCTGTGTGCATTGAGGAGGCTGCTGAAAAAGATACTGTGAGTAATGGAAAAAGGTTAATTTTTCAAAAGCTGTAGGGAGCTGCGTGTGTGAAGGTAGGCGGGGGAGAATCTCTCTTTCACCTTCGTTATAAGTTTGCTGTAAACACTCATTTCCTTTCTGTTATCATGGAATATCCTGCAGGGGTATGTGTTCTATGTCACGTTGAGCAGTTCACAAAGGAGGGGGAATTTCTCTTTCCTAATAACCCACTCATCTCCTCACGTTTTTGGTTTGTTTTTTTTTTTCCATCTTTTAAACCAAGGCATCCAAGAACATCCATTAACTACAGTCCCACTTCCCTTCAAAATTGCAGTATTGACCCCAATTGCTAATAGAGCAGCAGACAGCAGTTTGAGAAAAACTTCTGCTACTAAAAGCAATGTACAGAGGACAGCAGGCTTGCTGTCATCCAGGCGTACCAAGAAACTAAAATTTTAACATACAGCCTCAACATCACTAAGAGACAGGATTTTAAATAACCTGCACTACTTTCAGTGGGAGAAGCAGACTGCCTGGATTTCTTCTCCCATACTAAATGACCTTTGGGAGCATGTTGCTAAATGAAGAACCCATTCCTCTGTAACTGTATACACAATCCCTGCAGGCAAGAACATCCTGGGGCAGCACCACGCCTCAGTCCCCATGTGCCGCCAGCTCTCGATGCAGCACCCTCCAAGGGCACTGGAGGGCTGGCTGGGGCCCTGGTGGTAAAAGTGGCAATAAATCAAATTACTTACCACTAAGTGTCTCCTTTTAAATCTGTTGCTTCCACCTGGTCATAACACAAAGCCGGACTGCTCTGATTCACCAAGACTCAAGTAGACACGGGGTTTTTTTTCAACTTTTGCTTAAATAACAGAAATCTGAAATAAACTGCTCTGGGTTCAGCCAAGATTTCTCTCTCACTCCTCCTCCCTCTCTCTTCCCAGGGCTGCTATGCAGTGGGGCTATAAATACTGGCCCCAACACTTGCTCAGTGCTTTCCTTGCCGATGGCATAGGTCGGTGTTACTGAATACCACAGCATGGCTCGGCTGAAGTTCTCAGCTGCTCAGACAAAGCCATGGCCTGGCTCCCCACCCTGCCTGCCTGGAAACACTGTGTTGCTGCCAGCTTTAGAGATGCTGGGGGCAGTTCCTGCAGGCTCAGATTAGGGATAGAAGGGTAATTATGAAATTATAAAAAAATAATTGAAGGTTTTGCAAGCAGGTGGAAAAATGGGGAAGGGAGAAGAAAGATGAAGCATTTTGCTTCAGCCCCCTAGGAGCACACATCTCCATACCAACTGTGATTACAGAATTTAATTCCCAAATCATCTGAATGTCAAAAAGATTTTCAAAAACATTTTCTACAAAACAAGCTCTCCAAATTGAAGAGTGTTTGCCACAGAATCCATGCAAAAGGATGACAATTATATAGATATTCACAGCATGATGAAAAATACACAGTACCATCACCTCTCTAAATTTGTCAGTAGTCAGGTATTTGGTCCCCCAATTAATATTTAATGGTTTTACACAGCATGACAGTAAGCAAAGAGACATCACTGGGGGCAGGGATCCACAGTCCTGCTGTGCAATACATTTGTAGCTTCAAAGTTCAAAAACCCTTCCAAAGAACCAACATCTCTATGAAGGCCCTGCAAAGCTGGGCTGTTAAGAGGTGGGTGCTTTGCAGTTGAAAATTGAGTGAAATTGGAAAGCAGATGGTAAGACCATTCTGTGAAGACTAACAGAAACAACTCTGTATTTGGTTACACATCCTCAGTGAACACTGTGGGACAAAGCACCACAAATGCAGACAGACAAGCTTCCTGCATAGAACTTCAGATGGTATAACTGGGACTTTTTTCTCAAGTAAAACATAAAACACATCTTAACTACATTAACCACTAAGAGCCACAGGAGTTTATCTTAAAACCAGTGTATTTTTCAGGTAGCTAATATCATTAAATTTTCCTTGCCTTCCAGACTTCCCCAGCACAAGCTCTACACTTAATTCCAAGTCTGTTCCAAAGCTTACAGGACCATCCATGATGAAGAGAATCCAGTTTCTGCAGCCCCTGGCACAGCTGGGCATATTCAAGTGACTGTCACCCTTCAACACCCTTGAGGTTACCACTGAGATCAAGTTTTAATAGAAAGTTTGGAACAAAATAAGAATTTAATCTCCTGCATCCACTGAAAGATATATAAACTCTTACTGCTTTACTTCTACTACTTGTATCAACAACAGCTTTTGGAGGTGATTCTACTACCTCAGCTAAATTAAAGCTCCCCTTTTGTCTGATTCATTTATTTTTACTGTACAGCTTGAAAAAAACAAGTTTATCATTAGTAATATACCAGTACCTAAGTGGACTTTGCTTAAATGGACACAGCTTATAAAGCCTTGCTTTAGAAGCTCAGCATTGATGCCACAGAAACCTTTCATCTTCAAGGGAAAATACATTTTGATGTACTGGGTAATTGCTGAGTCTTGGTGAACTGCCAGATGCAAAGTCTTCCAACTAATTTGCCCATTACAAGTTTCTCAGTCATAAAACTACTGTATGTAGTTCTCATCCTCAATTATGTATGTGAGGTTCATAATATTCTCTCCAGCTTTTCATCTGCCACAAATAAACCCCTGAACAACCAAAAACCAGAGTGGTTTAATGAAACTGAGCAAGCAGCTGGAGTATTTATCATAGCTTTACATGTCATACAAGGTCAAAACATATTCTTGGACATCTACATCTGTAAAATAGAGAATTATCTGATTTTTTTTTTTTTAATTATACAGAAGAACCCCATAATTTTAATGAAACATGCATATCCCTCTACTTCTGGAAACAATTATGCAGCATCATTTTATCTTCTACATCACCACCATGCCACACAAAAGCAAAAGGTGACACAGATCCAACAGTGAGAGGAGAATAACCAAGATAGTTTTGTTAGTGAGGGCTTGTTCTGTAACAATATATTTATTTACCATTGCACATACTGAGGGGTTATACCACTGGTGATGAAGCACACAAAAGCAGCATCACTGACATCAAATGACAAAGTGCCAGTAATTTGACAAAAAGTGTGAGCATAGCATGCTGGAAAAGTCTGACAGCACTGAGAGGATAAGGGAGGAACAGCAGCACTAGCCAAACATTGAAGAAAAAAATCTGATTTTTTTTTTTTAACAAAATATCGTTAGAACCTTTTAAAATTCACAAGCAGCACAAAATACCTTGTTAGGTTCTATCTTTTGGAAAAGATAATGACTTTTGACTGAGCAGAATTTGTTCAGTTCATCAGGACAAGAGGTTTTCCCAAATACACCCTTCATTCTCCAGCACTATGAAAACTACAAAGATTGTCTTGTGTTGAAGAACACTTTAATCCAATCTCTCATTCTTTGTTTTTTAAATTGAGACTAATTATTATCTTGGTCCTTTCTCAACAGAAAACTTAGCCCAATACCCCACAAGGATTAAAACCATATTATTGTCATTCATCACTTGGTCAATATCATAACTCTCCCCATTAATTTCATCAGTCAAGGGGAAAGAAAAAAATCTGTGTCCCAGATTTAGAAATTATAACATACTGTGACACATACACTAAAACCTCAGATAGGGTGTGCATAATGTAGAAGTGGACACTAATTTGGGTCACCCTAGTGTCTTCTAAAGTTTCTGAAAGCCTCCCAAAAAATTTGCAGTGACAGGAGAACTTTGCAGGAAATGCCAACGATGTATTTCTAGGTCCTTTCCTCCTCTGATCTCTGAAGTTGATGGGATAAACCACAACATGGAAATAAACATGTGCAAAGTTCGTCTGAATCTCAGACTACAGTTTCTGGAAGGCAGATGATAGCTCAAGGAATATGTGACTCCATAACTGTTGCTTTTTTTTTTTGCTCACATTTTGCATACCCAGCAGGTCTGCAATTTAATAAGCAATGAAGTAATGATTGTCTCATTAAGCTCAAAGTCTTAAAATGCAATCTGATTAGTCCTAAATCTAGGGCTACCACTCATCTCAATCAAAGGTAACAGGCCTACTTAAAATATAACAACAGTATCATCAATTCTAAAAGGATGTTGTAGTTAGAAGATAATCCCCATGGGACACAGACTGTATATGAACAATATGGACCAGTACAGTTCCAAAATCATCTCTTAAGATGAATTGTTTAATTCTTATTACTCATGTAGTATAGCAAAAAAACAAAGTTTTAAAATCACCTAGTCTGACTTTAAATAATAGACCCAGTGGATGAACTAATTTGAAAAAATGAAAACCAGTAACATGAGAGAGTCAAGTTATTTGGGAAGAAAAAAAGGAATGTGTCCACCAGAACAAAAAGTATTATAAGGAAAAATTATTTCCAGTAATGCTATAAAACTGAGACTGTAGCAGACATTAAATTCGAAATTGTGCCCAGAAGCCTGGGTTTTTGCAATTATAAACCAGTTTAAATAATGAAAAATATTCCAAATATCCTGTGTATTTTTAAAAGCATCTCATTCTGTTTTCTTTTATTACCTCAGTTATAGAGTAAATCATGCCAAAAGTTCTAAAGCCACAAAATAGCTTAAGAAGTCCGCAAGATTATTTTTAAATCTTTTGAAAACTACCTTAACATACTGTGCCTCTACAAGCTTTTCAAACACCCTATATAAAATTTCATTACCATATAAGAATCTCCATCTGTGCCTTCACGGTACATCGTGGTTTTATTCCCAATAAGAAATGATTAAATTTTATCCTCACTTAAATGAAGACTTCTTCCTAGGTAATTCCTGCCAAACAGGGAAAACAGTCCATGCTAAAAGCTAAACAGAGATTATTACTTGGTTCTTCAGGTTCAAAAAGCTCTATACCCATGAGGCTTGCAGATTTAAATCTGTCTGAAGTTCTACCAACAACAGACTTTCTCTACCCAGTATTATCATACATGGTATCTCCTGTATTAGTCACAAATAGCTTAAAAATTACTTTCCAGACATTATACAAACTAATGGCATGCTTACTTTTTTCTTTTTGTGCAATGGTCATGTTTTCATGCTTAGAAAAACTCATGTATTACCAGCTGGTGCTTTTAGTCCTACTTAGGGAAACTGTTTTGCTGGTTTGTAGAGATATGTTCACTATATGCAGGTGGTTACTACAAGAAAAACTGTGTACTACAGAATTCTGAATTTTTATTCTATACTTGGAAATCCTGAACTTCAGCACCTTCATAGAGCTTCATTTTGATTGTAGATACAGATGAGAAGTTTAATAATCTCACAATAATTCTTAATGATCTCATAAACACAATTGCACAGCCTATTTTCCATAAAGCTACAGCCTTAAAACTGAGAGGAAACAATGTTTGAACATGGTAAAACACTGATTTCACACTATTCTTTATTTTATCTTGTCACTACTACATCAGGAAAGTCAGAGAAAAAACAGCAAAGCTAATGGCAGTGTTCACGACAACAAAAGAAATCTCTATATTAAGAAAATGAAGCCCTAACTGTCTTCTATACCCATGAAATATAGCAGAACTAAAAAGAGTGTAAATTTTTTTTTTCTTCTTACTTCAGTATAAATTCAGAAAGTTTTAGGCTGTTTCAAAGTTCATACTCTCCACCAAAGGAGTGTAAACCACAAGACTAATATAGTAGATCATGACCACCAGTTTCTTCCATTTTTTCCAGTGGTCAACACCCATCTGAAGCATCCTGTTATATTGTAAAAATATCCTGCTAGAAACCAGCTTCATAGTTTTGTATGCAAATTAATCAGTAAAAGATAGATAATAGGAATTACTTGCTGTAAGTTTCTGCTTCTTGGCACTGAAATTCTGGATTTTTTTCCTCCAAAACTCTGTATTTCTCCCAAAATTGGAAACTTAAGGCAACCTATGACGCCACCATGGAATTAAATTTTATATGCATAGGCAGTAGCTGTGTTTCCTAGTTTAAAAAAGGAAGTTAATTAAAGCTATATACATTGTTATTAGCTATTGGGTGACATGCACTGTAACAGACAGCTTATGTTCCCTTTCAACTGGAAAGACAAGACGGAAGTTACCCAGATTTTTTTCTTCCCTTCGATTAATAAATGCTTTAGGAATTCTGCACGAGGAATCTGAGCAGAGGACTGAAGAAGTAAGACCAAATGCTAAGGCATTCTGTAGTGTTACTTTCCAACCAGCCAAGAAAAATAAGAAAATAAGCACTCCTGATGGTTTTTATAATGCAGCAAAAACTCAGACAAATCTACATTAACCACACAAGGACATTTACATCTGTCTTCCAGACTGGCACATTTTCAAATGCAATGTGTGTGAAATTGCTGTTGCTCTGAGTTTAAGTTCTCAGTTTTCATCACAGCCTCTCCCTCTGTGCAGTATATATTTACAAATATATTTTTTACATATTTATAAAAAAATAAGATACTTTGGGAAAGCCACTTCCAGGGTGCCTGACAATTAGGGACCTAATTCTATAATACTTACTCAATTTTAGTTAACTCAATTAACTGCTTTAATTAAGTGCTATTGTGAGATTTACCAAACAAGGGACTGATCCTCTCCTAGCAGGGCCATTGTCACTTTCTGCAGGGCCAACCTGCTTTGTCTCTTCAGTGATTAAGGACCTGTTAAGCCTCTATCCTGGCCTATAGACCCAACTGATGGTTCCCCCCAACCCAGTTGAGGACAACTGGACCATCTGCTAATGACAGATGCAGTTAAAACACTTCTGTCTGCACACTTGTACCTTGATTTTTGCCATCTCTAGCTCATTCTCCTGATTTCTTTCAGGCTTGCCCAGTCCTCAGTCTGACTTCTAGAATAGGTTCTGATAGAATAGAATATTCTAGAACTTCTAGAATAGGTTCTGATGGCTTTTGGCTCTCTGCTCCTGGCTTTGACTTATCTTTATTCATACCTTTGGCTTCTCAGGTTCCTTAGTTTTGCTAAATTCAGCTTATCCTGACTATGTTTTCTTGTTCCACCTTGATTTAACAAGTGGGTCAACTGCCTTTAATTCCCCTAGAAGCCAAGGTTACCCCAGGGTTTTCAATAATTTCCTTCTCTCTCTCTACCTTCCTGGGACAGGGTTCCAGCCAGAGTTGCAACCAGAAATGGACTGCAGGAACAAAATTTCACCAAAATTAGTAAGCCAAGGACTTACCCCAAGCTACACCTAATTACTACTGTTTACCTTATCAGTACCCCTGTCTGAAAAGTTTCCTTACATCACATTTCAACTAGTGCAGCATGTCAGGGGCATTTCAGATGATGAGAACAGAATCTTCCTCCCCATTCCTGAGAGAGAACTCCAGGCACTGGATGTAAACTTCACTAGTAAATAGATAAAGAAACCACAGTCAAAACTGTGGCCACTAATGACAACTTCCAAAATCTTGGGAGGCTGAAGTCAGAGGAGAAAGATTCACAGTAAATGTAAGGGGATGTCAAAAACATTTTTAGTAAACTGGAGGAAAAGAAGCTGGTGCATACCTGAGCTCTTATGGCCTGAGGTGAAGCATAAG
The DNA here is from genome assembly GCF_036169615.1 of Heliangelus exortis. NCBI lineage: Eukaryota > Metazoa > Chordata > Aves > Apodiformes > Trochilidae > Heliangelus > Heliangelus exortis. The sequence continues at coordinate 6,840,042 of NC_092425.1, forward strand.
GAATATTTTTACCACACCTCATTAAAGCAGGGAAACTCTTTGACACTTGACAAAAATTACTTCCTCATCTCTTAAAAATTATGAAGAGCAGGTCCATTCCTTAGTGATAGTTTAGCAGAATAATATTTTCTCATTTACTCACTTGGCTGACACTTGAGACACTGATCTTTGAAGACGTAGTCAAAATATGATGTACTCCTATTTTTTTTTAATCTAAAACTACTTTGGATGCTTAATCAGAGAGTAAATCAAGAGTAGACCTCAGCTACACTGCTGTGCTCCCCTATTCAGAAATGCCAGAAGCAAGAGGTGACATGGCTACAGCAAAAGACAACTACAGCAAAAGAGATGCCTATAGATAACTTGTTTGGAAAGCCAACTTTTGATTAATTTCCTATAAAATGTCAGTAAATAAGTATAACCACATAATCTAAACATTAGTGTGACATTTATAGTACAGTCAAACAATCTGTTGCCAACACCTTGCCCCTTTGATACATCTCTACATCACTTCATCTCTGATCTCCCTGGCAAAACTAGGAAATGTATTATCACAAAATTAGTAGTTTCACACAGGAATGCAGATGAAGGCAGGATCTTAAAGTGCAAACATAAAGCAGCATTTCTTCCCCACTAAACAAAATTAGTCCTTAAAGCCTGAATTTATAGGAGTAAATGACTCACATCCATTTCTTTACTGTAAGTGGCTGCAGAGTTAACATTACCCAGTCTACTCTTTACTAATGAGTTCTTCCAATAAAACGTGTTTCAGGTGCCACAAGAGTGAGCAAACTGATCCTGTAAATTTTTTCAGTTGAACTTATCAGACATCACCGTTTCCTAATGTTTCACACCAGTTTAAAAGCTTGTCCATGTGGAAGAACACCTGGGAAAATGTTGGAAGTGGGGGGGATGGAAGGCAGAAGGGTGCAGTGAGTGGTCACAGACCTCTGGTGGGAAAGCAAATGAGCAAAATAATGTAATTAGGAGAGATCATTTTCAACACATTAAATTTAAAGTACATGTTACTCTATGTATGCTTTCCTTTAGTAATGTATAATGACAGAAGAAAAGGAAATGCTGCTGCAGAAGGGCACTGTGGAACCTGTCCTTGTTTTGAAAATATTCCTCTAATCCAGCAACAAAAATCAGACATTTCTTCCCTTTCTGAGGATTACAACTTGTAATTGTTTATAGATATATATACACAAATCTGTGGAATCATCTGTACACCTAACATAAATAGATGTAAAAATATTACTAGAAGAGGACAAAATGCTCTACAGGCATACTTAGTTCTAGCAATTCACCACACTTTGAATTCCACCTGCATTACAAACACCAACAAAAAGAATCTTCCTTAAAACATTCCCTTAAATTTTCCTCCCAAGCTCAGAAATACGAGTTTTGTCAAAATTAAAGTATTACCACTTATTTTCAAAATTTAAAGCATCCTTAACCTCAGATATTCCTTAAACACAGTACCAATAGTTACCACTGAAAAAAAAAAGAGGCTTGCAAAAGGATATAATATTACCCCAGAAAAGGTCCCTCAATTTAAGAAGACCACACAATTCTCCACATTTTGCCCATAAAGTTAGTGGACAAGAGACAAATTTAATTTCTAATTTATATTTTCTTAAATATGCCAATGATACAAATTTGTCACAACTTTAGACTTACAACAAAATAAAAAAGACACTCAGATTATTTCTCTGAGAGATGGGTGGGCCATGCTGTCACAAAGGCTTTAGGTATTGAAGAAGAGCTTTCATCCTTTTATTAGACCTCACAGAACACTGAATCCACTCAGAGTAATCAACAATAAACTCCAAAGGGGAATGGATCTGCAGAACTGGATACTAAAAGCTTGGCTAAAACAAACACCCAAGAGCACTGGGTTCCTTGCAGATTAATGAATGCATATAAAAACCATGATGATGCATTTACCCTTTAAAAGCATGGGAAGAGGAAGCTGCCTCTTAGCTGAAATAGGGGAAGAGATTGGGAAGAGAAGACTGAATGTCCAGTGGGTCCTGCTGGAGCTCCATTATGAACTGCTCTCCATTGTATTCCTGTTCACAGCCATGCTCTTGCTCTTTCAGCATCCTGTTGCTTACCTTTGCCTCTAAGGGTCTTTGTTTCCAAGCAATAAGTACTTTAGGCTCCAGGGAGCAGACAGGAAGATCATACATGACTCCAAAAAAAAAAAAAAAAAAAAAACCAACCAAAAAACCCTTTACTGTTGATAGATTATTGTAAGTGCTTATTCATTATTAGCTGAAATTGACTGCATGCTAAATAAATAGCCTGTTTGTTCTTTTCAACTGAAGCAATACTGTAATGGGACTTCTGAGAAGACCATTAAAAATATAAAGACATCACACAGCAGGTAATTTGGGGAATGTGGTTTCAGCTTTCTGTTCATCACAGCACAATCAACAAATGCTGCATCAATTAAAATTTCTGCTGCTTGACTACAAGTTTAGCACCAGCTACTCACAAGAATGATCTAGAGGTTTTCAAGAAATGAGGCACTGTGGTAAACTATAAAATTAGTGTAGGTTTGCAGCAACACAGAGTACTCATTTTGTTGTTCTTTGGACAAAACCTTGGCTCTGCTGGGGAATAAATGCTGCCCTGAAGCACAAGAAAACAAACCAGGCAAAGAGCTCACTTTGCTGTGAAACACCAGCAAGGTGTCAGAGCAAAAGCCATACAGAACAACACTTTCCCCCATGCTTTCTTTTTAAAAGAAAAGAAAAAAAATTATTTCATTTAAAAGAAAATAATTCCATTTTAATATTCTTCTGCTCTAAGTTAATTTAAATATTTTCAGCTACTCACTAAATCACTGTTAATTAATGTATTGCTTTCAAAACTGCACTTAATAAACAATATGCTAAGTAGGTGTCAGACTGCAATAAGGAAAAACATCAATTTAAATTACTGTAAAGGATTCCACACAATTTAGAAAGAGAATAGAGTCATGTTGCACAGGAAGAGATTAACTGGGAAGGAAGAGGAAGAGGTAGAAATAGAAATATTCAAGACATGATTAGAGCATTTAAAAAAATAATTAATAAGGAACCAACCATGTATAGCAGTTAATCTGCAAGATTTCCAGTGAGGAAAAAGCAATATATTCATCAGAGCTAATACTTAAGTGATCCATTCACATGATAAAAGCAACTATATGACATATAATATGATATATATGTAATCTCCTATTAACATATTTTAAAATTCTGATACAAGAGGCTATCCAAAGGCTTTTAAGATGCTTCTGAAAAAAATCTTACACAGCACTTGTGCTCAAGCACAGTAACAGAATACTTGTAGGAAGTAATGAAAGCAAAACATGTATAAGAGCACATGTTGAGGAGCAGCTGTTTCTTTATGGCTTTGTAGGGCAGTGGCACTGTAGCACAAATGAGCACCAACTAACTGAACATAATGTTCAGGTCTACTGAAGTTCTGCAGACCAGTATGTCTTAATTTTCTTTGTTTAAATAATATAAAATATTTTATAAGATCAAAAAGCAGAATATATTTCAGTTAGAATTATTTTACAAGTGCAATTATTTTTTTAACTCCCCAAATAGGCAGCTCACTGTCTCAAACACACTGACAGTTTTCAATGGTAAAGGATCAATGTAGTCTTGTTAAGTAAAGGATGCTACTTAGCTACAAACACATCCCTCACAGGTGCTTCACTTTATTCCTGAGGTCAGGAATACTCACAGCTGGATGTGAGCTGCTGGACAGCTACACTATTGAGGGCACAAGGAAAAACCAGAAGTAATAATATGCAGTGAACCCAGCTTGTTTGAATCAGACTGAATATTTGGATTATAGTCAAATTCCTTCTAAGTAACAAATTGCAGGCATATATATGACAGTCAGATGAGATACTGGAGGAGAAATATAAAATTAAGAAATAAGTAAGATTCCAACGCATGGGAAAGGCAAATTAACTCCCTAAGAGTTTCTAAGACAAACGCAATTGATTTATTTCTTGCAACTCTGTAAGAATTAATTTTCTAGTAGTCACTCATTGCAGTCTGCCATCTCTCAAGCAAGTGTGAAAGCTTTGATAAGTTGATCATCATGATTCAATCTCGTTTTCTTCAGCTCTACTTTACTCACACCTCTTCCCTTTCTTAACACAATAAATGCAATAAGCTCAGCATCCCCACAGGATACCCTGATGTAACAGCCTCCTGCTTTAAGATTTAATGCTACTGGCAGAGATGTTAACTTGGGTTATCCCAGCAGAAATCCCACACTGACTCTGCTACTGCTGACAGATACAGCACAGCACAGAGTTTACACCAGGGTAACAGGATTTTTATTATCCTCTGGTAAATCATGTCAACAGCACCAAAACTTCATGGCAAGTTTTCATCTTTCCATGCTGCCAAGCTCCCTCTCTCTGAAAAACCAAGGTACCAAACAGAGGAGGAAGATGAGGCATGTTGGGTCTAACCTGGAGATGAAATCTGAAAGGGTCTGAGACATGAAGTCTCACCTGGGACTCCCTGGCCCACTTTACAGGTAGCCATTGATTCACTTAAAAAAATCACATGAAATCTGGAGATGAAGTACTACCAGTTTTGAATCAACTTTTTACTACAATCCTGCTCTTTGGTTTGGAATCTCAGACTCCAATGACTTCTCCCACCCATCAGAATGACTTCTGCCCCAAAAACTAATACTAGCATTTATATGAACCCAAAATGATTCAGAAAGTTACACAACATGAGAAAGTAACTGATGAAGAATTCCAAATGCTGCATTGGCAACAACAAAAATAATTTTAGTGCTGCCTCAATTAGTCTGAAGTAACCACATTATCTTGAACTAGAAATGCACAAACAGGACACTAATTAATCAAATGCTACTCTTACTTTTTAATCTAAGTATCCATGCTTTGCATCATCGTGGTTTAAGTCTGGAAATGGTCCCATATTTCCTTATTATGGGAAAGGATAATTACACATAACACCTTCAGATTAGCCCAATAAATTGTTTGGTCACTTCTGGGGAGGTATATGGCATCTATCATTTAGATAAAAAACCCAACTTCAAATTGAATTTATTATTGCAGGTAATTACACAATGGTTGAGGTTGGGAGGCATCTTGGAGAGAATTTAATGCACCCCTTTGCTCAGAGCAGGATCACCTGAAGAAGCCTCCTGAGGGCCTTGACTGGTTGGGTCTCCAGGGATGCAGACTTCATCTCTTCTCTGGGCACCATGTGTCAGAGTTCAAACAGTAAAAAACTTCTTCCTATGGCTCTTGTTAGTCAAACAGTCACTTAATCACTTAATTTGGCAATCCAAAGCAGCTTTAAATACCTTTTTTTTTTTTTTTTCCAGTTGCCTGGCAAAATTTTTGTAAAAAAAAAAAAAAAGAAGGCTACAGAAAAGGACAAATGGATACAACAACTAGTGAATCCAAAATATACTATATAAAGACATTAGAGATGTCTATACCAACTGATCTGGCCAGTGGATTAGAGAAAAAGGCAGAAAGAAGACTATCTTAAGAAATTAAGACAAAAATTCCCAAGGTTGACCATGGATTATTAAGTCAGGCATGGATGTTTCCACAATTATTCACAGTCTTGGATTTAATCCCCCTCCCTCTTCTCAACATATTTTTAGAAAGTGCTAATTTGTTACGAACATGAACCCATGTATGAAGTTGCTCAATTATTAAAAATGACACTTCAAAGCTTGAGAAACCACTGGCTTAAAAAAAATTTTATTTCAAAGTTCTTACACTTCTAAAAACTTAATCCATTGGCTACGAGCTGAAAAGCAAACAAAAAAAGAAGAGGAAAGGCTGTTCTGAACCTTGCAGTTGAATCTGATTTCATGACTACACAGCAAGGGTGCACAACACCTGGCTTGAAAGTCATTTATGGCTCATGGGGTTACAAATTGTAGCTGTCAACCATCTCTGCCTGTAACTACACAGGTGATTAAAAGCTGATTAACTCCATCCATGTATTTGCATTTTAACACAAACAGATTTTGTTCAGCTATCCAGGTAGCCCTGGAAAGTACAGTTTTGTGGCCTTCTTAAAAAAGCCAAAATAGTAAAAGCAATGGGAATTCAAAGTTTTAATATAGCTTATGTTTAATTCAGGGTGGATATTACTTTGCCTCACTGTCTCTCTTCTTCATGCAATTACTAATTTGTGGCTTTCCATTTCCAGCTAGGAATTAAGGTGAAATTGCTCAGTGGGGGTTGAACATTACTAATATTCAGACTTAGAGATGGACAGTGTGGTCACAAAATCCTGATGGGAAACCAGTCGCAAGAGAATTTTGCATTAATATTTCACATGGAGCATTTTGGAAGCATTCAAGCTGCAGGAATCCTGCAGGAATCTAAAGAAATTGAGCAGTCAGAAGTGAGGGCCCATACAAGAATTAATTTCACCATTTGTTGTGCCACAGAGCAGCTTCAAAGAATCTCTGGTGAAAACTTAGATGTCTTATCAGAGCTACAGCAAACACAGGTGCTCAGCACGTGGTGCAGTTTGCAACTTAAGTGGACAAGAGGGTCTCAGCACTAAAGCATCCACTTGGGAAGAAGAAAAGTGGCATTTTCTCACAGATAAGAAATAGAGGAATAAAAATAAAATCAGAATGGTCTGGATTGGAAGGGACCTTAAGGATCATCTAGTTCCAATTTCCCTGCATAAGCAGGGACACCTCCCACTAGATCAGGTTGCTCAAAGTCCCATCCAACCTGGCCTTAAAATTTTTCAAGTGCATTATATATTTTGTCTTTGTAGTCTTTGTACTAATAACAAAGAAAAAGACTTAGTAGTGACAAATAGGAATAAATGAGGGCTGACACTGAGCTGGTATATTACCTACTGAAAAATATGAGTACAGAGAATCAAGAACACAGCATCTGCCTGATATTTTAGCTACTGGATACCCATGATAAGTTTACTTGTTAAACATACACCATTTTTCTTCATTAGCCTAAAAATAAGGCAATTCAGGGAGAAGCTACAAATAAGCAAAATTCAGAATAAAAAATCCTGGAAAAAATACATAGTTCAACTATACTGCCTGGAAAAAGCTTTTTAATTTTTTTTATTTGCTAAGGCATAAATGAGTGGTGTTTTTAAAACAAGATAGTGTGAGGGGGTGTTAGCCTACATTTGAATTTTTCTGCAATGAGACACTCAGAGAAGAAGCATTTCAGACATAATAGTTTGGGGTTATTACGTCCCCTTCCAATGAAGAAAAGATAGGAAGCCCAATGGAAAAATGTCACAGACTTAATACACTGGGAGCCAGAAGGTTGCAAACCAGTTCTGAATATGTCACTGATTAGATAACATGTGCCTAACTGAGCTGACATGAGACAAAAGCACTTCTATCTTCTCTAAAATAAACAGAGAGATGGGAGAAGAAAAGAGTGGAGGCAGCTCCTGGATTATGACCAGGAAAAGAAAGGAAAGAATTAGTCACTTGTGATGGAAAAGAAGCAAACTGCTCAGAAGGAGAGGCTGGAAGATTCTTCAGAGGCAGCTGAAAAATTGGGAATGAATGGGCTTACTGCTAAGAAAAAGAAGAGCAATTTAATCAGCTATCAGTAACTTGGGAAAACAGAATTAAAAATATTTCATTCCCAACCAAGAGGAGGAAAGCATTTGCCAGGTATGGGTACGTCTTTCCTAGCACAAAGTGAGAGCAGAAGAAAAGACTCTGTAGGGATGTAGAAAAGTGGAGAGTAAAGCAAGGCTGCTGTGAGGATGCATAATCAAAAACACTCTGGGAAGGAGGAGAGAACCCGTTCCAAAATTTTTCTGGAGAAAAAAAAAAAAAAAAAAAAAAAACAACACCAAAAAAAACAACCCCAAAAAACACAAATATGATAATAACAATAATAACAATAATAAATAAATAGTAATAATAATCATCATCATCATCATCTAGTGACGTGTTTGCAAAGTGCAAGTATTAAAACCCAGCATTAATGTGCATGTTCTAGAATTCACATGCTTTACAGCAACCAGTACTAAGAACCACCTGCTTAATTATATGGATAAATAAAAACAAAGGAATTTTGGGCAGGTGTAGAAATAAAATTGCTACCACCTAGAAAAGAAATATTTGTCAAGAGAATGGTTACTATGGATAAGGACAGGTACAAGTAGTCCATGTTGCATGACTCTCTTGGGAAAGTTAAAATAATTTGCTATATTTACCTTTCATTTATCAAAGAGAACAAACCCAGTGAATTTTATTTCCTCATGTAACTACTTTGAGTACTGGGATAGCAAACTGGTGTGTAATGAAAAGTAACTATAAACCAACAATTCTGCATCAATCTCATTGCTTCCTTCATTTTTCATGCTGATATTTTATCACCACAAAGCTCTTCATATTCAACAGAATGGCTTCCAAGTTTGTTACATCAGCAAAAATATTAAACACTATTTATTATTAGTATTCTCCATTTGGCAAAAGACATGACTATGCTACAAGATACATAGATTAGAAATCAGGGTAACAGAGTAACCTTGAATTACTACCACATGTGCCTTAAATTGTACTTCAGTATAATGTGCAAAAAGACTGAACACTGGAGATGGTGCCTGCCTGAATATAATTTACAGCAGACCTTACACATTAAGCTTTCATGGTGGTAGCTGTGTGCCTCATTAGTTTTTAAAGAGATTTAAATGACAGTGATTTGTCCCACATACACAGACCTTACACATAACAGACTGTGTTAGTAGCTGTGGTCTGCCTATTCAAGACACATTTTTCTGTCTCTCCCTGACCTTTTTTGGCCCTACACAACGTTTGTTTGCTTACACCAGACTTACACCTTGTAATTTGGCATGTCACTGTATAATAGATCTGCATTCCAGTTCCTAGATAGTACTTCACGCTACATTTCCACTGTTTTGCTTCTCAATCCTTTTTGACACAACACGTCCTTTAATCAAGGCTTGAAAACAATCTGCCCAACCACTCAGCTTGACAAATGCCAAAACAACTCCAGATTTAAGCTTTCTTTGGCTGCATCTTTCCAACATGAATGGGCAGTAACATCACAGCTGACTTCTCATGTTTGCAAGCAAGGAAACATTTTTTTTGATACCTCTTCAGCTGCAGAGCTGCATCCCACGCTGCAGCAGATCCTGGCTGGACACGATGAAAAGATGAAGAAACCATTGCCTGCAAGGACAACCTGCAACACAGCAGCTGAGCAGCAAAACCAAGGCAGAATTCTAAGTGAAAAGGGTATCTCCCATGTCATTTGCTATAGATTACTAGGGTACAGGCTCTTTTCAATTTGTTACTTCCTACCTAAAAGTTGGTATCAAGAAGGACCCAACCCCTGCTACTCATTGGAGTCCAGTGACAACACAGCCAAAGCAAACCCTAGGAAGGGAAAGGGAGAACTTCAGCATATGTAATTTTAGAAACTGAGGACTCAGCAAATCGGTGTCTGTTGAAGTACAGAGCTGAAAGATGATGAGGCTGAGTGATTCAAAGATGCTCAGGGATCTACAGAGCAGCTCACACCAGCTGAGATCAAACAAGGAATACATTTTATCTTCCCGAGGCAAAAGTGTAAGGGACATAACAGACTGCATGAAAGCAGTGACAAACCACATTTGTCTATTTTTCTCCTTTGCATCTTTCTTTCCTCTCTCATTTTTTAGTCTACACCTTTATTTACAACAGACTTTTTTTTTTTTTTTTCATGTCCAAGTCCTCCTCAGTCACTGCCTATGAACACACCTGGGAGAATGACAGCCCAACAATTTTTCACCCTGGCACTTAGGCACAAGCTACATTTTTCAGGCCCTGGCTTCAGCCTAGCTCTCTGGTCCAGCTCCTTGAGACAACACCACAGCTCACTCACACCTCATTCTGTAATGCACAGAGAGAACTATTTGTTCTCTTGCTGCAGCAGCAAAAAAAAGCCAAACCATCCTGGGACTCAACCACAGCCTTAGGCTTCCCCTGCAGCTACAGACAGCAGCAGCAGCAGCTGGCATCAGTAAAGCACTATAAAAACAGCAAAGACACCAAAGACAAATAAACAGCACTGATGAGCTTGGTCCTGAACTTTGTTGCTTTAATAATATTTATTGCTTGAGAAGAGAGTACTCCCATTAAGAAGGGTACAAGAACTATTGGTTATACACATGGCCTGGCCAGAGCAGAGGGAAGTGACAGCTTTCTGTGTGTTAGTGCCCATCACACTGAGGAAATCTGGACCAAAATACAATCAAGAGAAGGTCAGCTAAAAAACAAGCTGAAGTAAACAGGTCTTACATGCAGTGTCTTGGGCTTGGAGGATAGCAAGGCAACAGCTGCAGAAATGATTTTTTCACAGTGTCCTTAAGGGAAAAATTGGCAGGAGCTCGAGTCTGGTAATCTGCATGCCCATGGGCATCCACACAGCCTCCCAGCAGTGCAACCCAACTCCCCACAGCAAATTCAGGCCCCCCAGTGAGCCTGAAAACAGCAGTTGTCCTTGTACACTGTACAAGGAAGCTAAGTACTGTGTACAGATTCCCTGCTCCCACCCCCTAGTAGAGAGAGGTCTTCTTTGTCCACTATTTGGTAGTCACCCGGTACAAAATTTAGCCCCCCAAAGTCATTTAATAAGTTCTTTTCCTTCAGTCTGTAGTAATAAAAGTATACAACACTATAAACATTTTCTGCATTTGACTCCAAGATGTTTGGCACTCTAGCTGGAAACACTGCTCCTTTTGTTTTTGTATTACAGCAGCCTCCTTTACACCCCCTTTCCATCAAGATCCCAGTTATTTATGTCCAAGGGTTTCTGTGAAGAAAGCCCTTGCTAAACCTAGGCAAGAGACTTTTGAGCAGCTATCAGGCAAGTATCATCACTCCAGACCACACAAATGAGACTTATCAGAAAAGCAGAGCCATGTCCAGGGAACAATTTTCCCCTCTGTTACCATTTCCAATACATGGGCTCCCATGCATGGAAGGTTAACATTAACAGAAGAGATGGACCTCTCAAGAGGAGAGGAATAAACAAACCCCATAGAAGGCAAAATTTCCTTTTAAGTAAAAATATAGGCTAAGGAAAGCACTAAACACTCTTGGATGAGCATTATCAGTCTGTATTTAAGGAGACCTCTTTGTAATTAAATATATGCTCCCTTTCTATGCTACATTTGAGAAGGATTTCAGGACAGCTAAAGAAAGAGTAGAGGTATGGCACATGAAATGCAGCAAAACACCCTGGCCATGCTGATGCTGGCTTTTCTGTTCAAGCTGCCAGAAGGAATTCTAATGGTTCAGTTGGGCAAAGTTTGCAGGGAGAGTTAAAATCTTTTATTAGACCAACTGATACAGCTGGAAAAAACAGACAACCTCTTTGGCACAGAAATCTTTTCCTGCACAGACCTGAAGAAGGACTTGTTTTTGTGACAGTGTCTGTTTTTCCCAACTACATTCATCTAATAAAAGATATTTACCTCTCCCTTCAAACCCTGCCCCACTTAACAGACTTGGAAATTTGCAGCTACAAGAGCCACACCATTCAGTTTGGGTTGCAGCAATAGTTTGCAACACAGACTCCTGCATTTGGTCTCACAGGTACCAACTCATTGCCCAGAGAACAGGCTCCTGATTTTAAGGGCAATAGCATAGGATAAATTATACTCACTGCTGATATATGCCAACCTGAAGCTGATGGTAATAAAAAACAAAACCCCAAACTCTAAAAGCCTAAATCAAACCCTAGACCCCATCACACACCCCAAAAATAATCCTAGGTACTCTTTATTACCATTCACACCAACCATGAGAATCCCTTCCAAGGGTAACCCTAATATTGGGAAATGCCAGGAGAGAACAAATTCTCAAGTATCTACTGAAAGAGTAGTAAAACAATCCCTATAGGGGATTTTTAATAGGACTAATGGGAGAAAGTTACTTTCAAGACACATCCACAATTTTTCTATGTTGTGGCAACACTACCATGCTTACAAGGACTGGTCAAATATGTTAATGTGAGCCACACACTAGAGAGTTTATCATAAGGATTCACATTTACATAGAGGATAGAAAACACAGAAATAAGTAAAGGTTTTCAAATACTGTGAGCCTCAGGAAGGTCCTTTGTATCAAAATACCTTTTTGATGTTCTGAGTAGCTCTGGTGCAACAGAACAAGCAGCTGACTGACTTGATGCTCAGGCACTGATGCTAGGAGGTGAAACACATCTTGGAAAAATCATGCTCAGTTAACTTAAATACACTCTTCTTGCCATAATCTACCGTTAACTTTAGGACACATCCTCTTGAAAAACCTGTGTACTGCAAACGAGGAAAATTCTCACCCTAAACATAGTTTACTGGTACAGACAGTATTTAAATACTCTTAGTTTTCCTCTCATTCAAAGGTTCATATTTTCATTAACATATCATTTCAGGTTCATCACATTAATAAGAATCTCAATAATAAAGCCACTGTTAAGTAATTTTCCATTGAATTAATTTTTTTAATCTGTTCTGTCCCCAAATCATGTTTTGAGTTTTATTTCAGAGTTCTATGAAGCAAAAAGTAAAACATTTTTATGGCATATGTAAAGAATTGCAGAACCTCTATTTTCCAGCTTTGTATTCCAATTTAAAAAAATGCACAATCCATACTTTTATTTGTCTGAGTGCTGCAACTATAGATTTATTACATTAATTTCAGTTTAATTTCTGCATCGTTTTGCTTTGCTTTGCCATACAGATCAGAATGGATGTGGTCATTATAATCACATTACTTGATATTGTATATATTGTAGATTATATATATCAATGACTGCAAAATTATTTTCCATCATGAAGTGTTTCATCACTACAGGATACTTGATACTAAATAAAAATAACAGCTACAAAAATATTTATTTTGTAGGTAACATTGTTATAAGCTGAGCTGACTAATAGTTATCTCCAACATTTATTTAAAACCTATTATTATATACTCATATAAGTATCTGATACCTTCTTTGGCAGGGGATGAATGGAAAAAATTGTTTTGTAAAGAATTTACTGAAGAGAATTAATGGAACAATCCACAGACTGTAAGTACACCTGAAAAAAAAGCCAGACTGACTAGAAATGCAATGTCAGAGAGCTAGAATTTCTAAAATTATGTGGAGGTTGAGGTTAATGGGAAGGAAGAAATTTATTTCTGAATGCTGTAAAAAAGACAATCAGTAAATTAAAATCAGTGCAAGTCAGTCCCTACAGCTTCCCCCATATTTGGGAATTTTACAGTAATGAGAAAGATAATTTTTCTTAGAGCATAAGAGATATGATAAGAACTGCAGTCTCAAAATACTTTCTGTGTTTCATTTTGCTTTCTAATCAGCTGGAAAAACTGAAGATGATGCCCAGATTTAGTTCCACTGAACATAAGATTTTCACACTCCTTTCAAGGTAAACAAGAAGAGAGTTTAAACAAAACAAAAACAAAAACAAAATTTTTAGAAATTGTTTAATGCTGGAATGAAACTGGATTTGTGCTAACCATGCCAGTTCAGTGTGAGCTGACCTCCAAAAATGGGTGTGTGGTTTGAAAGTGTCCTCCTACCCAGTGTATACAGCACAGAAGTTATGGATGTCACCCATTAGTTGCTGGGTACCAGGATGCATCAAATGTTCAGAGGAATAACCTTATCTTTTTTCTGTAGCCATCAGTCATACTACAAACTCAGCTGTTGGTTTAGGGCTCCTGTGGTTATAAAACCAGATGGTGCTTTTTTGGATGTTTTTTGCCACATCTGGGCTAATAATAATTTGCATTAATCTTATTTATAGATTATTTGATTTCAGGTCTGCTTTAGAAAAGGAAATGGAATGAAAGTTTTATGTCAAGTTCATGCTAGATGAAGAAAGGCTTGTAACTGATAATCCCCAGAAGGCACTAGTTATTTCTTTCATAAAATTATTTCCCCATAAGCAGCCACAAAATAGGCACCATTTGATGAACACCACAGACAGGGACATTGGAGCCCTATCTTTATCTAGCTTCTCATTGCAAGGTTAGTATTGATTTTCTTTTACTATTTATCAGTAAGCTCACAGTCACCTACTGGTGCATAAACCATCTCCCTGCATCACGAAGAAGAGATATTTAGTTACTGCCTTTTTTTTTTTCCCCCCCCACAGGAGATAAAACGCAGGTGCCTTGTTTTCCAGTGAATGGAGAAAGCCCTACAAGATATAGGATTAAGACAGCAGCACTAATTGACAAGGTTACGGCCATCAAAAGGCTCAGAGGGTCTCTAAATCAGCCAGGCTCCAGCACACCCTTCCCCAGTCAGATTGACCACAGTTGGGTCCACATCAGTGCAGGGCTGGAGCCTACTGGGTGCTCTTGGACACCAAATACCCCAAACAGGCTCCTGAGCTCTCATCCTGCAGCTGGGATTGGTTTCCTGTGGTGATCCATACCCAGCACACCTCTGGATCACACATCCCCAGGTACAGCTGAGCACCACAGACACTGTCATGGGATCAGAGAACTCTGAGGGAAGCACAGTTCAGGCATTACTGGAACCATATAAAGAACTATATACTGGAACCATATAAAGAAATACCCGTGTCAGGCATTTCCCCAATTAACACAGGCTGATTTTTCAATCCCCTAGACAGGTGCCAAATCTGAAAAGAATTGTAAAGAGACACAGAAAAGAAAGAGAGAAGCTGAAGTTGATCCCTGGCTGCAGGACCACTGAGCAAAACGCCAGCCACCAAGAAGCTCAAATTCACCGTGGATTTTGCAGATTTCTCTAATTTTTGCAGATTTGTTTCATCAACAATCAGTGTTGTCCCCTTACTGGAGCACCCAAGTGAGTTTGCTGTTAACTCCTGGCTTGCTGGGTGACAGGAGTGACCCTCAGGTACCCCATTACTCTCCATAGTGCTGCAGGTATCCACCTAGAACTATGTCAAGCATAGGTTTTGTTTATTCCTGCTATTTTTGTTAAATCAAATGCAGATATTGATGAATGAAAGGTACCAGGCTTCCTAGGTGGTTTGCTCAAGTCACCTTAAAGATAAAGCTTGAGATATTTTAGGCAAAATGCAACATAACAATCTAGAGGCCCACGTCATTCTTTCAGCTTTTTACAGATAGGGCCAGATAAAAAACAATTAGGTGTAACAACAAGACTGATGAATTCCTAATTTACTACTCTAGATCTACATGTAAAGAAGCCTCTAAACCACCACTGAATTCCAAGATGCACAGAGAAACAATGAAGCAAATCTTCTTGACCCGAATTACAAGAACTGAAAAGAATTTTAAAGCCTCTATGTGCAGTCCATATAATAATGGTATTAGAAAGAAAGAAAGAAAGAAAAAAAAAGAACACCACAATAAAATTCTTCATGCAAATTGCCATCTGGGCCAGGAAGCTGCATACAACAGTGTTTTCATCATCTTTAATAATGCACAGTTTAGTTCAGGAGGATGGGGGGAAGGAAATGGGACCAACCCTTGACCACTCTGACAGCAGCATAAGTAATCCTTTATTGCATTATGAAATGATTCATACATGGGGACCTGTTACATTACTGGCCTGTTAACAGTAACACAGCTCCTTACTCGGACTTTTTCTCATTTTGTTTTACATCAGACAATGCTTTTGCTGTCATTTGTAGAGAACGGAAAATCTGCTACAGTTTTAATATAAAACACAGGAAAAAAATATGCAGCAGCTGTTCATATTTTCTAGGAAGTCTGTTATAATAATGATGTCATGGAAGAAGGCTGGAATCTATTAAAATGCATCAGACAGGCAAGCCATTCAAAGCCTTCAAACAATATCTGTATACAAGCTGCACCATGTACCTAATATTAAAATAAAAAACAGGCAAAGAGTGGAGTTCCTTAAAAATATTATTGAGTACAGGCAATTATGGCAATTCAGTATACTTACTTCAATAAATTCAGTTTACTGCTGGAACTACCCAGTAAAGCAAAATACAAAAGCCACAACCAGCTCAGTGTGAATTAAGCTCATTTTCACCTATAAAAGCATTTAAATCTAGTTTGAAATCATTGGCTCAAGATACATGGGAACAGAGAAGCTCTCCCAGCAAGATTCTCCACTGATAATCAAGACATTTGAGCACTAAGTTATAAAATTCAGCTTATTAGGAAGGCTGCTTTTGTTAGGGTTTCCTCCCTATCTCTACCTTGGGAATGAAAGCAAGGAGCTAAGGGGAGTCCCATCCAGGCACTCTGAGCTATAATTAACCACCAGACATTCTTCATTTATACAATGCTGCTCCTGGGCCCTAGCAAGTTATCACCTCTTCCTGAAGCTTCCTTGCATTATCATTCCTAACTGCATTGCCCAAGGCTTGCTCAAACATTATGCTTCTCCTCCCTGGGGTACATTGAAAAGAGAAAGGTTTTTGGTAGAAACAGGTGAAGTTTTGTGGTTATCGTGGAAGTCTCAAAACTTTACATTTTTCCATTTCTGATAAGCTGTGCCTTCCTTCCTAAGGCTTGCATTTGAAAAGTTCTTCTGGTGATGGTCTAAATGTGCCTAACATATGCAAAAGTCCTGAGCAAAACATGTATCTACTTCTCCTGGGGTAGGATCATATTTTCACCCCACATTCTTTAAATGTTCAAGCTGACCTTTTGCATATTCCAGAGCTGGAAATGTAAAGCAAGACTGACCATGTTTAATATTCTTACGTCACAATAAAAAGACCAAAAAAACCCAGACACAACACCACAACCCAAGTTTTTAACTTGTATTCAGGAGGACAGAAGGAGCAAGAGCCATATTCTTTGAGACAAGAGAGATGCTCGACTCAGTAGCAGCTGTAATCAGGAGTGTAATGATCCCAGGTTTTGCTGTGTTTATCTAAACTCTACTGAATTCAATTATATATGAACATTGAATATTCTGGGATACACTGATGAGGTTGCATGTACGGGGAATATATTATGAAGGAAACATTATAAATTTGATATAAAATAAAAGTCAGTTTGACATTCTTAGATTTGTTTCTTTTTGAAAGATCAATTTTTGTGCCTTTTAATTATAAAATACCAGGTATAAACAAGCAAAATTTAATAAAAATGCCTTAAAACTCATAAAACTGAGGAAACTATAAATTGGCTTAAAGTGATAACTCCATCAGGCCATCTAAAACAATCTGTTTGCTTGCAGCCCTGCTCAGTTATGCATATGTACATTAAATTGCTCTCCTTTACACTCTATATAAAGTATATGCAGCACTACTACAACAACTATCTTTCCAAAAAGTAATTACCAGCAGAACACCAAACTAAAAGTCAAATTGCTAATCAACCTAAAAACCCTGTAAAACAATGACCATAACTCCAGACACATCCACACTGGGGGCATTTAACACTGCCTCCAGCAACTGGATTTGTACAAACAAATTTCTGAGTGCACACCCCTACAGCTCTCAAATCAGCTCCCTATTACCTTGCTCACATTCCCAGTAAAAGCAATAGGTTTTGCATGCACAAAAAGCAACAGATGAGGCATGCAAGTAGTTCTGTGTGCTTACCTAAAGACTCAAATGATTTCAGCCAGAATAACAATGAGTCTGAATGCCTTATCTTAGGCATCCCATAGTATCCATAAATTCTGACTTTAAGCTGTTATTGGGTACGAAGTAGAGCTAATATTTTGGATGAATATTCAGGGCAAGCTTATAAACTATTCAGTGATTAATGCCCTTGTCTCATGTTTTCAATTTCCTTTGCTACTGGAGGTCATATGTTATGATGTCAGCTGGAATCTGGATTTCCATTTTAAGCAAATCTAATTTAAAATTATGGTATTAAGGCATATGGTAAAAACTGCTTAAAAATTCTATACTGAGTAAATTTACTCACTCTGTTACTGGTGTAGGTTTCACATTCTAGAGCCCCCTATTCATCAAGCAAATATAGACTTGGTGTATCTTTCAGCAGAGCACACGTGCCATAGGTTGAATGTGCAGGAGCAGAACTCATCTATACCAAGATGCAGCAGCACAATTGCCAATCCTGACTGCAGGGGTTTGCACAACTGGACCAATAATAGGAAATTAATCAACTCTCCAGAGAGCAACATAAATTAATTTTGTCAAAAGGACACAGGAGGAGGAAGAACAGGAGTCTTAAAAGAGCTCCCAACTGGAGGCTAAGGGAGTATTAACCTCAGGAGCCAGTGGAATGGAGATGTTCCACAGGGTCTGACTCTGTTAAGACATCAGCCCCTTCATTCTGCTCAGCAGACTCAAAGATTCCTCACTGATTTGCAAAATAGCAGTTTCCTGAGACAGCTGAGAGAGTAGGTTGCCACTGAAGGGACTACACTGCTCTCCTCTCCCAGTCCCACCCTCATCCTCCTTCCATCTTCTTTGGACTGCTGCTACTTTTCTTGTGACCTTAGCTGTGACACCAGCTTAAAAACCTAACCCACATGAAAGCTGCTCCTTTTCTTCCTCTCTGCTCCCCCTTATGCAAAATAATATGTTTGGGGTACTTTTGCTATGTTCCTATATAAAAATTAATATAGAAAAGATTATTCCTTATTCATTTGTTTAATTAATAAAGCTCACAAGCTTTATGAGATAACAGATAGCTCTTTATTTTCCTAATACCTCCATGCAATTTACTGGTACTTTATGATAACATATACCTTTTTATAAGAAAAGGCTACAATTTTATTTTAAACTTAACAGACCTTCATTCTTTTTCCTTTCAAAACCTAGGCATAAGTAACAAAGCACCAGAGTCTTATAAATTTTCTAACACCAAATGCAAATTAAGTTGTGAAATTGCTCTAGGAAAAGTTCCAAAAATGCAAACCCGAAGGAATTTCAACACAATTTCTCAATTTCAGGCTTTTTGTGATACTCGGGCAAAGTAACAGAATATGGAATGGTCAAAAAAACCTTTGTGTACGGAAAATGTTTAATTATCCAATTTCAACAACTTCCTGTGTTTTGGTTATAAGCACTAAGATGTAATGGATATACATAAAAGGAAGAAACTGAAAGGATGGCAAACGCTCTGTAGCTTGAAGAGCTCAAAGTTTTAATTACCTTGGAGAAGCAGATTTGCAGTTCATAACTTATAGTGTATCATAACATGTTTACAAAGCATCAAATTAATGGATTTCTCTCTCTTTTTCTTGGAATCATGTGAACTGAACTGGTCTGCATGAACAGTAAAACAAGCACAACCTCCACCCCTTATGTGATGAGGTAAAACTTCTGATATTTTATGTCATCTGTGACTATATGACTTTACAGCACCATCCCCAGCAAATTGATGCTTTCTCATAATGAACAGAGTAATATGTAATCCTTCAACAATCCTCCTGAAAAGCTCCCAAGGCTTTTTTTTAGGCACAAGGCAAGAGTATTATCAGACTGTTCAAACAAAAAGCAACTTATTTGTTGTGCTGCAGAACATTTCTTGTTTATCCCAGTCAAAGAATGTCACCTTAACTTGCTGAGCACACTATTATTTAGCAATAAACCCAACAGGACTGGGCACATTTCCTGAGCATAAAGTTTTGATTTACCAATGCTCCTCTGAAAAGATAAGATTGATAATGACAAGCAGCCTGTAGCAGTCATGATGCTAACTGCTATTAAAAGTGCTGCCCATTACCTCCAGCCACTTTCTCAGCTGGCTCCCATTTTTCCATCAGAAGCCATTTTTCTTACCAATTCCTTCTTGGAAGACATCCTAGGTATCGAGTACTCAAAACAGTAAGATCAAACAAAAGTACATATCTGTGTCCTTCTCAAGTAGCTTGTACCATTGTGAACATCTCAAGTAATTCTACTTCAAATTCTGGTTTTCAAAGCTTAGTTAAAAACAATTAACTGTCCTCTGCATTTACTTCATGTTGTCCCTTACTAACAGCAGCAGTCCTCACAGAAAAAAAAAATATTTAACTCAGTCCTTACCTGAGGAGCTCTTAATATTCAAGAAATATTCCTGCCTCACAGTTGGTGTAATCTGCAACAGAAGAGAAAGATGTATCAATTACATAGGATAGTGTATATTTAACATGAGCATTATAATTCAATCCTACTTGACTGAACTGACAGATAAAACTTCAGCTATTAACATGGTGTGACACATCTTTTAGAGAGCCACATGTCAAGCAGTAACTGTTGGAGAGGAATTGTACCCCATCACATATAGACAATTATAAGAGGTTTTTTTCTTTGTTTCAGTGTCTCTCTGCTCAGACACGAAGATATAAGAGTTATGATCTACCTCCACATATTACTCATAATGCTCATGTTGTGGTTATACAGATTAAATAATTAAGGTCTTGCAGTAACAAAAAAAATATTTTTTGTCATTAAACAACCAACCAATTGAATTAGGCACTTGAGGAAGAGGTGCATGATTGGGCCCAGATGCACTCAACTCCCGTTGACTTCTAATGAGCTCTTCAGTAAAAAAAACAAACAAAAAACCACACTTGCTTAAAATACAGGTTTATGTCCTAGCACACTCAGTGAAGCCTAATTATTAATTAGCCTCTTGTAATGCAGCTGAACCAAACACTATGAGTCTAAGTTTCTACTGACCAAAAAGGCTCCCCATGCAAAAAGCAGCAGTCAGACTGCTAAGATATTAAAGGCAAGACAGCCCACATTTGTATGCACCACCTCCCACTGTGGGCAGAAGCTATGTGTTTAACCTCTCATACATCTTGCTGAAAACACCATTAGGTATCACAGCCAATTACATCTTTTATCTGCATCTGGGGCCAGACTTGTGTAAAATTTTTCATTTATTGTTCACTGAGGTCTCTTTGCTGAGGGCATTTTATAGAGAAAGCCTTACATGTAGTCAGACCAAGCAGCTTTATTGTATAAGACAGACTATGTGAACATCTGCAAATCAATTTTTTTTTTCCTTTTCTTCCCTTTCCCCCCACCCCTTTCATTTCATCTACATATGGACAGCACAAAATGCTTCACTTCGAGGAAAATTTTCTACTATAACCATTGTGACAAATTTATGCCTGGCCTAAACAACACAGCACAGAGCCAAATGCCAACAGAAGAGAACAGCATTAGCAGTATTTTGCTGCTCAAATATCTCAAGAAACTGGTGTTGAGCTTTTGTTCTCAGTGCCTGCTCTCTCCAAGCTGGAGAGGCAACCACAAGCATCAAATTACGTTTCATTGATCCAGAGAAACTGAGCTGGTGTTCAGTTTCTGTTCTGCAACCTGCAAGATGACCTGCGTGTTTGTTGACCTAAACAATGAGATTTCAGGAAATGAAGAATTCGCACTTTGATCAAGTTTTGGGGTTGGAAAGGGGGAGCTGTGTCTTGGAGGTCTAAGTTTGCGTGGGCAAACTGGGAAGAAAGCAAATGAGCCAGAACTGGGCTCTTGCACTAAATCCCTTCAATGGGTTAATTCCTGCCCCAAATTCCACACAACCAAAATCAAATGTAAAGCTAGAAATGGGAGGTGATCTCAACCAATTCAAATCCCTTTAGCATAACTTTTTGTTACCTCTAGTAAAACCAGAGTATGTAGGTGGGTGCAAGACAAGAACATTTTGTTCAGTAATGTTTTAAAAACACATACTCAAACATTTGAAAGATTTTATACAGTCAGTCAATAAAAAAACAAAGCCCAGTATCTGCAATAAAATCACATAGTTTATCTGGAAGTTTTAAAATATCATGTAAGACAAAACTAGTAAGAGCCAAAGTAATGGAGAGCCTAAATGTAGAAATAACCTGCTCAAGGAAAACAAAAAAAATAAATAGCTTCTTCAGTAACATAAAATATTCCTTGATAACTTTTCATTAAGCCATGTTACAGATTGAAGTTGCTCAAACTTGCAATGCAAAAATTTCTACTTGGGAATCAAAATCTTTTTTTCCACAGCACAATGGAAATATTTCCAAAAGATGTTCATAAGACAACATAGCTTAACCCCCCCTTATCTCTCAAAAAAAACCCATACAATATTAATAAATCACAGATAAGCGTTTGAAAAAAAATGTTCACTTCTCTAATGAAAGTAAGCAGCATTATCTCATTGTATTCTTGCATGGGAAATAGAAGCCTAGTTTCAGTTATTTGCTTGAGATCACATTAGAAGCATAATCCAGTGTCTAACTCAATTCTAAAATCAGCTGCAGTACTTTTGTATTATCTTCCTTTTAAAGCTTGCATTAATTTTAAAGTCTTGGTGGACTGCAACCTTGCCTTATGCCTCCAAGCAACATTTTATTTATTCTGGCTACCTGCTTTGTCTGATTCCTCATTATTCCCATTCAGAAGGCACCTCCTGTTTGAAAAAAAAAATAATCTAGTACTTCTGGACTTCAGGCTGACAATACCCATCACATCTGAGCAAAGGCTAAGACCCTTGTTTCTGTTATGGTGTTATGTCCTGTACTAAGATTTTCACAAAAGCATAACATTAATAACACTTTTTAAATAGACCTTGGAGTACTTCCCTTGGTTTTGCTTTAATTTAACCTTAAATGGACTTGGAAAATTCACGTTTACCCAGATACATCTGAAAAAGCAAATGTAGCAAAAGTTTATGCTGGTGCTCCATTACAATAGACAAGTATGATGGAAAAGTCAAAAGGGCCAAAAATTCATCACCTTAGTACTTACTGACTATCCTGAACACAGAGAACTCTCCATAGCCCAAATGATGTGTCCCGTGACCATGACCATGCTCAGTTCAGAAATTCCTCTTTCCCTGCTCAGAGAAGACCCGAGGCACTCTGCGACACATTTCTTGCAGAGCCCCAGGTTAAGATGTTCCTTCCTTGACAGTTCCTTCACAACCAGCACAGCAAAATATAAAGTTTCACTTTCTTATCTTGAATATGTAAATTTTTCAGATCCTGATCTCAGGCTGACTTCCACCAACACAACAACATGAGCATGGTGCAGCACGAGGAGACGCCGCTGCCCATCTGCTTTACACGGATACAAGAGTGCAATCAGATCTGGGTCAGCTCACCTTTACATTTGCCACACACATAAATTAAGAGAACACACACAATGTTTGTGCTCACTGAAATCTAATTTAGAGACATAAAACCATTTTTGGTCTTTTCCCTTCCATGCGCTGCTGTGAAACTGAGCTACATAAATAGCTTGGGGGAGGTTTAGGTTGGATATTAGAAAGAATTTCTTTACTGAGAGGGTGATCAGACATTGGAATGGGCTGCCCAGGGAAGTAGTGGATTCTCCATCCCTGGAGATATTTAAAAAGAGACTGGATGTGGCACTCAGTGCCATGGGCTGGGAACTGCAGCAGTAGTGGATCAAGGGTTGGACTTGATGATCTCTGAGGTCCCTTCCAACCCAGCTGATTCTATGATTCTATAATTCTATGACTCATTAGATTCAATGAACAAAATCTTCCTGGAATTTTGTGCAAGTGGTAGATTGTCAAGAACTATATGAAATCTGTGAGAGATGTGAGAAAGAGGTCATATGGCATAGAATCAGAGCCACTCTTACAGAATTAATTTGCTTTTCCTCCAGAGATTAACACTTAGCAATTCTGGGCTAAATTTCAAGAAGAGCGAACTCTAACCTGTGTATTTTCCCTTTGCTTATTTTTCTTAACCTGAAAACAGTCTTAAGAGTGTTTGCAATAAAATGCCAGGAAAAATAAAATTAAGTAAACCATTTTCAAGCTTTGGGAACTACTCTTTTCAGTTTGTAAAGAAAGCTAGAAATACCTCCGATCTTCAAGCAGCCTTTGAAGGCTTGCTCAAGTTCAGCTTGTGCACCATCAGATGTGCCAGGGTATTTTCTGCTTTAGGTGCATGCTCCTGTAGAAGTGCCCTGGCCCTTTCAGATGAATTTATTCCTAGACAGCACTCATGGAACCTTCTCCTGAGTTGGGAAAAGGGTTTCTGTTCCCTGTATAGGATGGGAGAGGTCCATTCTGCTGCTCTTCTCTCCTTTCACCTCTGACCAGGAAGAAAAAAAAAAAAATTGTTGCAGCAGAAGCATGATTTATATTTACCACATCAAAGTTTATTCTTTTCTTCTCATTTATGGAGTGTAAACCTAATATCAGAAAGAATGCTACAATAGTAGCTGTATGAGCAGCAAGTCTGGACGTGCAATTTAAGGGAAGCTTCAGGAAGTGTATGTCAAGATGCAGCATTATCAGAATTTGAAAATATCTGAACTCCTGTTGAGCTGAAGCCTGATGGTATTGTAACTGGGTGTAATTTTGCTATGAGAGATGCATTTTAATATGAATATTGTTAGCTTGCTCTTTTAAGACTACAGGAATCTCTCCTATGCCTGAGGCCAAGGTAGGCAGGACCAGATGCCAACCCTTGGGCCAGGAAGAGGAACATCTGGGCCTGGTTGCTCAGCAGGACAGCGTCCTGCCATGTGTTCCTGATGTGCCTTGCTGCACTTTTTGATTATGTTAAGGGTAGTAGCAAAGTAATTTAGAAGCTGGCAGTTGGCTATTTTTAAACACTTGTTCTTAGCTCCCATCCTTCTGTCTCTGCACTGCTGTTCAGGTGGTGCATAAAATTTCTACCTGATTTTAGGTGTTTTGAGATGTTGGCTGTACTGAAAAAAGGCAAATAACATAGTGCTGCAATACAAGGGCTGAGAAATACAGTAAACACACACATCCAGGTTTTCAGATTACTTATTTTAGGAGTTATATCCTGAGATGTTGCTGTGTCTGTAAAGATTTATTGCTTCCTTTTCACTGGTGTCTTCTATTCTGCTTGTCGGTTTCAATCTGGATTTCTTTGATGATTTTGTTCTTTATTCAGCCTACAGTGTTTGTTTTTCTACACTGCACAATTTTTGAGTGCATAAGAACTTGAGAATGAATTTGAGTAGAAAATCATTGTAGAAGTTACTGTGAGTTTCATTTTTTTCCATTTTTGTTACCCTCTTAGGTAGGGAACTCTGATTCTGGGAGCCCAGACACCCTGGATAAATACACACAAACAAACGTAACTTTGGATGTTTTCATTTATGTGTGTAGTTCCATTTCAGTTGAGCTAATGTGAAAAAGGTATTTCATTTTTGTACAGTTTCAAAGTCAGTAAGCTCCTAGAAGTAAAATGCTTGTAGGAGAAAGGAAAACTCTACTGAAGAAACTGATGTCTGTAACCATGGATATCATGGATACCTTTATCTCAGTTTTTTGTCTCTTGGGCTCAAAATTGGAATTCAGCAACAGGTACAGAGAGCCCAGCTTGGACTTGTATTCGAAAAATTCAAAATTGTCAATGAATTTGCATTTGAAAAATTATACTTCCTTCTGGGGAATTAACTATTTAAATGGCTGAGAATGCATGCATTCAGGATTAAATGAGAGGTTCTTAAAGAATTAGAAATGACAGAGAAATCTGGCGTGCTTATACAAGGGACTGTCGAATTTATCTGAGCTCATTTTCTTAGAAATTAAGTTAATTTTTAAATCCCAAAGAAGTCTAAATAAAGCCAAGCCAGGTTAATGATAATTGTCTGAAATCTTTGCTAATCTGGAGATTTCTCATCTTGAAAAACACTGAGTGGTTCATTTACCTTTGACTCAGTAATACAGGTATGTTAACTGCATTTAGCAACATTTTTCCTTTGGGCAATGAAAAGGAGTCAAAAAAATGTTTGATAAAACCAACAGAAAAACTTGGATTAGGAGCTTGTATGGCTTCCATTGTAGGAATCTTTGCTCTTTCTTTTTTTTCAGCTAGGAATATATAATCCTTTTTAACCTGCATTCCTAATGTACGTCATACTGTACCCCCTGCACAATCCTGATTTTTTCTTGTTAGGAAACTTGTAGCAGTGTCAAAAATATCTTCATATCATTAGGAGAGTAAGATGATGTTCCCAGATGTAGTTTAGATACTGAGGACACTACCGGGGCTGGATCCATGGACAGTTTGGTGACAAAAAATAATTTTGGCCTCATTTCCTCCTGTCGTGGCTGCCTGTTCTTACTACTGAGCTGCTCCCATAGTGGAGCATCCAGCCCAGAGCTGGGTGATGGGCTGGAAGTGGGAAGGAGCAGGGTGCTCCGCAGCTCCACCTTCTTTGCAAATCTGGACCTCTTTCTGAGGTGCCAAAAAAGAGATGGATCTTAACTGTGTCTGAAAACCTGGTAGTGCACTACTAGTTCAGAAGATTTGAAGTCTTCTAAATGGGGAAAAAGCAGCATTTCTCAAGCAAGGTAAGGATCTCTCTGAAATCTGGCATGACCAGAGTGGCAGCTCAGAAGCTCCCAGGTCCTGTGCTCTCATTTGCCAGTGTCTTGAGTTGCTGACTTGCCCTGTAGCAGGTAAATGACTTGAAACTTGAGGTACTTTTTGTTTTGGTGCGTTGTCTGATCATACTGCTACACATCAGGCGTGGGACTTCTCATCTGGAAAGGTCTGTGACAGAGGTGCCTGGGGACAGTATTTGCAAGTGGTTTAATTAGCAGACCTGGCAGGGTGCCAGCTTTCCTTAAATGGAACTCAAGCCGGGAGAGAACTGCTTTTAATTTAGAACAATTACAATGTAGTTCTAGGATTTGTACCAACTCCAGCTACTCTACCCTGCCCCCAAATTTGGATTAATAATGGAATTTGTTACAATTCAACCTCTGAGTGACCCCCTCCTTTAATACTATTTAATTGGTTAGGCATAGGCATAGAGATGACTTCAAATCTTTTTCTTAGCAATTATTTTACTGGAAGTGTGATTCTTTTGGGGGTTCTTCATGTGAGGTGGCAGATTCTTTGGTGACTCTGAGACCTCCCCCTGTTCTAAGGAGGTTTTCTAATTTTCAAGGAAGACCAGGTTTTAACAGATGTTTTAATAGAAGCAGGACTTTTTCTGTATTGTGGGCTGTCTCGTTTGAGGAGAGTGGTCATTTAATGAAGGAATACTTCTATGGATTGCTGCATCAGTGGACTGATGCTATAAGATTTGAAAAGATAATGTTTCAATTAAAAAAAAAAATTGTTGAAGGATTGAGAGCATTACTGACTTCCTAGAGGTAGTATTAAGAGGGTAAACCTGAGTGAGAACAAGATCAAACTTATTTCCACTTGGAGAACTTGTTGGAATAAATGGATTTTAATTTTTTTTTCCATGTGTCTTGTTAAGTGTGTTAAGTGCGAAGGTACCTGTGAACAGCAAAGCATCTAGTTCTTTTTTCTGTGTTTTTCTGAGTAGTAGTAATCTTTGGAGAGTGTACTTGAACACTTTCACTGCAGTAAATGAAAATATAAGAGGACATTTAGTCATATTTTGTTTTCCATTAGCAAGGGCTACTCCTGCTAGCACTTTTTTAATGATACGAGCTGGTTTGCCACTTGTGTTACTTCTTGTCCACACTTTAATTTCCCTGGACTTCACTGCTTTTTGTTCAGCACATGTATTTAAGGAAAGATAATTCTTGCACCATGCCTTTCACCTTCCCCCTCTTATTTCAGAGGTAGCCAGCCTTTAGACCATAAATCAAATGGATTGTATTCAGTAAAACTGGGCAATTTCCTTCTAGTTCCATCGTTCTAGGATGGAACTTCTTGGTTTTTATTTGTTGTCTGTAATTTTCTCATTGTTTTAATCTTTTCCTATAAAAACACCTGCCCTTATATTTCATCAAGTATGGCAGTCTTTGCACTGGGAGCCATTTATTTTGGTGCAAAGATTGTAATCCATGCATTTAAAGTGATGAATTTTGTTAAATCAACCTTTAGGAAACTGTTGCTCCTAGCAGGAGGTCCTCTTTAATATGTGAATTATAAACTGGGAGGTCTCTTTTCTGCTCTACATTTTTTTTTAAAACGTATTTAATCCATAAGATTTAAAGGTGAAAATGAATTCCTTGTATGTTGCTGAAACTCGAGAACGCAGTCAAAGAGTGAAATTGTCCAGAATTTTGGCAGTGCCATGCAGTCAATAAATTGCTTTTTGTTAAGCATTCATACAGTGCCCTCTTTAATGTTTCTTCCTGAGAGGTTTTAGTTTTGCATGTCTATTGTTTCTTAGGATTTACATCAAAGTACAAAACCACTACTTTATGTTTTGGGCCAGGGAAATTCTGTAGAGCAGGTGTGCTCATCCACTGGAGAAATATTGACAAATTGGATGAGGTGGCTTTTGTAAGGCTCAGTTTATATAAACTGCCATGATGGTGAATGAACATAATTCATTCATCTAGACCCAAAGCACACTGAGCAAGCCAGTGAAGGGTTTTCTGGGTTGGAGCCTTTTTTAATGTGATGATGACACAGGACAAGGACTGCTGCCTGTTTAGTAATTTGTGTTGTAATCCTGGGGCCATCCAGTAGCAAATTGAGATGTTATTTGTAGGAGTGTAACTAAAAATCAGATGTGTTGCATGAGTTTCAGTGTCAGTTTCACATTTGCTCTGAATCCTTCATCAGTGTATCCTTGTGTTTGCCTCTGGTTTTCCATAGGCTGATTCTCTTCCAAAATCACATTGTCCTACTGACTGTTGTTATCTGCTGCTTTATGCAGACTGTTGGTCAAGTTCATACAGAAATCTTTGAGTATGTTTATAAAGTAAAAGACTCCCCGGTTTTTGTATGAACCTCCAAGATTGCAAAGTAGTTTGCATAAAAAAAAAATAAAAATCAGGTTATCACTGAATTCAGGAAAAGGAATATTGCCATCTGCTAAAAAGGCTATTTTGTATATATATATAAAGATGATATTTACACAAGGGCAGTAACTTTTCTCATTAGTGAAATGGGTAGATGACAGTAATTAGTCAAGCTCCTCATTGGTAGCAAACTGTCATATACAGTGGTAAATGTGGACTATTAAGAAATGTCTATATATTGCTTGCTCAGTAAAGAAAAACTTGGACATGGAACTTTCCTCCAGCACTGGGATACCAGCTGGTGTCAAGCTCATCTGAGTGTCTTTGGTTTCCATGAAGAATTTTTCCCATTCCTCATGGATTCATTCCTCATAGACCTTTGTCATTATTAACCATATCAGAACTAATGGTAGATGATGTCTGTGTCACACTGGCTGGAATTGATTTGGGATTTTACTCTGTTCAGGGCAAAGGTTCAGTGTGTAAGTGCCTCTTCATTGACACCTCAGCTTTTCTATATTTTTGACAGTAGGTTGGTGTTACTAATTCTATCAGTTAGTGACAAGGATGTTACTCTTGTCCCAGGGGATGAAATTTTGCTGCATTGAACAAACAGTGCACAGCCTGGCAAGCTGTACGTGATCCAGCAGACACTGTGCAAACTCTGACAAAGCCTATGAGGTTTTGATAGAAGGAAAAGTAGTGAAGTGCTCTAACAACTCTGAATTTCCTCCTTAATCTGCTTGTAGAGTTTGTTCCTAGAGCTGAATTGCTCAAGCTGTACAATATTTTATTTCCAATCTTTATATTGCCACCTGTCTTTCCGCCTGTTGTTTAGGATTTCCCCTGCTGTAGTTTTCTTGTATCAACAGTGCTCTTTTCCAGGTTGTATTTCCAGTCTGTGAGCATGTAAAGGAACTGAGTAAATTCTCAGTGCTTGTTCACTTCTGAAGGTAATCATAACATAGGATTAAATTTGACTTGAATTTCTTCCCTGAGATGAATTGCTTGTTTTACCTGTTCTTTTTTTCCTGAAGTGTCTCAGGGATTTTTGTTGTGGCTGATCTGTTTTATTCTTCTGGCTTCATATCACTCATGCCCTACCAAAGCAAACTTGACATTCAAGCAGGATAACGTTATCAGTTTCATGTTGTACTGTACTGGACACATTCTACTTCATTCTCCTCCTCCTAGCAATGGCAAGCCAAGCAGTCTCTAAGTATTAAAGACAATACAAGAAATTAATGTAAAAGTAAAATGATAGAGAAGAGTTTATCTTTTTCTTTATTTGTATAAATTAAACCTTTTCACTGTTGATGCAATGTTAACATTAACTTCCCTTTGTGAAGATGAAACAGACAGCTATTGCCTAAAGGATCTCAGCTTTTAACTTCAATTGCCATTTTTGTGTGTGTGTGTGCATAATTCCTACAGAAAGTAAGACCAGAAGGGTCTGTTAAAAAAATTCTCATTCTTCCATCCATCACAGACCACTGTACTTCTGGCACTTCCTGTGTGTTCAGCCAGCAAATTGTGTGAGACTAAGATGAATTTTACAATGCCATATTCTGGAAAGGTTTCTAATTCTTACTGTCTTGGTATCAGGAGCTGAAGAATCCAACATGGCTTTTGGAATTTAGACCATTGATTCATCACCCATTTGGGAACTGTCCATAGCTGAGTTGTTGGGGGTTTTTTTAATGCTTTTCTCAGATGCAAAAATGTAGAAATGTGTTTCCTTCTGATGGAGGTGCTTGGAAATTGTAGTAAAGTCCATTCTCAAAGCTTCTTCTTAAGTTCTTATAGTTACTTACTACGAATATTTTTTTTTTCTTTTTTTTCTTTTTTTTTTTTTTGTGTGTGTGTGTGTTTTCTCCAATTTAAAAATAACATTTAAAAGTGGGCCACAACATTTTAAGGTGATTTTAATATTAGCAATGCTGCATATAGAAATACTTCAAATGGGTGTTGAATACTACTGGGATAATACATGTTATTGCAGAGTCTCAATACAAATGTTACCAGTAGAGCCCAGCTCTGCATCTGTGATGACTCTGAGATCACCCAGCTTTTTGAATAGGTGCATATTTGTTATTTTTAATGTCAACTTTTTAAACCAGAATTTTGCACAGTACAGAGTGAAATGCCTCAGAAATACTTACGTGCACTGTTTGTTAGCCCTTATTTAAACCTATAAATTTGATACTCATCACAGGATACTTTGTTTCACTGGATCTATTTTCCATAAATCCATGATGTCCAGCACTAATTTAATAACCGTTCATTGATTCTCTATCAGTTGAATCCCCTGAAAATATTTGCTTTCCTTGTCTGCATCAATGTCAGGTTATAAATAGCCTGTAAGTTATGTGGATTGTCCTTGATTGAATGTTGACACAATATTAATTATCTCTCAGGTTTTTGGAATGTCCTTGGAATTACAGATGTTATTAAAAGCTACTAATGGAGCAGAGATCACTTTATCCAAGCCTGTTAGAATTTATGCCACGTGCTATCACAGCTTGTTCATTGAGAGGGAAGAATGAACAAGTGGTACCTCCTCCTGCTGTGCTAGCAATGTGTTATCTTGCTGCTTTGGTACAGTGTACAATTAAAGATTATCATTACTTGAGGAAAATGGTGCTTTCTCCCTTTATGTAATCTATGTGTTAGAAACTTAATGTGGTCTTCGTGTTGTTAGATCACATCCATCTTGTAATGATTCTAGCCATTGGACTTGAATTGGTCCCTTGAAAAAGCTCTTACAATCCTTAGCATAACTAATCAGAACCTTTTTTAATTTTTTTTTCTAACATCACTATTTTGATTTACTGTAATTCATCTAAGCCCATCCTGGAAGTCAAGAGGGGCTTGACTTCCAGTCCTGGAGCTGGAACCCTGGGCCACAAGTGTGCTGCACAGGAAACAAGTCAAGCCCCCACATCAAGACCCTTCTGGTCTCTGCTTCTTGGTCACCAGTCTGAGGAGGAAGCTGTATTTGTACCATGATGCACCCTCCAGCACACCCAAAACCAGTGAAACTGCTCTTTGTGCCAGCTGGTTTTCCCAAACATTAGAACTTGCCACATGACTGTCATGCAAATTCTCCCAGCAGGTTTCAAAAGCAGTAAGTAAACTTTGTTGTTTTGGTTTGGTTTTCTTCACATGGATACTTAATACTTTTAAATTAAGATTTTTCCACACAGTGAGCAACTGGCCATGAATACTGATAACTGATACCAAATAATTTTCCAGAATATGATCTGGTTTTAACATTACAGACCAAATCTACTGGTGTCCTAAGCACCATGTGCTGGGAGCCCCTGGAATCTGAGGAATACAGACATTATTTGTGTTTCCTGGCTTGGGACAGGCATTTTTAAAGGATCAACTTGATGTAGAGCAGCACATACTCAGAGCTTGAATCTGAAAGCCATCCACTGGTTTCTGTGGCTACAAGTCTGACTCCTGGTCCTTCATCCATGCTGTTTTATCCTAAGCTTTTCTCTGAAGGTGTCAGGCTTCTAATTTAATTCATTCAGGGTACAGGTAAATGTGTGCAGAGAAACAGACCATTTTACAAGGTTTACAGGCTTACTTCAGTAGCATAAGAAATGTGGCTTGCTTAAAAAAAAAACAAAACAAAAAACAACCCCCAAAAAAAACAACCAACCAAAAAAAAAAAACAAAACCCCAACACCTCAAATTAATTGACATTTTTTACTTAACTCTGTTCCTTCTCTTGTTAGGGGCCATCACTGTCAGGATAGCTCTGTTCTTTGCCTGTTGGGATGTATCTTGAGCTAGTGAAGTTAAGTCTCTCATTTTATTTACTTTTAACATGGCTCTAAAAAGTCCCAGCAGCTGCCCAGAGCCTTCTGCCAGTGACCTGTGTTGCCACGGGACCTTTTCTTTGTAATGCTTCTGCTGCATCTCTCTTTCCAGGTGCTAGAATATTTAACTTGTGATTTGCAACACCAAGTAATACAAAGTAATTTAAAAACTAAGAAGGGTATTGATAGCTGTTGGGGAATATCATAGGAAAAGGAAATTTTTGCCAGCTTATGTTTTGTCCCCTATGGGAACAAAACTTACCTAGGTACAGGTTCTGCAGGTACAGAAAGATGCAGGCTTTGCATCTTTGAATGCTTCTCAGTGCTTTTTGCTTTTGCCAGCACAGAAGTTTGTCAGTCCCCTTTCCTTCAGTGCTAAAATTCTTGGCGTTAGAGATTTTGCCTTCTGATGTAGCTTAAGAAAATCTTTGAAGTCAGGTACATAAGCATATGAACTCTAGAATGGTTTGGTTGCACTTGGGTCAGGATGGTGAATGTTTGTTCAGGTGTTTTGTCTGAGGAAGTGAGTGTTTTCTGCCTTGTCACAATATATTGCCTATTGTGCCCTATTTTTGTTAAAACACTTGTCATATTTTTCAAGCCTAGGCTTATTATTTTTAATTTCTCTTGCCCCAGAACAGATTGTCCTTTTGGCTTTAAGTCAGAATGAAAATGTTCCCCGTGTTCATTCTGAATGGCTTCCTCCCTTGGGGGGCTCCTCTCTGCCAGGCAGAGAAAAGGGAAACAGATCAATCATCTGTCACTTAATGGTGTTAAATGTGCTGTGAGCTTCATCTTTGCTGATCCTGATGAAATGTCTGCTCCCCTTGCATGGCAAACATCCACGTGTGGTAGCTGGTATAGAGCAAGTCATGGTTTGGTGAGTGTGCACTCCAAGTGTTGGGGATTTACTGCGTGTTGGTGAACTCTGCAGTTGCTCAACACGTGTGGTAAATTTGAGATGTAGAAGTTTTTTTGATTAATTGCATGTGCATAAGCCATCTGGGCAGTGATTGTGGATTAAGTAAAATGCAAGAGCTGTTCTTCAGAACAAATGGCCAAAAATATATTTTCTGTTGTAAGAAGGGAAAAAAAAAAGTGTTTTGGAATTTAAACTCACCAGAATGTTCAATAACAAATGAACAAAATGATACTGTATGTCAGCAGAAGTTTTAAAAGTATATTTTCTTAGCTTACTACAGGCAGAAGATATTTCCTATGTTTTGTATATATGGTTTTATAGAGGATTTATTTTGGGGTTTTAATGAAATCAAACATGCTGGGGAAAAAATCAGCATAAGAATAATACAAGATAGGAAATCTGTAGGACATGTGCACCTGTCCTAAGGACTATCATTTGCTTTCCCTGGTTCTGCTGCATTTAAGCCCTGATTTGCAATATTGCATTAGTGTAGGGGTTTAGAATGAATTATAAAAGGAGCAGATAACAGCTTGCTTTGGCTGTAAAGTTGCATTCTCATATTTTTGGCAGTAGGTAAAAAGGGCTGATTAGGATAATCTATTTCCTGTATGTTCAAATATAAACCAGATACGCAGTCATGAAAAAGTCATTCACTGTTTTCCAAAGACCTTTTTTTTTTTTTCCCCCCTCCCCCCCCCAGTGAAATGGTATTTTGAGTGAAAAACTGGGCAATGTGCTAGACTTTACACACAAAACCAGCATCAAGAAAAGGTGATTGTATTAATTCTTTCCTTCCTTCCTTCCTTCATCTGTGGCTTTAAGCAGATGGGATTCCCTAGTGACTACATTGGTGCTTTTAGTCTTTCAAAGCAAGAGTGAAAGTGCAATTGCTGTATATGAATAGTAAAAAATCTTCAGTTCAAGCAGTTTTCCATGCTCTAGGTTTCTTTTTTTTTTCTTTTTTTTTTCAGAAATTAAGATCTGTAGCAGTGAGTGGTCTGTTAATGCTTGCACTTCTTTTTGTGATTGTTCTTTTGGAAATTTACATTATCATTCATATGTAGGTATAAGAGACAAAAATTTTTCACATCTGGTGTGTAAGAACTTTCTGGTGGTGGTGTTCTCTTGGCCTGCCTAGGCCCACTGCTTTTTTTTTCCTCAGGCTTGCTTAAGTGGTGTTTGCTCTGAGTACTTCAGGGAAGAATTCAGGTGTAACTATCAGGCTATATTCTGTGTGGCAGTCAGTTACACAGTGATAAGTTACTTGCTGCTGCTTACGTTGGGCTTGGTCCCTCAGCCCAAGTCATTTTTTTGAAGAACATGGACATGGTACTTGAACAAAAGCACACACAGGGTCTGGGTTCCTGAAAAGGAAGTTTGAACAGGTGAGAAAAATCAGAGCAGTATGTGTATACATACAGTGTGTTTTTCCAGAGGGACAGAGGTGTTGATAGGGGCCCTGATAGAGGAATCCTAAAACAGTTGTGTTTTTAAGCAGTCTGACTTTCTTTGAAATTAATCCTTTTCTCTTAATTTAAAAGAAAACTGCATAATACTTAGGGCCTCAGCCAGTGTGCTTACTGTTCTATATCTGTCTTTATGGAGCAGGGAGAAAAGATTTTACTTAGGGGATGGGGTGCAAAACTTATCCTCCTATATCAGAGCAGCATCTCATGCAAAATAGCCAAGATATGATCAAGAGGGCTCATGTCATAGCATCAAACCAACAGCAAACTCTATTACCACCTGGGGTGTGAAGTTTTAGCTGGTATTAGGAGTTGTGTTTCAGTGGACAGGTGGAAGTAATGATGTCAGTAAGAATGTCTTTGATGCCATAGTTAGCAAGAGATCTTTTCCTAAAGTGGGAAGATCAAACAACAGGAAGCAGTTTCCTAGCTTGTAATAGGACTCTTGGCTTTGCAGCTGGCACCCTGTCCAAAAATCAGCCTCTCTTTTGCAGGGAGGAATAAGCTGTTGTTTTCCCTGCTGCCCAGGACTTCTCTGTTGCTTTTGCTCCCCCAGGAAATTTTAATGCAGAAAATACACCTGGAATAAAGTCAGGTCTTTGTCCCTTTAGCCTGAAAGCCTCCTGCCTCTCTTGGGTAGCTTGTGCCTTTATTGTCCTTGGGGCAAGAAAACTGAATGCCTGAGTAAGGGAAGTCTGGCTGTGGGCTGGAGGTTGTTTCATGTTTATGTCAATGAGTGATGTGCTCCCAAAATCCTGATGGTTCCCAATAAACCAAATCACACCAGGTAGCTCAGAACTGCAGAACTTTATTGAGCACATCTCTCAGAGCCAGCAGATGTGTAACTTAGTGTTGATGCAGGTCTTTGAGCAGTGGCTTTCATTGTAACAAAGACCATTTTAATCCTCCATTTAGTTTGGTGCTAATAAACATGCTGGCTTTGGAAGGGATGATACTTGCTCAAACCTCTAAGACATTGAGAGGATTCTCATTGAAAAGTAAGGGCATCCTACTTGTCCAACTGGATGACTGCTGTCTACTTTAGAAGAACTCACCTGTGGGAGTAAAATACACTAAATCTATCCTGTTGATAGTTATATCTATCTCTTAGTTATATCTATCTTTTTAGTTATATCTATCTTTTTAGTTATATATCTAGTTATACCTATCTTTTTTAGTTATATCTTTTTAGTTATATATCTATTTATTTATACCTATCTTTTTTTAGTTATATCTATCTTTTGCTTCAGCTGACTTGCCATCTGTTGTTTTTGACACACACTTTCTAGACAGTAAATCCAAAATATAACCAAGTTACGAAAAGAAATGAGAGACAATACTGATTCTATCAACTGAATGAAAAATTTTGGTTCCACATGTAATATTTTATTTCTTTTGTTTCTTAGGACTAAGAAAACAATGATAGGGGACACAGCAAACGTACCTGAGCTCATGTTTGCAGTGACCTGAAGCTGGGGACATAGGCTGGTATGGGCTGCTCATACTTGAGTCTGACAGTGCTGTCTTTTTTGATGCTTTTTGCACTAAAACTGGTGGCGTATCACATTTTGGCTGAGATGCCAGTTTGGAGTTCAGTAATGTGGTTTGTATTTATTCAGGACACCAAGGGTCAGATTTTGCATGCTCAGTTCTTTTCTGATGTTGAAAGGCATCTGCCAATTAGACTGAAACCCTCAGGGATCCCTGCTGCTATTTTTCAGCCATGTACTTCTTGCTAAACTGTACTCAAAGCTGGGACTGTGTTTTGACTTCCTGGTATTATTGGACTTTTTAGGACTTTCAGGACTGAAATGAACAGAGCAGAACCACCTCTCAGGCACACTCTGTATAGCAGTGACTTGTGGTTATAAGCATAAGGGGACAGTGCTAAGAAAAAGATTTGAAGTCATCTCTATGCCTATGCCTAACCAATTAAATAGTATTAAAGGAGAGGGGGTCACTCAGAGGTTGAATTGTAACAAATTCCATTATTAATCCAAATTTGGGGGCAGGGTAGAGTAGCTGGAGTTGGTACAAATCCTAGAACTACATTGTAATTGTTCTAAATTAAAAGCAGCTCTCTCCCGGCTTGAGTTCCATTTAAGGAAAGCTGGCACCCTGCCAGGTCTGCTAATTAAACCACTTGCAAATACTGTCCCCAGGCACCTCTGTCACAGACCTTTCCAGATGAGAAGTCCCACGCCTGATGTGTAGCAGTATGATCAGACAATGCACCAAAACAAAAAGTACCTCAAGTTTCAAGTCATTTACCTGCTACAGGGCAAGTCAGCAACTCAAGACACTGGCAAATGAGAGCACAGGACCTGGGAGATTCTGAGCTGCCACTCTGGTCATGCCAGATTTCAGAGAGATCCTTACCTTGCTTGAGAAATGCTGCTTTTTCCCCATTTAGAAGACTTCAAATCTTCTGAACTAGTAGTGCACTACCAGGTTTTCAGACACAGTTAAGATCCATCTCTTTTTTGGCACCTCAGAAAGAGGTCCAGATTTGCAAAGAAGGTGGAGCTGCGGAGCACCCTGCTCCTTCCCACTTCCAGCCCATCACCCAGCTCTGGGCTGGATGCTCCACTATGGGAGCAGCTCAGTAGTAAGAACAGGCAGCCACGACAGGAGGAAATGAGGCCAAAATTATTTTTTGTCACCAAACTGTCCATGGATCCAGCCCCAGTAGTGTCCTCAGTATCTAAACTACATCTGGGAACATCATCTTACTCTCCTAATGATATGAAGATATTTTTGACACTGCTACAAGTTTCCTAACAAGAAAAAATCAGGATTGTGCAGGGGGTACAGTATGACTTACATTAGGAATGCAGGTTAAAAAGGATTATATATTCCTAGCTGAAAAAAAAGAAAGAGCAAAGATTCCTATAATGGAAGGCATACAAGCTCCTAATCCAAGTTTTTCTGTTGGTTTTATCAAACATTTTTTTGACTCCTTTTCATTGCCCAAAGGAAAAATGTTGCTAAATGCAGTTAACAAACCTGTATTACTGAGTCAAAGGTAAAAGAACCACTCAGTGTTTTTCAAGATGAGAAATCTCCACATTAACAAAGATTTCAGACAATTATCATTAACCTGGCTTGGTTTTATTTAGACTTCTTCGGGATTTAAAAATTAACTTAATTTCTAAGAAAATGAGCTCAGATAAATTCGACAGTCCCTTGTATAAGCACGCCAGATTTCTCTGTCATTTCTAATTCTTTAAGAACCTCTCATTTAATCATGAATGCATGCATTCTCAGCCATTTAAATAGTTAATTCCCCAGAAGGAAGTATAATTTTTCAAATGCAAATTCATTGACAATTTTGAATTTTTCGAATACAAAATCTAAGTAGACAATAAAAGATGATCACACACTTTAATTACTGTTGTTTTACCACGAGTTGGTATTTATATGGCCAGCACCCCACTGAATCAGACAGTAGCTTTGGCACTTCTGGGATTTCGGTAAAAGGAAGTTAGCTAAGAGGCAGGCAAGTCCAAGCTGGGCTCTCTGTACCTGTTGCTGAATTCCAATTTTGAGCCCAAGAGACAAAAAACTGAGATAAAGGTATCCATGATATCCATGGTTACAGACATCAGTTTCTTCAGTAGAGTTTTCCTTTCTCCTACAAGCATTTTACTTCTAGGAGCTTACTGACTTTGAAACTGTACAAAAATGAAATACCTTTTTCACATTAGCTCAACTGAAATGGAACTACACACATAAATGAAAACATCCAAAGTTACGTTTGTTTGTGTGTATTTATCCAGGGTGTCTGGGCTCCCAGAATCAGAGTTCCCTACCTAAGAGGGTAACAAAAATGGAAAAAAATGAAACTCACAGTAACTTCTACAATGATTTTCTACTCAAATTCATTCTCAAGTTCTTATGCACTCAAAAACTGTGCAGTGTAGAAAAACAAACACTGTAGGCTGAATAAAGAACAAAATCATCAAAGAAATCCAGATTAAAACCGACAAGCAGAATAGAAGACACCAATGAAAAGGAAGCAATAAATCTTTACAGACACAGCAACATCTCAGGATATAACTCCTAAAATAAGTAATCTGAAAACCTGGATGTGTGTGTTTACTGTATTTCTCAGCCCTTGTATTGCAGCACTATGTTATTTGCCTTTTTTCAGTACAGCCAACATCTCAAAACACCTAAAATCAGGTGGAAATTTTATGCACCACCTGAACAGCAGTGCAGAGACAGAAGGATGGGAGCTAAGAACAAGTGTTTAAAAATAGCCAACTGCCAGCTTCTAAATTATTTTGCTACTAGCCTTAACATAATCAAAAAGTGCACCAAGGCACATCAGGAACACATGGCAGGACGCTGTCCTGCTGAGCAACCAGGCCCAGATGTTCCTCTTCCTGGCCCAAGGGTTGGCATCTGGTCCTGCCTACCTTGGCCTCAGGCAAAGGAGAGATTCCTGTAGTCTTAAAAGAGCAAGCTAACAATATTCATATTAAAATGCATCTCTCATAGCAAAATTACACCCAGTTACAATACCATCAGGCTTCAGCTCAACAGGAGTTCAGATATTTTCAAATTCTGATAATGCTGCATCTTGACATACACTTCCTGAAGCTTCCCTTAAATTGCACGTCCAGACTTGCTGCTCATACAGCTGCTATTGTAGCATTCTTTCTGATATTAGGTTTACACTCCATAAATGAGAAGAAAAGAATAAACTTTGATGTGGTAAATATAAATCATGCTTCTGCTGCAACAATTTTTTTTTTTTTCCTTCCTGGTCAGAGGTGAAAGGAGAGAAGAGCAGCAGAATGGACCTCTCCCATCCTATACAGGGAACATAAACCCTTTTCCCAACTCGGGAGAAGGTTCCATGAGTGCTATCTAGGAATAAATTCATCTGAAAGGGCAAGGGCACTTCTACAGGAGCATACACCTAAAGCAGAAAATACCCTGGCACATCTGATGGTGCACAAGCTGAACTTGAGCAAGCCTTCAAAGGTTGCTTGAAGATAGGAGGTATTTCTAGCTTTCTTTACAAACTGAAAAGAGTAGTTCCCAAAGCTTGAAAATGGTTTACTTAATTTTATTTTTCCTGGCATTTTATTACAAACACTTTTAAAACTGCTTTCAGGTTAAGAAAAATAAGCAAAGGGAAAATACACAGGTTAGAGTTCGCTCTTCTTGAAATTTAGCCCAGAATTGCTAAGTGTTAATCTCTGGAGGAAAAGCAAACTAATTCTGTAAGAGTGGCTCTGATTCTATGCCATATTACCTCTTTCTCACATCTCTCACAGATTTCACATAGTTCTTGACAATCTACCTCTTGCACAAAATCCCAGGAAGATTTTGTTCATTGAATCTAATGAGTCATAGAATTATAGAATCATAGATTCAGCTGGGTTGGAAGGGACCTCAGAGATCATCAAGTCCAACCCTTGATCCACTACCACTGCAGTTCCCAGCCCATGGCACTGAGTGCCACATCCAGGCTCTTTTTAAATATCTCCAGGGATGGAGAATCCACCACTTCCCTGGGCAGCCCATTCCAATGTCTGATCACCCTCTCTGTAAAGAAATTCTTTCTAATGTCCAACCTAAACCTCCCCTGGCACAACTTGAGACCTCTTGTGCCCTCTTGTCTTGCTGAGAGTTGCCTGGGAAAAGAGACCAACCCCCCCCTGGCTCCAACCTCCTTTCAGGGAGTTGTAGAGAGTGATGAGGTCTCCTCTGAGCCTCCTCTTCTCCAGGCTGAACACCCCCAGCTCCCTCAGCCTCTCCTCATAGGATCTGTGCTCGAGTCCCTTCACCAGCCCAGTTGCCCTCCTTTGGACCCACTCCAGGACCTCAATCTCCTTCCTGAACTGAGGGGCCCAGAACTGGACACAGGACTCGAGGTGTGGCCTCAGCAGCACTGAGTACAGCGGCAGAATCACTTCCTTGGACCTGCTGGCCACGCTGTTCCTGATACAGGCCAGGATGCCATTGGCCTTCTTGGCCACCTGGGCACACTGCTGGCTCATGTTCAGCTTCCTGTCAATCCAGACTCCCAGGTCCCTTTCTGCCTGGCTGCTCTCAGCCACTCTGTGCCCAGCCTGGAGCTCCCCATGGGGTTGTTGTGGCCAAAGTGCAGGACCCGGCACTTGGCCGTGTTGAACCTCATCCCGCTGGAATCAGCCCAACTCTCCAGTCTGTCCAGGTCCCTCTGCAGAGCCCTCCTGCCTTCCAGCTGATCCACACTCCCCCCGGCTTAGTGTCATCTGCAAATTTGCTGATGATGGACTCAATCCCCTCATCTAAATCATCAATAAAGATATTAAACAGAACCGGGTCCAACACTGATCCCTGGGGGACACCAGTGGTGAGCGGCCGCCATTTTGAGGCAGCCCCGTTCAGCACCACTCTCTGGGGGCCTCCAGCAGTTCCTAACCCAGCACAGAGTGCTCCTGTCTGAGCCCTGGGCTGACAGCTTTTCCAGGAGAATGCTGTGGGAGACGGTGTCAAAGGCCTTGCTGAAGTCCAGGTAGACTCCATCCACAGCCTTCCCCTCATCCACCAAGCAGGTCACCCGATCATAAAAGGAGATCAGGTTGGTCAGACAGGACCTGCCCTTCCTAACCCCGTGCTGGCTGGGTCTTCTGAGTTCCCCTCAGAAGGGAGTCACCAACTACAACTACCCTTCTTTTTTTCTTTGTAGCCCATCTGGTAGACAGGGGGGCGAACAGGAGACCTTCCAGACAGATCTTCCTCTTGTCTGTCCTCTGCCTGATTCTGAGTCCAGGGCCTCATATCTGTTCTCTAAGGGCACCTGGGGAGATGGTGGGGGTTGGGAGGGGATTCTTTTGCCTCTCTGATGAGGGACCTGTTTCCGTTCCCTCCCATCAACCTGATTTGCTCCAACTGCCTGATGGCAGGAGGGGCAGAGCTTCACCGCCTCCTTCTGGACTTCTTTTGGGTTAGAAAGGGTGTGATTCCACCAGTCAATTTCCCTTTCACTGTCCCTAATACTTCTTAGTCTCTCTACCTCCTCCTTGAGCTCTGCCACACGCATGGCAAGTCACTCACCTGCTCGCATTGCACGCAGACCCCACTCACACCGTCCTCTGGTGCTAACACCAGGCTCAGACACTCTACACAGCCAGAGGCCTGAACAGCTACATCCCTCTTGCTGTCCCTCTTCAGGGGTCCCATCTGTGTCGTCACACCCTGCGTCTTAACAGCTACAGGTTTGGCTTTTTTGGAGACCATTGCTCCTTCAAGAGAGCTGGGAGGTGGCTGTGCCCCTCCTGTTTGCCCTGCCTGCACGAACTGCCACACAAACTGCAGTGCCATGTTCCTGTTCACCACCCTCCGGGTTGCTGTTGCTCTTCGCGGCCCTTTATATCCCTCTTGGCAGTGCCGGGTGCCACCCCCTTATCAGCTGATTGATTGGCCTCACCTGAGACCACCAGCAGAATTGTAGCAAACTCTCTTCTCTTAATAAGCTCTCAAGACAAAATGCCAACAGCAGCACTCCTGAAATAATAGTTACTGGCTTAACGTGGTTATGGCAGCTGGAATTTAACTTTCCTTCAACAGGAGCAAAAACAATACGTTAATATCTGCCTACAAAAGAAAGCAGTAACTGAAAATTATGCTTTTCATATTAAAAATTAGTTGGTGTTTCTTAAACCTCTGTAGAATTACTCACATATATAATCATGTCAGTGACACTTTGTGAACTGGTACCATTTGAAACACAGGCAGAACATGACATCCCATTTTCCATATCATTTGTATACATGCTTAGCAAGTACTGACTCAAGTGATATTCTCTTAAGCACTAAAGAGAACATGGTTTGTTTCTAATTGACTCATATTATTATTTGCTTATTTTTGCTAAAGGACAAAAAATAGAAGAAAGGTTTTGCTCCCCCTGCACTAACCTGTTTAACCTTCTGCAAAACATACTAAAAAGCTTGTTATGTTGGTTGCAACATTAGAAAGGGTATTCCAGTGGATGCTTTAAGAAGCTACATTAATAATTCAGGGACAAACTCAAGGGACTTCAGTCATGGTGCAGGGGGAAATATTTTCTACAGGGCAGCCCTAACTCCACAGTTCAGGCTCTCTATTAAGGTCTGTATTTCAGCTCCTCATGCATGGAGCCCACTGTGGTTCTCATTCCTTACCTACCCTCAGCCTATGAAAATACAGCACTGAAGCCTTTTGACTTTTTTTTTTTTTTCCTCTCTTAAAAATATATTTCTTTACATTGAAAGCTGCTTTGTTCCCAGCTCCCCCAGTTCAGGCAAACCCTTCAGTGCCTCTTGGCTGAGCAGCATATGTAACATGCCATGTGCCTCTGGGGTCATAAGCCCAAAACCCTCCATGGTTAAATGTATTTGGACTTCCTCTATGCAAAAGCAAGTAAGGGGCATCTATCCCCCAGCACCTTCCCTTTTTCCAAAAAACCCCAAAACAAAACAGACAAAAAAACCCAAAAACCCCAACAAACAAACAAACAAACCACCCCAAGCCCCACAGACAAACAATGAAACAGTGTTTGAAATGAGCCTGGTGTGTGACACTTGGATAAGGGGTTATATTCCTCTAAAACAACAGCAGGATCACTGCAAGATGCAGAGGCACAAAGGTCTTAGGAAGGTGCTTTCCTTGGCCACCAGCAAGCAGTAAAAGGGTTACAGTGCAATCCTGCACTGTGCAGGACTTGACATTTTGTCTGGCTTCTGATTTTCTGACCAGGGTTTCCTGAAAATAAGTGTTTATCAACACTATATGGCACTTCTGTAGTAAGTCTCATATATGCTACAAATTTATGCAGGTGTTGATCCATAAAGATGAAATGAAAAACCTCCATGCCCCACAGACTAATCCTTATCTATTCCAAATCCACAGCAAAATTGTTACCTTTTTTTTCTCAAAGAATCATATAACTACATCCATACTTAATGTAGGAACTGCATAAATAAGAGCTTCACATTTGTCAAAAGGACATGCCACTAAAATAAGAAAAATACCTAAGTATACAGTCAAACTTCTGTTCAACATGGACATGAGTGAAGTATGACTCTTATTAAAACAA
This sequence comes from Heliangelus exortis, assembly GCF_036169615.1. NCBI lineage: Eukaryota > Metazoa > Chordata > Aves > Apodiformes > Trochilidae > Heliangelus > Heliangelus exortis. The sequence continues at coordinate 6,883,983 of NC_092425.1, forward strand.
AAGCAGGCAATTAACTGGGTCTTTTCAGATTAAGAAGCGAGGAAGATTATTTTAAGAATTTTTTTTGAAAACCCAAAAGTATAGAAGACCTCAAGTATATTTCTTTCATTATTACTTTCTACTACACCCAAGGCCCTATCATTCAAATTAAAGATAAATATTGCCATTCCAGTTCACTGCTATTATACCAGCTATTTTCCTCCCCTACGGTCACTATCCTTTTTTTTTTTTCCCAGGCCTTTATGGCCACAGAGCACAAATACAACTGACACAGAAGGTCAGCACCATGCACAAAGCCAGCACTGAACCAGACTCCTGGGCCCAATCTGCTGCACTGTGGTGCCTTTCTGAAAAGGAGTGTGCAGCTCAGCCTGCAATGTTGTGCTTGGATGCTGTACAGGTCTCCAAAGGTAAAAAAAAAAAAAAAATCCCCACCAAAAAAACCCACCTTGTTTTCATTCCAGATGTTGTTTATATAAAGGCTCTAAAGATCCCCAACCAGCAAGTTATTTCTAACCCCCAGCCTCCTTCCCACCCTCCCTGCCTCTCTCCAGCCAGCCCCTGCAATAACAAATTGCCCTTCCCCACACCAGGACCCACGGTTCAACATCTGCCACGGGAATCCAACCAGAACTGCTCCTCCTCGCAGCTGGAGAAGGAAGGCAAAAATGGTGAATTCCATTTAAGCCCAACTCCACTGGTAGGGCAGTTTTTGCTAAAGCACCATCACTTGGCATCTAGGTCAAAACCAGCCACCAAACCCATTTTTAGCTGATGTTCAGAAGGAATTAGCCTGTATTTATCTGACTGACACTGAACTTCACTCAGATTTTCCTTACAAAGCAGGGGGAAATATACAAATAACCACAGACTGACAGATTGTGCAAGTCCATCACTTGTATTCCTGCAGAGGGAATGCAGGGGGAGGGTTGGATTTGGGGGTGTCTGGGGATTGAGGGGGGTCCCAAGGGGATGAATTGGGATGGGGGAGTGGGGGGACCCCCCCATGGGTTGGGGGAACCCCCTGGGATTGAGGGGAACCCTCTGAGATTGGAGGGGAATGGAGAGGGAGGAGGGGGGTGTGGATTTGGGGGTCTCTGGGGATTGGGGGAGGGATCCCAAGGGAATGAATTGATGCTGGGGGAGTGAGGGACCCTCCCATGAGGTGGAAGAACCCCCAGGAGATTGGAAGGGAACCCCCTGGGATTGCGGGGAATGGAGGGGGGGGTTGGATTTGGGGGTCTCTGGGGATTGGGGGAGGATCCAAAGGGGATGAATTGGGACTGGGAGAGTGGGGGACCCCCGCCCCCATGGGTTGGGGGAACCCCCTGGGATTGAGGGGAACCCCTTGGGATTGAGGGAGAACCCCCTGGGATTGCGGGGAATAGAGAAGGAGGGGTGGGGGTTGGATTTGGGGGTCTCTGGAGATTGAGGGGGGTCCCAAGGGGATGAATCGGGGTTGGGGGAGTATGAGCTCTTTAGGGCAGAGATGGCTGTTTCACTTTGTGTTGTAGAGTAGCACAAACAGTGCAGCAAGGAGAGCCTTAGGCAGTGTGTCAACACAAGTAATAAGGAAAAGCAAAGCAACCCCTGTTTTCATGTGCCCTGCCACAATTCTGCTTACTCGCTGAGGATAGCTAGAAGTGCAAATTTAATTGGTGAAAAAAAGACTTAAATGACAAGTTCTGCTGTGGCTCTGCTCATCACTTGGCACGAGACACACAGAGCAAGGAATCTGCTTCAAGTAACACAGAGTTGTACTTCAGCTTTGTGAGTAAGCATGACAGCAGAGTGAATAAACAGCTAAATATTTATTTTAAGGATTGCTCCTGTGGCCATTAGCATCCAGCCCTTATCCCTTCAGGTGACAACTGCACCACACCTCCCAGTCCAGGTGAGGCACAGGCTAAAGCCCCGTCCCAGATGCCATGACTTTTGTAGCTTGGTTTTGCTACATTATTGAAGTAATATGCATTATTGAAGTGGCAGAAATCACTAGGAGAATGCACTTGAAAAAAGTTTAATCAAGATAAATATCTGAGTTTCTACCCCAAATTTCAGAAGGCAGAAGCACTTCCCTCATGTCTTAGCACAGCATGCACTGGGATTTGGGAGTTCTTTGTTTGGCTGTTTTTTCATTTAATTTTTTCCCTCCACATATTTGAGTAAGATGAAATCTGCATGGCTGTTTCAATTTAACTTTCTACAGCAGCACTTCCCAAGCTGAAAGCCCCTCATCCCTGAGCAGTTAATGCCAAACGAGGTGGAAACCTGAGATCCTAAAGCACTCTTTGAGCACCCCATTTTAGAGGTAACTTTAAAGACCCACACACAATTCCTAATCACTATCTTAGCCCAGCTTATGCATCCTCTCTAACCATAGTCCCGTGTACATCTATTCCTAAATATATTAAATATTCACACATATGACATTGGTAATTTGATCTTACATTAAAACATGTTTCTTATGAGGTATTTATAGCAGAAATAATCTTTCCAGGGCTTTTGACTTCACAGGAGGTTTATTTTTATGCTCCAAGTCCATTAATACAGTGCCAAGGAACCATCTTGCGTTGCTTATGTTAAAAGCTGTAAACTTTTCATCTCAAAATTCATATTTAAGATTCTTAAACCATGAAGTAGTAACAGGAAATATGTTCAAAAAAACAGAATTCTCGCACACAAGCCTGCCCCACTGGGTCACCTAAAATTTCCTTCTCATGTACCCTCTGTAAAAAGTTTGGGTCAAGAGCAGCAAACCTGGATTTGGTGCTGACTGTCATACAGATACTGGGCATTATCCATGAACCTGCATACACTGTAGCATCCCAGAAAGGGCTATAAATGTCTCAAACTTCAGTTCCAACTAATGCTAGGACATAAATATCCCCTACTTTTGTGTAATGCACAAATCCAACAGCCATCTACTTCATACACCTCTGACATCTTCAGTCTCTATCTTCACCTTATTCCTGACACATTTCATGGGAAGTCTGGCAGGTTGTTGTAAATTTGTCTGATGAAATGTAAAGAGAATCTGGAATATTGTGTCCAGTTCTGGGCCCCTCAGTTCCAGAAGGACTGGGAATTGCTTGAAAGAGTCCAGTGCAGAGTAACCAAGATGCTGAAGGGAGTGGAACATCTCCCTTATGAGGAAAGGCTGAGGGAGCTGGGGCTCTGCAGCTTGGAGAAAAGAGAATGAGGGGTGACCTCATTAATGTTTATAAATATGTAAAGGGAGAGAGCCAGGGGGAAAGTGTCAAGCTTTTCTCAGGGGTGACTAACAATAGGACAAGGGGCAATGGTTATAAACTGGAGCATAGGGGATTCCCTATAAATATTAGGAAGAATTTTTTCACTGTGAGGGTGTCAGAGCACTGGCACAGGCTGCCCAGAGAGGTTGTGGAATCTCCTTCCCTGGAGACATTCAAATCCCAAATGGATGTGTTCCTGTGTGACCTCCTGTAGGTGACCCTGCTCTGCAGAGCAGAGAGAGTTGGACTAGATGGTCCCTTCCAATCCTTAACTTTCTATGATTCTATGAATATTTATGAATCCTTCTTATATTTAAGTCTTATGCTAGGGAAAGGAAAAGAGAGGGATGAACTCGGCCACCACTTAGTTCAAACATGTCAGTTCATCTCCTACCAGATATCCCATTTCATAGAATCATAGAATTGTCTGGGTTGGAAGGGACCTGAGAGATCATCAAGTCCATTTCACCTGCTCATCCAGTGAAAGCAGGTTAAGGATTGCAGGATTTAGCATCCCCTGATGCTGAACGACTGATGGAAAGGTAGCAAGAAGGCAGCACTTTAGAGATCAGAAAAACAGTCTGCTGTATAACCATTATGCCTGTGAAAATGAAGATTTATGGCAGCATTGAACACAGACTTCCTGCTAGCTTTAGCAGAAGGACCATCAGGTTCCTAATGCTCTAGATGGAGGTACAGAGGGTACAAAAACTGCTGCAAATTCCACAGATGTAAGTATGACAGTCTACCCTGGAAGATGCAGCACTCTAGAAATCTTAAATTGTCTCCTATTCTGTGTTCCTTTCTCTTCCTTTCATTTTACTGTTCTTCAAACATGGACAAAGGAGCTAAGCTAAACCTGACAGGACCCACCTGCCATGGACTTGCCAGATTCAGAGCAGTTCCACAAACCAACAGCACAGGAATTATTACCAGTTTCAAACTGAGGCACATTATTACAAACAACTAAACTTCAATGAAGGCAGTTCTGTGCAGGAAATCTTGCACCACTAGGATTAAATGAGCTGGTATGTTTTTCAGACCCTTAAATTCAGATGAGAAAGACTTTCAGAAATGTAAAGGAGATGATGTTCTATTAAGAAAAAAAGCAGAAATCTGTTATTGTGGAATTATGTTTGTTTTCCAAACAAAGCATCAACACAAAAGCTGCTCTGCTGAGAGGAAAAAAAATGCTACCAATTTGTCAAGAAAGAATAAAAGAATATTCACATCAGGTTTTGCAGCACATGTTTTTATTTCTTGCAACACATTTCAGTATTGTATGTGAGCTAACAGCTGAGTCACTTCAAGTTCTATACCCATCCTGTGTTTTATTTTTGATTCATTGGGAGTTTTTCCAGTTTTTATTTTTGCATCCTTCCTTGGAATACCCCTGAGTTTTAACAGTACCCAGAGGGACAGTCCAATGGTTTTCAAAGGCACAAGCTGTATGCTTTATCTCAGCACAATCACAGACATAAAGCTTAACTACAGCTTATGTCAAAGACCAAAGCAAGACTTAAAATACAGTTATAAATAATGTAAAGAACAGGAAGAAGCACTAAAAGGAGGCAAGAAGCGTTAAAAGGAGGCAAGAAGCATTAAAAGGAGGCAAGAAGCTTTTCACTGGATTAAATGTCACTGTTGTACTCATCTATGCTGTGTAATACAGTAATGAACATTAGGCAAGCAGGGATAATAATACATTAAGCCCAGTAAACTTTAAAACTTGAAGAAACACCAGTCTTGCTACACACATTTCTCACTCAGCCACTGAGAATACTGAACAGAACACTTTTTTCAAGGCCAACAGTTCATTTTTACTGTTTCTGGAACCTTTATATTCAAGTTTCAAGCTGTCAATATCCAGCCTCATAACTTTCCACTGTCCCATCCATTTCTTTGGATGTGTGTATCAGATACTTTGAAGACATCACCCACATACTGGCTTTGAGAATTTCACCTATTACAGCCATAAAGTGATAACTTCTTCTTTGTTAGCAATGAAATAACTCATCAAAGCAAGAAATCTACATCAATCTTAACCAAGCTAATAACAAGAAAACACGCAGCTATGTTTGGGAGCTCATTAGCAAAAAACACAGACACACAGACATTCCCTTGCACAAAACCTCTTTCACTACCATCAGATATAGAATACTTTCTGCATTTGTCACCTTTTCAGGTCTGACTTTCCAGCACGCTCCTTGTTATATGCAATTAGCCCCATGCCAAGGTTTGGTACATTTCGTAATAAATCCCTGACCACATTTGCTTCAGGCTTGGCAGCTCTGGAAAGGCTCTATTCATCGGGGCAGCAGCAAGCCACAGGGCTCACCACACACTCACAACTCACTCACAGAATTCCAGCACGCTACAGATTTCAACAAGCCATCCCCTCCCTCCTTCTCTCAAACACATGACTGTGATTAAGTAGGATATGAAAAATCTCCAACCAATTTTTCCTCTTTTTTCATCCTTCACCTCTCTCTTTCTACCTCTTTTCCCTTCAGACACACTCTCTCCAAGAAAACTCTCACTTTTCTCCCAACATTGCACGCTAGGTAGGAATCCATAGGGCTGGGAGGGGGTGTGGGGGGGGTTTGCTTGTATTTAAAACAGTAACCATCTGTTACTTGCAGGAAGGCTGCCTCTCCTTCTCAGGTTTCTTCAGCTTCAGAGCTCTACCCTCACAGAAGAGCATGAGGTTAGCTCTAGGCTGGGAAAGCTCTGCATGAGGCACCTGAGAAGAACAGGAAAACCAACAGCATCAGGAGAAACCACAGCCATCAGGAAAGAAGGAGTATAAAGAAATTCCTCTTTCATTTCATAGAATCATAGAATTGGCTGGGTTGGAGGGGACCTCAGAGATCATCAAGTCCAACCCTTGATCCACTCCCGCTGCAGTTCCCAGCCCATGGCACTGAGTGCCACATCCAGGCTCTTTTTAAATATCTCCAGGGATGGAGAATCCACCCCTTCCCTGGGCAGCCCATTCCAATGTCTGATCACCCTCTCCGTAAAGAAATTCCCTCTAATATCCAACCTAAACCTCCCCTGGCACAACCTGAGAACGTGCCCTCTTGTCTTGCTGAGAGTTGCCTGGGAAAAGAGCCCAACCCCCCCCTGGCTCCAACCTCCTTTCAGGGAGCTGTAGAGAGTGATGAGGTCTCCTCTGAGCCTCCTCTTCTCCAGGCTGAACACCCCCAGCTCCCTCAGCCTCTCCTCATAGGATCTGTGCTTGAGTCCCTTCACCAGCCCAGTTGTCTCCTTTGGACCTGCTCCAGCACCTCAATCTCCTTCCTGAGCTGAGGGGCCCAGAACTGGACACAGGACTCGAGGTGTGGCCTCACCAGCGCTCACCATCATCTCATCTTTCATATAAGAGAACACTAAGTGTTACACTAGTGTATGGTTCAACTCAGGTACAACTGTATAACAACTTCCAGCAGTACCAAAGCACCTTTGCATGTGCTTTCTGCTCCTTTCTGCTCCAGGCACACACACCCCAAAGCATCATCATCTTCGTCAGTGACTTTTGCCCTTCTGCTTCAAGAACTGCCACAAAAGTAACTGGGGCACTGCTAAGCTCCTCCACCTTCCCTCCTTGTCCCGCAAAAGACTGACATAATGACACTCAGCAAGCATAAGCTAAGCTCCAAAGAAAAGCTGTAGCTCAAGGGTACAGTCAAGAATCAAAAGACAGGGTGCAGAAGGTCAGGTTGTATTAACAGGCTGGGTTTTCTACAGTCCGATTTCTCCTGGAGTCCCTCCTTTCTGGAACCATCCCTTCCAGAGAGCCTTCCCTCTGCCAGAAGGCTGTTGACACCAAAACCTGCACCCAAATTACAGTATGATAAAAGATAATAAAACAGAAAATCATGCCTCAGCTGACTATACCTAAAGGCAAAACCTAATGAGAAACTAAGAGAGAAATTAAACCAGAAGTTTATCTAATTACTATCTTTGCCTTGTTAACCAACATTTTACCTTGCCAAAACACCAACCTAAACATGCATCCTAATTGTATGTGATCACCTTATTTGCCTGGAGCTACTGAATACCAGAATTGACAGTGAGACTTCCGCTCTGATTTCTTTTTCTTAATCCATTTTTTTACCAAATACAAGACTTCTAACATAGTGGAAAAACTGCCCATGGCACAGTGAAGCCAGACCCAAGTACAACACTACTTGTCAAACTGTACAACAGTCACAGAACAGGAGTGATTTCAACTAAAGACAAGTCAAAATAAAAGCTCACCTGAGATTTTTACAACTCTGGAGCTGGTGCCTTATCTCCTTTCAGAAAGCTGAATTCACCTTCTGCTCAAGTAGTGCCTGCTTGTGCATCCCAGCTCAGATTCCTGCAGTGAGGAGGCAGCTTCATTCACAACTTCTGGAGAACTCCATTACACAGCATCCCATCAGGTTTCCAGGGTTCCTATTTACCTCAACACAAAGCCCTGCTCTACCAAGATCAAAAGCTGGAAAAGCTGGAAGATTATTTAATAAAACAACAATGCTAAATTTACCCATTACCTTGAAAGCTCCTTCAGGAGTTCTTACACAGCTCTCTCCCAACCATTCCATGACTGTGTACACACAGCCCCAGGACAGAGCAGAGCTTAAGCATCCTCAACAGCCCTTTGTGGGTACAGAGGTGGGTATATGAAGTTCTACCAAGTTACTATTCAGTGCACACAGGCTGTTTCTTTGTTAATAAAAGAGGAGAAAAGCTTAAATAGAAGCTTCTGCAATATGCTGTTATCACTAACAGTCTTGCTTCTAAATTTACCAAACCTTTCACAGACAGCAGAGAAGTACAGACTTTTTATGTATGAACAGCACCAGCTCTACTCAGAGGCTAAAAGCCTGACTTTCCCTGAAAGTCACATCCATCTGCTTTTACAAATTCGTACACTTAACTTTAATCTAAGCACTATTTGCAAAAATACATACAGATATAAAAGGGCATAATAAATTAATACCCCACATGAGGCAACAATGACTAATGACAGATTTTACTCTCCTTTCCTGGTGCAAGAGAACACAGCAGATAAAATTACCTAAGCTGACTTTCTCTGTTTCTGTTAAGCCAAACCTTTGGTATATTCTGAGCTGTCTGTGTGATGTTTCCCAGCTGGAAGATAAATGCTTTCCTAAACAATCCAGGCCTTTAACATGACCTTACAGCCATCATCTTCTTTCATATAGCCAAGGGATACGTTTGTTAGTTTATCAAGGGTTTATCTTATCCATCAAATTCTACTGCCTGAACATGGATGTTGCCTACTTGTGGCTGTACCTCCACTAGAGCTTGCAAAAACCTCTCCAGTAACCTGACTCCTGGCCATGGACAACATTCAGTGAAACTGTAAAATGGAGTTGCACAAAACCCTTCACCTTTAATTACTGCATGAATTCAGTGGTCCAAAGTAGAGGTATGTGCTCTATATATTGCTTCAAATCCACCACCTTGGCCTCTTTCTGTGAGAATTGTTTTCAGTGATTATTTGATGACTGGAGTAAGAGCTCAAGTTCAGAAGCAAAAAGACAAAGCTCTGAAACTGCTGCTGAATATCAATTCCCAAGAGCCTATTTTCTGTGTGTTTGATGACATAAACACAGTGCATGGCATGTTATAAAACTGAGAAGTGAAATTGCCATTCCTTCTCTAACCCAGATAAAACCAATTGTCATTAATTCAAGTTTTTCACCTCCCATATCTGATGTCACAGGGATCACTTACTGAAATCCACATATGCTTTTCTGTTCACTTATCCTGGGCTGGAATGTGATTATACAAAGAAAAACAGCATGTGTGCATATGCATTTGCCATTGAAACACAATTTTTTTCTTCTCTTGCAATTTTCTCTTTTTTCCCCATCCCTAAATTACCTTTTCCAACCCATTTCTCACACAAACACCTCTTTTCCTAGAATTCAGCTGTTCATTTTCACCACCCTGCAATTCCAGCTCAGCAGATCTTTACCACTCCATAGCTACTAAAAGCCACCAAGTTAAGAGACATTTGAAAGTGTTAACAAATACCTAAAAAGGGGGCTTATAAGAAAGCTGGGGTAAGGCTTTTTGCATGGGTGTGTAGTGAGAGGAAAAGGGGCAATGGTTTCAAACTTAAAGAGAGGAGATTTAGGCTAGACATTAGGAAAAAATTATTTCCTGTGAGACACTGTAACAGGTACCCTGGGGGATCTGTGGCTGTCCCCTCCCTGGAAGTGTCCAAGGCCAGGCTGGATGGGGTTTTGAGCAATCTCATCTAGTGGGAGGTGTCCCTGCCCATGCAGGGGTTTGGAACTGGATGATCTTTAAGGCCCCTTCCAACCCAAACACATTCTATTCTATGAAAAAGGATGCAACTTTTAGCCCTTTTGTTGATAAGTCTTCTTCCTATTAAATATTTCCACATCATTGTCTGCTCTGAGAGTGCAAATCCACACCCTTTTACTCCAGTAAGGTCACTACCCCCTAATAATGCCTAATAAAGTTTATGATACATCTATCATTCACCATGCTCAGCTGCATGTTCCTGAGGCAGGTTCTCCAATAACTGTAACTGAGTAATATAGATTATTCCAGTAACCTATAACTGAGCAGGTCTCCAGTTATACTGATAAAACAGAGGACAGAGTTTTACAAATTGCTGTTTAAAAAATAGCATCATTCTACCTTATAGTATGGCTCTTCCTAATGAAAAATGGTTACATTATAGCTAAGAATAGCCAAAGTTTTATATTGGAGAAGAGGCTGTAGGATGGCAGAGGAAAAAGCAGCCTGTCTGGAAAAACCTCTTTGCAACAGTAAGAAAAAAACCTTCTCCTCAGATTATACCCTGCCAGCTACTAGTTTTCAAATAACAGCCCAATTTACTTAAAAACAGCTCAAATATTTAATAATATTGAACTATTAATACATTAACATTAGTATGTAACAATAATAATTTTAAGGTGAGGTTTAGAGATGGTAAATACAGTTTCCAGGTGCTCAGTACATAAACCAGAAGCAAAATAAGGTCATGAAAAAAAGAACACTGAACTGGTACCAAGCCATTCGGCTGACACCAACAAATCTGAAAACTTTTTTTTTAAAGTAATTTTATCTCAGTAGATTTTATGCCAGATCAGGTATCACAATTCTTCCTGCAGCTGGGACGAGGCAGCTATAAAGACCTCATTGTGTGCTCCTGCCATGGTGACAAAGCCACCAGCTCCTTCTCACATCCAACCTGGTTCCCATCCACACACCTTGGCCACGCTGCAGTCTGCAGATGTGGCAGCAAAATCTGATGGTCACGGTCACCCAGGGGTCACAGGCACTGCTGGACCCTTCACGGCACCCAAGGCTCACCCACTGGTACCTGGGATCAACACAGAGCCTTCCACAACGTGTTCCAACGGGATGTTCAGCTGCACTATTAATTTAGTCTTACTTAAGCCTATGTAAATGAATAAAATAATGTTTCTAATCAGTACTGAAAATTAAAAGTAATCTTTATCAAAATCTTCTGGCAAATTTTAAAGCCTTAGATCTGATGGAAAACTTCCAGTTAACTTCAGTGGGGTACAGATCAGACCTTTCATCTACCTGATGCTCGTTCTGCTCCAACTTGGACTTGACAAAATCCTGCCAGCTTTACCATGTCACTTCATAATAAACTCTGCTTTTTAACTGAAGCCTGCAATTATATTTTCATTTCCCTTCATCAACTACGCAACAAGTGCTGGAAATCTCTAATGTTTTAAATAAGATCTTCAAGGGCAATTTTGGCAGCAACACAGGAGCATGCATCATGTTTGAAGTACTGTAGGATCCTTTTTTTTTTTTTTTTTTTTAATCTTTTGGACTCAGATCTAAGTCTCAAACAAATTCATTGCTCACCTATCTCAGATGACATATTAATTGTAGATTTTAACTGCACACAGGCTGATGGGGGAAGCTGACCAGAAAGTTCTTTGAGAATCCAGTTAGACAGAGAATTTATTTTGCACGACTGAACTTTGTATTAATGTGATACTGATAAATACTCTATTAGTTGCAACTGGAAAAAACGCTTCTTAAATAAACTTTATGGATTTAAGAGGGTTGTTTTTTTAAACTTTACTTGCATCATATAAGCATTTTAAACCCAAACATAGTTTCATAACTCATAATGCTATAGAAACAACTTCCCAAACCTCTGTATCTGCCACCTCTCATTTTTAATTTTTTTTTTTCCTAAATCTGTCAAAAACTCCCACAACATGTGTGTCTATTTATATTCCCAGAGCCATAAATTCTCATAGGACTACCTGGTGATTTTATTTCCTTTTTTTGCATTCATTCATCCATCAACAAATTTACTCCCTCCCAGTCAATATTGGGACCCTCATAAATGATGTTCTCTATATAGTCTCGAAATGCAAAGCCTCACTGACTATATAGATTTGTGAAAATGTTTTAAAAGCACAGAAGGATGGGAAAGCAAAAAGGGAAGGGGAATTCCCACACTTCACAGTGTGTTTCACATGAAACAAAAATGAAGAAATATCCTCTTATCAACCCAATGCTTTCTCCAGGTGGTACCACATCACTAAGGTCCTTCTCTTTCCTTTCTAGCAGTAGTGGTCTGTGCAATTCTTCATATGTCTGTCTCTGAACACTAGAGATTCATGCAGAAGAACAGAACTTACAGGTTTCATAGGTTGGTGTTTCAGATACATACAGTTCATTGAGAAAAGCTGCATCACTGCAGAAACCATTTTCTTTCAACTTTCCCAAAATAAGTGGCACTTTCTGGTATTGTGCTTTTGCATATTCCTCACATGTATTTTTATTTCTTGTGAATAATTAACACTTATATCAAATGTAAGTATTTTACAAAAAGTTTACAAAGAGCTTTATACCTGCACTATGTAAAATAACTGCAAATACAGACATTATAAACAGAATGACCTGTATATACAATCACATGAAACCCACTATAACTCTCCCTTTTTCCCTCTTCAAAGTTCATATTTGCCTCAAAACCAGAAAACAAAGTACTGCTTACCAAAAAGCAAATACAGATGTATTTAAACAACAACCTAAAGAAGCCCCATAGGCTACAAGTCACCTTTGACAGCCATGGCCAAATTGTTTGTTTAATCATTCTTAGAAGCAGAGATTTACTACCCAATAAAGCTTATTTACTGCTTTCAAAAGACACAGATTAGTTAATAGCTGTTTGCCACCTATAAATTGTATCATTATTCCTAGTACTATTTTTCAAAAACTTGTAACTTCAACTTTTCTCTTACAGGCTGATGCTACAATCTTGATTTTAATATTAGTATATGGTGCTCTTTCCACCCAGCATAGCAATCATTTCCTATTGAGACAGGGAAAAAAGAAACAAACAAGCAAACATATTAAAGTGCTATCCCTGTCTCTTCAGAATGAATAATTCACCAAATTTCAGGATTAAAAAAATGTAAGAAGAATCCTTTTCACTATTCAACCTCTCCTTCAGCCACACGTTAAGCAAGAATTATTTCGTTTTTCAGTTCTCAAGCCTGAACAACTGAGATTTACTCCTGGAATTTGAACTAAAATTAATGACTAACACCACCACCAGAAAACCCACCACATCCCCCCCTCCAGTTCCTTGGTATTAATCTTAAGGACAGTCATAAAGCCACAAAGAAAGAGACAGAACACTCGAGGGCTTTTTAACAAATGCTACCACATTTTAAACACGTGCATGTTTGCAAAAGCTCTAAGCCTCTATTGCTCAAACCATTTGTGGTTTCCCAGTACTTCTCTTTTTTTTGCATGATTGTGCCTTTATAAAACAAACATGTTTGAGACTAAATTACTTGCATGTCTGTTGGGAACAATTATAAAATTAGCTCGGTCTAATTTACACTTGCGGGTTTTAAAAACATAACCAAACACCATAGTGAGTCTCCTGGTGAAACCAAAGCCTGGCATGTCAAACATGGTTTAGATCATGCATATCGACTTCATTTGCTCACTGCAGCAGCCCAATCTCTACACCAGGCATTTTCCTTTTTCAAATAAGGATTCCTTTTTGCAGGTCTCCGGAGACACTGCTATTCATTCAACATGCCAATAGGTTGTGCAATATATGATACAAATAATTCCATCCTAAAGAGAAAGCTGTGAGTATCAAAATGTGGTCTCTATGCACAGCTTCAGGAGTTTGCAATATGTTGTTCAGCCATAGAATATAAAGAGGTTTGGCTGCTTAATGTCTCTGTGTCTCAAACATGACAAGAGGGATGTGCTATGCTACCTAGGAACATATTTAAGGTCTAGCCAGCAATATTCGTGAGAGAAACACATGAGTTATTTCAGCTGTGTCCTTCAGTCCCACTGATTTTTGTGATCTAAATGAGGCTTTTTCAGGAAGAGACATCACATAACCACAATGCTTCCATTGTCCTACCCTGGGGCAGCTGCACTGCACCTTTGGGCATTAGGTAGCTATGACTGCAGACAATAACTTCCAGGGAGCTGCAGTGATCAGTTTATTTCCAAAGTGTTTTCTGCTATTCTAGTAGACAACACTGGTTGACACAGTCAGTACTTTAATACCAATATGCCAGGATTCAGTTATATATGTATACAATATATATTTATTATATATTACATTACATATGTATTACATATTACTATATATATGTATATATTACTATATAGGTATATATTACTATATATGCATATATATGTATATATTACTATATGTGTATATATATTACTATATATGTATACATTACTATATTTGTATTATATACATATTATGTATGTATTATATATTACATTACACTATATATATTATATATGTTGTATATACATATACAATATATATACACCCATACCTATATTGTACATGTATTTATGCATATATAGATATGTATAGATACATATTTACATATATTGTATATATTTATAGATACATATACATACATATGTATACAATATAACCTATATCCACATAGTATACAGACAACATCACACACACTTGCATCAAAGTGACTGTGGAGGTGACAAAGAGCCACAGGCTCCATTGCCACTTTTTCACATCCTCCATGGCTATTTTTCCAGTTCTCATGAGCTGATTCATTCTCTAAACCATAATAAAAACCAATAGTAAACATTGTGTTTAAAATCCTGAACTACACATGGGGTATTTTACCAGTGTGGTTTTTCAAGTGCACTTGAGTTTCCCTTCTGGCTATTCTGAAGAATGAATAACTCGTTCCACTCCAACAACATCCACTCCTCCCCCAACCTCCATCTTCTGTGCTAATCACCTTTTAGACACAAAAGAAAATCAACCACAATATGGGAAAGAGGTGTGTTTTAACCAGACATCCCCAGCATTTTTATTTTCTACTAGTCCCCTTCTCAAGTTGAAAATTGCTTACGAGTAATTTAAAATGGACTATTTTGGTAGAATATGGAACAAGAACGGTAACAAGAAGTTCTCTTGTGAGACTTCCTACACAGATCTGTCTTGCTCTGTTGGTATTTGTTCTGCACTGTAAAATCCAGCTAAATTATGCACTGAATAAAATCAAAGTCCTGGGAACAGCTCTTGAAGGATGGTTCCCAGTCACGAAACATCCTGCATTAACTAACTCAGTGACTCCAGTGCCAGCTATACACAGTACCAGGAATATTCAATGCCTTTTAGTTCTCCTTCTTCAATGGAAGAATCAGAGTAAATCTTGCCAACTGCAATTACTGCCTGTTTCAGAGGTCTGGTGTCACATTTTAATGATCAGACTCCAATCAATTAGTGGAAATACCCAAAATAAACACAGCAAGAAAACAGCCAGCTTCCTGGAAAGTTAACCTCCCTCAGCCAAACAAACATTTTGGCAGTATTAAAGGTCTGTTCATATTTAAGGAGAACAGCAACCCCAGTTTCCTTGTTTCATTTGTGATGTAAAACTCTTGCATTTTGTTTCCAAAAATACCACAATGCAGGTAAAGCTCCAGTGAGGCAAATATTTTTTTTATTGGGGACAGCCTTTGCTGAGCAGAACAAGCACTTTCTCTGCCATTACACAGATGTGATGACTGCTGATGCCCTGAAGAGTTCTTGATTTTACTGAAGGGAAGAAAGAATTAAGACACACACAGTGAGGATTGTTGGGTTTGGACTTAAACTATGGTGAGACAAAAAAATAATTACATCATTCATCAGGATTGGGAGGGAAGACAGGAAAGATCAAGGACAGTTTCTGGGTTTCCTCCTCTTCCAAGGACCTGTGTTTTCCCAGTCTATGGTAGTAACTCAGACCATTCCCAGGAGAAAGCACAGCTGACTTGGCAGGATGCTGCAGTCCTCAGTTTTCAAAGCATCCATCCTACACTTACGCACAATTTCCACACTTAAACTTCCCATGGATAATGCAGAAACACAGAATATTGGGGAAAAAAAAAAGGCTAAATTGATTAAGGGCAGCCTCTTCAGAGTCGACTGAGTGTAGGAGGCATGGAACATTTAATACATTTTTTTTCATGAAGACTGGAACCATTGCAAGAGAATTTAAGTTAGAGAAGGAGTCGATATGGAGAAGCATCAGAGTTGACAAACTAATTTTTTTCAGTGATAACATTAAATGATCCTGTCTGTACAACTCAAGTTCTTCCCACAGCTCCACACAAGCTCTGATTCAGCCAGAAATTGAATCTGCCTCTGATTACAAATGGGAATTTCAGTCATTAAATGCAATTCTTAAACTCTGCTGAGTACTGATAAACCTAAGCATGAACTCCGAGCTCTTCCACTCCCACGTGGTAACAAAAAGCAAGTGCTGCTTCTCTTCCTGTGCATGCACATCGAGCCACACACCCTGTACACTTCAGATATAATGATTTTTTTCAAAACAGAGAAAAAAGTGGTGAGTCAGATCCACCCCATTATATCTATGACTGAGCAAGGCTTAGTGGATGCACAAGAAGCATGGAGCAACCTCTAAGGAGGAATAACTTCTAAAAGTTTAGAAAATGCCAGAGGATGGTATTTCACCAGTGGAAGAGCACCATGACAATGGTAAAGACAAATGAGTCTTAAAAGGACAAGAGGAAAATTGTTTCTAACCAACAAATTAACACAGTAGATACAGTACTATTAAATATTTAAGGCTATTATTTTGAATAAGTTCTCTGGTACAGAGAAGAGAAAAAAGAAAGAAAAAAAAAATCAGACAGACTCCTGACCCAGTAAATTCTCATTTCCTTCAACATGGGTTTTGCCAGAATGAGATTAAGCTCAGGCTATATTAATTTATCTGCAAATTATTATTAATACATTTTCATGTATATTAGCATAGATTACTAAATATACAGGGAGGAAAAATTGCTAACACAGGAGCACAATCCTTCGCTAAGAGTCTCCAACTCCTCCAAGAGATGTACCACTTCATTACTGACTGAGGATTCACCCAACAGCATCTTAACATTTGATTCCAACAGAACCTTAACATTAGATTCATCCAACAGCAATCTTAACAATACATGCTGAGTAAACAAATAATAAAAAAATAAGAAATTACAAAATGCAAACATTCGAAATGCACAAACTGCAAGGGGAGGAAGGCCAGGAGCACCAGGGTACAAAGGAAGGATTTTACTCAAAGAAATTATTTGTATTTATCAATGGATAAGAGCTCAAAGCTAAGGCCTAAATTTAGAAACAAGTCAAAGCATTTAAAATAACCTTTTTTATACCATAAGAATTTTAATTGTATGTTTTTCTAAGCAAGATGTCCATGCAATTCTTAATATCTACCCACAAGCATAACGGTATGAAGGTGATAACAGCTCTATCTGAAGTTCAGGCTGTAGTACAGTAAGTAGCTGTAAACTGATAAATCTTGCATCCATACACAGTGAAATGTTTATGCTCCTTTTAACTACTGCTCAAAAAAGATGCATAATGCTTACAAAGAAAACCTGAAAATCAGCTGCATCTGGTACAAACAAAAATCGGATTGAGTGAATTTTCTTATCTCACTTGTTAGTTTAGTTTGTAAAAAACTCATTTAGCTTTCAAGAAGCAGAATTTATGCCTTAAATTGATAATTTAAACATTAACATACAACCAGAGCCTTCATACTACCATCCAACTAAGCGTGGGCTGAAAAAGACAAAAAGTAGATCTGCAGGTAGAGTAGGTAGTGATCAGCTTGTGCTCATTAAAACACATTACCACCTTTCATGAGAAACTGCAGCCCCTAACAGGTGAGTGATGGTAAAGGACTGTGTATGAATTCCAGCCCCTTGGAACAGAAAATGGAACAGAAATTGAAGCAGGCTTGTGCACCATGCTTGCATTGCACAAAGGACACAGAGATGATCTATCTACTGCACTCTTAAACTCTACCAACCCCGTTCTTTGCAGTTGTCACACCAAACCTACCTGCAAATGCTTTTCAAAATGTTCCAAATGGAAAGAAAGATTGTGCTCTGGTGATTTCTGCATCCAAAATTGCAATGAGGGGGTCAACACTAGGTTGCAGGCTGTAACTTTACATGTTTTGTGCAGGTTTTAATTTCATACTCTACAAAATTTGTAAAACATCAAACTTTTCAGCACAGCGCAAAGCAAGAGCCCTTAGGGAAAACATGCCTCTGAGAAAAATTGCAGAGTTTTACCCCCTTCTCTGTCTCTTAGTTTTGACAAGTGGAAGTGGGAACAGGCATTTAGAGCTTACTTTTGAAGCTCTATCTCAATTGAAATAGGTGTCAAGTCCCTTCTTTCCTCATATCAAACATCAAACCTCTGAAATCCCATGTAACAATTCAGCCTGACAAAGCCAGCAGCAGGTAAACCTCTGCATTTTCTTTGAAAAGTGTTTCTTTCCATTTCTACTGTTTTTAAGAGCTCCTGCCAAACATGTGCAGGGGTGATGGAGTGAACTTGGACAGGCCAGTTCCACAGCATATGGAAAATGTCTCAAGTTCCATCAGTAGAACAAATTGGTATCCACTTTGTCATGCTGCTCTACAGGTACTGGCTTATCTTCAGAGCCTTTACTGATACCTGTGGTAGAATTACACATTCCAGTCCCAATACACCTTCCCTAATCACATATTGAACTTACTCCAAAGCACAGAACTTGAAACAAAAAAAAAATGACAGAAGATAAACAAACCTTCCATTAACAAACTTTCTTAAGGCTCATAATAATGAACAGTTTATCTTTATCAACAGATGCTGTCTTACCTTTATCAAGAAAAGCTGAAATGTCCCTTTCTCCTATTCAGCTTCCAAGAACAAAAGAAATGAACTCCACCCTGTGGGCAAAGAGCATTTAAAAAAATTATTAGTGATATTCTGTAAGGAAGTTAAAGAATGAAAAAATAATAAAGACTTTCCAATTCTGGTATGATACTCAGGCAAAATAAATAGTGATATCTGGGAAAAAGCCCACTGATGGCATATAGCTAGTTATCTATCTACTACAATATTTCAACAAGTAACACAGTAAAAACTCCTATAAGCTGCAGCCAACTGATAGTGAATTATTCAACAATACTGTTTTATAAGGAAAAATACATTTATTAGGTCAGCTTCCAAGAGAACATGGCAGTACTGCAACACATTGTGCAATCTTTGACCCCACAGGTTTCCTTTACATTTTAGTAAAGACCCCAGAAAAATTAAATATGATACACATTACTAGAGAAAATTCTGGGTGCCTTAAAAATTGTATAAATTAAGGATCACCCTCCCTGTTGTAACAAACACAGGAACCCAAACATTGCCACGGGAGCAGGATGGGATTTGTCTGGTATCAGAAGATGCAATTCTTAGGGTAAGATCAACAATCTCATAAACAGCAGAGAGACTGAGATTCATTTATTCTGCAAGGCAGCCATAAAAGCTATTCTGAAGTCCTCAAAAACAATAATAATAAAAAAAGAAAGAATAAAATAAGAATAAAAAGTCAGCTGCAGAGGACTGGAGACAAGGCTGAATAATTATTACAGAGGGTAGAAGCAAAAAGCACAAGACCACAGAGGCAAAGAGAAACATAATGAACCAGAGCTTTTCCTTCTTTTCTCTTTAATTAACCACTCCATTATCACACTAGAATGTGAAGCAGAAATTACTCATATAGACAAGTTCCCTAAAATCTTTACAATGTCACTGCTTATCTTATCTGAAGTAGTGTTATACATATCAACACCAATTCAAGAGTTGCAGAAGGGCTCAATTTCCCTCCTGTCCCAAACACTGACCAAATATTTATCATTTCCTTCACAATACTGGAACAGCTAAAATTTTGCAAGGGCATAAATACAACTAACTTGCTGATAATAGCCCAATTCAAGTAGCTGTCCTTGTTCCTAGGGCAGATTTGTTATTCTACAGTTGTTATATTTTGTTTGAAAGGAAAGATTAATAGCTGTTATTGAAGAAAATATATAGGCAATTAAGCACCACTAATCAGATACTACACATTTTAAATAGCACGTTGCATGTAATGACATGGTTAATTCACAGTGCATGCTAGAGTTTCCCTTTTTCTGGGATAAAAGAAAATCACCATGCTTTTGTTCATACTAGTTTTGTGAATATTCATGTTCAGGAAAAATGTAGAAATTAATTGTGATACTTTCTGTTTGCTTCTAATTAACAAACTGCTAAAAGTGAGTACATCTTCCCCAGAATACCAGTACTACTGATATATTGGGGAATATCTCTCATGCATCTGTAATACACATTTCAACTTAGATTAAAAGTCAGGAAAAGTCTTTAAGATTCGCTAGAGGGATCTTGAAAGCTTCCTTTTTCATTGCTGAACTTCTTCAAAAGGTCCAAATATTGGGCATTCCACCCTTTCAGATGCATCATTGCTCATCTAAGGTCATCCCTGCTCTGAGGGTTGGACTGTGCTTATACATCTTAGCTACAGTTACAAAAGCTCTGGTTTATCAACCTATTTTCAATCCACTCTACATTGTTATTTCATCCCGAAACTATTTTAACAGCACACATTTAACACAGCGACTTTCACCAATACCAAACGATTTCTCAAATCAGTCATCTTAGCAACAAACTTTCATTGCCCTTTCCAAAAATTCAGAGCTCTGCTTCTCCCTCTCTTCCCTCAGCTTCTATTTAAAGAACAGGGAGATGCACAACACTTCCAACATCACTTGGTGACCAAGCAAGTCTGGTGACCCAGGAGACCAAAGCTTCAGGGGATTATTAATTGCTTGGCAGCTGATTAGGGTCACAGTGAAGGGTCAGATCCCACACTTAAGGATCCCACCTGTAAGAGACATAAACCTCTGATTTCAAAGCAATACAGATCATTAAGAACAGCACATATACTAATTTAAAGGCTGAATTCTGAATTAAACTTCCCCTTCTGAGCAAAGTTTTTAAGAAAATCAGTTAGGGGCTAATAAGTGATTTGCAGTAAAATATTATGGCTTCAGCTCCTACCTGAAGGGTGTTTATTTTTAAGTAAACCTAGCTCAGTCCTCTGCTCCCAGAGAGCATAATTTGTACCTTCTCATGGGACACCTGTGGAGGAGGTTGGAACAGGATGGTTTTAATGACAGCTCTTTCCCTCCCCACACAAAACAAGAATAATGTCCTCTTCATTTCACCATGCTCAGCAACAGGCAAAAGACGATAGGGACATTTTCACATGATTTTCCTGTTTTCTAGAAACCCTGGAAAATTTTCCAGAATCCCTGGAAATTTAGCCTTTTTAACTCTTTTTCTCAACTCTGTTCTGTAGAGATCAGGGATTGATCTTGAGTACGTACACCCAACAAATTAATGCCCCCAATAATCACAGCACAGCTCAAAACAGTCATTTCCACTTACAAACAGTCTTAAAATGCATGATTTCACTGTCATATTTTTTAAGGATTCTTGAAGAATTTTCCCAGGCTAAATTAATGCTGAATCATAGAAACATCATGGAAAGGACCTTCAAGATCATCGAGCCCAACCTTATATATGAATGATGATGCACTTCAGTGTAGCCAAGGCAGATGTGTATTCCAGATTTAGCCATCACAGTGCCTGCAAGCTTCCAACTTCTTAAGAGCATGTCTTCTTCTTTGAGAATGCTTTTCCCTCTTCTAGTATATTTTTATTTACTTTTTAATTTTTGATCTAGAGGAGATGTCTAATGAACAAATGTTTCAGTCACCATTTAACGATTTGTTACCCATATAGGCTGAGTTCAAAGATTTTTCTTCATTTTTATTCTCAGAAACACATAAGCCTAGAATGAGTAAGAAACATAATACACAAAGAATAAGCAGTACAATTTATGCTGCTCTTTAGAAGACCAAATATATCCACGGGCCTGATCACAGAATTGGTACATACCAGAGCCAAAAGAGTCAAGGCCCCCTAACATGTGAAGATGGTTCAGTAAGAACTCACTCTAAATTGCCTAAAAATCAGCCATAATCCAGAGCTAATTTATCATTTCTCTTAAACCCCACGAGAACAGAAAGCTGAATTTAACACCAGCTGACATAATCCAAGATTTCATGTGTCAACTGATACTACTGCAATAGAAAGCTGGGAAACACTGAAGTAATCATAGCAATGTCTTGTTTCATAAGACAAGGAAGATTTTTGCCACAACTGATACTTGTTTTGACTTCTTAAATGAAGCTAAATAATATTTTCATCTTTCTCTCACAACTTTTTAAGAAGTCCATTCTCCTAGAGAAGCTTTGGCATGAAGCAGCCCAAGGACCAAAGGCTGGAAGCTGCTTTCTCCCTCCTGCCATTTGGTCAGCCTTGGAGGCAAAAGCTGAGAGGGAAGCACAGATGGGAATAATTACACAGATAGCGTGGGGCTAATTAAACAAATTGCTCAGAATCAGTAGTATTTAAAAGCTATGAAAAAAATTAATAGATGCCATCAGGAAGTTTCTACGGGAGGCAAATTACAGAAAAGTGCTACAGGAATTTGAGATTTCACTTGGTACAGAGACTGAGCTCTCAGTGGAAAAGCTTATGATTTTTTTTGTAATATACATAAACATAACCTATATAAATATGTGATGTGATTGTTGAAATCCAGATAATTCTTCTGGACATTAATTTTCATCAGTGGCTTCAGTTCTCCAATTATACAATATTATGATAGATTGAAATCAACTTAGTGCATCTGCAGTTGTCTGAACCTACAGATTTTATCAAGGAAGAACATAACTCCAATATAGACAAGAAGCTGAGTAGGCACATCATTGCAATTACAAATAGACCCCCCAAAAAAAAAAAAAAATTAATCTGAAACAGAATTAATGCCTCCCATCCCATTAGGACTATATGAAGTCCTTGTTTAGCTCATCCTTGCCTAAGACTTCATGCCACTCAAACAGACACACATTTTAAAAAATCAAAAAAGAAATTCTGATTTTCTTTTGGAATAATACATTCAAATATTTTCTACCCTTCCAGTACAAAAAGTCTGCAAAGAAAACCAGCAGAGTTACATGTTCCCAGTGTTACAAAGAGCATGGGGAATTTTGCTTGGACTGTTTGCTGTGACAGTTCTCATAGCACACAAGTACCACAGATCCGATGCTCAAGGAATAAAATTTAATTCATAATTCATGAGACCAAGTCAGATTTATCCCAGGATTAATGGGATACAACACAAACATAAACAAGTGGCTGTATTACTAAGCATTGGAATTGATTCCAGTTTTGGTATCCAGTTTTTTTTCCAGGTATCAGCATAGGTTGGGGACTGAGCTTCTGGAGAGCAACACAGGTAAAAGGGACCTGGGGTTCATGGTGGATGGAAGGAAGAGGAGGCTCAGAAGGAAGAGGAGAGAAAGGGTACCTTTCCATCACAGCTTGGAACAGAGAGTATCAAGGAATTTCAAACTAGATGGCCAAAACCAAACAAACTCACATAGAAAAATTGGTAACTCAGCAAACAACACTTACCTGATGAAATCTCAGAAGAGTAGTGAAGCACTGGAGTACAAAGTCATTGGTGAACCAAACAGTTCAAATGGAAAAAATGCACCTCACTACAGCACAAAGCAAGTCACTGATTCACTGTGGTAGAAAGCAATTTGTGAATCAAAGCTCTGAGCATATCTCCTTTTGCTGAATATCCTTAAGCACGTGGGCTGCACACTAAGTAACACACATTTTGTGTGTCTATATTGAGCACGTGTCACAGGTCTGTATATAAATGTGTGGGTAGTTTTGGAATGTATTCATATCAAGCCTTATGCCACAGAAATACTGCATAGGCATGAAGAGTGCATAACATTACCCTTGAATATTAAGGGTCAGAAGATCAGCCCATGCAGGCAGACCTTTCCTCCAACAAGATTCCCACTGTGACCTCTTAGGAACTGCCTGCCTCCTGGTGTATTTTTTGCCCTTCTCTGCTCCAGTTTTTCGACGTACTTGGAATGCCACAGATGGTCCCCATCACCCCCAAAGAAATGCTCTTTCCAGATGAATTCCCCAGAACAGGTCTTCATAGACAGCAGAGGAATGTTTTCCAGAACACACGATTCCCAAGAGCACTGAAATTTGCTAATGCTTTATCATTTTATAATCTTAGAAATATGGCAGAAGTTTAAGAACATTATCAGAAGAGGTTCCACTAAATGCTGGAAGCTCTCTGCCCAGCATGTGATACCTATACATTAAAGGATTTGGCTGTCCCTTCTCAATGCTTCAATATAAATAGCATTCTTAATAAACACTATGTTAATGAATGCTTTTGAAGTTTTAGGTAACTATTTAAAATTCAGTATTCTAATAAACACACAGCTCAGTAGTCCAATATTACACTCTTATCAATTCTTACTAATTTACTACATTTATGTTAATGATTTGCTAAGGTTATTTCCCTTCAACCACAGCCTCTGTGTTTCTCAAAGCTCCTTAAAAATTACTAAAGTAACAGAAGACATCATGATAAACAGATAAAACAGATAAAGGATAAACAGATAAAAGGAAAAAAAATATAGTACATCATTTCCCAGCTGATGTGTCTCACCTCAGCACACACAGCTGTGTCCAACGTACACACTCCTGGGCAGAAATAATGCACATTTATCACAGACCATTTACATTAAACTGTTTAGCAATCCTGTTCCCATATTTCTGCTTGCATCTCTGGTGAAATGCTGTAATTCCTGCACTGCATCTCTGTTCTACACAAGGGGCAAAATACAAAGTTCTTCCTTATAAGAAATTTGGTATAATTTATAATAGTAGAATTACTACAAAGAAATAGGTTGTATACTCTCTGTACATCCATGTATCTCTCATGCATGCTGCGAGAACTTACTGAGCATATTCATCAGGACAAATCCTGTCATTCAGATGATACAGAAACATTTACAAGGAAAATTTATTTCCCACTTTAGTATAATACTTTAAGGAGAAATCACAAAAAAGAGGTAAACAAATAGAAAAAATAAGGAAAATCTTGATGAAATAATTGATTTTTAATCTCCTTTACATTTATACCTCACTGACTTGAAAAAACACACTTCATTTTCTCTGGCTGATGTAAGCACTGAAACAAATATTAACTCTATACCAAGCTAAAACAGGACTTTAACCTTGTGAAATAGCTCATTAATGATACCTTACTGCAAGTGGTAAAACACCCAAGTGCTCTTCGATTTAAAACAAAGTTGTTGAATAAAGAATTTTCTATGGGAAAGCTTTATTCTACTCATGGCTCAGACTTTTGGGGTAATGAACCAAAGCCTTCCCAGGAGCAGAGAACGCAGCAGCATCTTAACATGAGGCTCCACTGAAGAACCAAAAAAGCAGTAAGGATTTGTTACCTACTGATATTTTCAAATGAACCATCATGAGCCACTGCTCCTGACTGCACTTTCCTCCTCTTCCTCCTCACCTGCTTGGAGCCCCCAAATGCTGGAGCTGCTGAAGGCTGCAGAAGGAAGGTTGTGGAGGTCTTGCTGAGAGAAACCACACAGGATGTAATTCAACACCACTGAAACTTGGTAAAAAGCTGCCTACTCCCTCCCACCATGTTATCTATCCATCTATTAGCCAATTTCAAACTTTCTTCTAGATCTAAATCTGTTTTCTCTTAAAGATGCAGCTTCTGAAACTCTGGTCAGTAAGTGTTCAACACTTCTTTTCTACAAAGTTTAAAACTCAAGTTGTTTCAAAGGCAATACATGAATCGCTTTTTAAACAAACACACCAAATCAAATTCTAAAGGGCAGTTCAGTTTTAAATGAACGTTTTACATAAAATACTTGAATTACCACCAATGTTGAATCTTTACATCCTCTTAAAGGCTTCACTTCTGCTGCACCACTCCCCATGCTTCTAGACTTTATTTATTTTTACCTTTTTAATCAATTTTGGCATTGCAGACAAATTATTTTTATTAGTTTCCCCCACCTTCCATTGTAGCTGACTCAGGCTTGATTTCAAACGTCTGCAAAATATATTTGGTGTCTGGACTACTGATCCACAGAGATTTCTTTTCCAGCTTGTTCCCTTGGAAGGCAATGGAAACAATTCTAGTGTTTTTGTTTTCAGAAAAATTGATAGAAGTTCAAAGACTACTGGGTTTGTTTTAAATAGAGCCAGCCTTTGAAATTCAAATACCTGCCAGTGGTCTAAAATGCCTTTTTAAGAAGCTCACATAACATAGCAAGCAATAAACATAAGGAAAAACTTTAGTGAGTATGAAAAGATATGAAAACACCCACATGCCCTTACAGCCTGTTTCAACCTATACATACAAATATAAATCAAACATAAGGTAGCAGTAGTTTAACTAATTCTATTAATCTCTATGAGTAAGCATTTCATTTGGCCGTTTTCACATCCTGTAATTATTCCAGAGGAAACACAGGTTAAAGGTTCAACTAGCATTTAAAATGTCTCCTAAAGCATAATTATATCTACAAGACTTAGCCTGTGGGTAAAATTGGGAAATCTAACACAAAACATTTATTTTCCTGAGATACACTGCAGAGTCCAATTATCTCAAAGAATTTCTTTTTAATTATTACCACTCAGTCCTATGAAAAGTGCATCTCAAAAGGAAAAGCTATCTGCACAATTTGGGCCATTAAACATTGTTATTTAGCAATAATAAGTGGTTAAAACAGAATCATGAGCTCCCTCTTCAAGTTAATTTAAAGGAAACATCATAAAGCCATTGACACAGCTGTCAATTGCTTAGCTCAGTAGGGGATGAAAATAGGGGATCATTGCACAGGCATCAAGAGCTGCTCTGGTTGTTAAATGGAAAACTAAGATTTCACAAACACAAAACACCTATCACAGTGTGTTTCTGGAACAGAAACTCATTTTCAAACACAGGAAAAGAGTCTACAAACTGCACATCATGAAGTACCTGTCTAGATAAATTAAGAAGGTCCTAAGAAAACAAAATAGAAAAAACAACTCCATTAATTTAAATCACCTGTTGAGCACTGAGAAAAGGCTAAGAGGTAACCATTCAAAACAGGAATTGAAGTGGGTGATATGCTACAATCAGACCATCTTAAAATTCTTATCTACAAAGTCCTCTAATCTCCTACTTTCCCATTAAATTTGCACAGAGTATTATGCAGTATTATTTTATATGCAGTACACATTAATTTGAACCAAAAATATACTGAATTCTAGTTATTTGCCAATGACAGTTTATAAAACTAATCGATGGATATTTGTTATTAATAATTAAAAAGGCCCTGATTTTGCTCAGCTTTGGCATGTCTGATTTTTTTATTTGAAAGAATCAGTGGGAGGTGTTTATAATTAAGTTTGTTAAACTTTTCAAAGTTTAAGTCCTGAAAAACAACTTCATTACTACTGATTGCAAGTGATGCAATTGATGGAATCTTTCAATTAAGTTCCAAGGTTTTGGTTAAAAAAAACTTGAAAAACCCTTTAAAAGGAAACTGATGTTTAAGAAACCAGCAAGCTCTCAAATTAGTAAGTACCAGAATAAAGGTTGTTCATAAAGTATGAACCCAGACCATGTATTCAGTGTAATGGCTTTGCTCTAAATCACAGAGGAAGCCACCTATGCAGCCAAGAAAAAAACACACCAAACACCAATTTTCCTGTGACCAGCACAATCTATTAAGCTAATTTTTCTCTTTTAAACTTGCTTATCCTGTTTAGGTGATAAAAAGTGTGTGTCACTATACCACAACTTCTAAGAGGACCTTATAAAAATGTGGGAATACAGAATTCAACACTGGGCTTTATAGTGTCAAGCTGAAACTAAAATCCAAATAAAAATGACCATAGGTACTGACTAAGAATTTTGGTTTGCACCAGGTTTTCCAATATTTGTTTTTAAAAACATTCCAGTTTGACTGAAGGGCCCCAAACTCACCTTAAGTAGTTTAGACTTATTTTTAGAGGTTGCCCAATATTTTCCTTTCGTGGCAATTTTTCTTCAGGCTTGCATTCACATCTTACTCACCACCACAGATGCCTAATGGATCTGTATAGGCATCTGCCAAAGGCAGCAAGCACTAAAATACAGGTAACAGAACAAAGTCCAAGATGTTATATGTTTCAGATGATTCTTCCTACACATTTTGACCTTCCAACATCCAGAGTTACAATGAGATCAGAGAGCATCTTAAAAGGATTCCCCAGGTATCTTCAACAAGATAAAATAATCTCTATTCAGAAAAATCTCTTCAGCCTTAAAAGTAGTTTTCTGATTGTTTCTCACTTATTACAGTTTATATTGATGACATCTAGGGGATGGAGAGGGAATGGAATTTCCTAACATCCCAAACTGTAGTTTCTCCAGTTCCAGAGTCAGGAAATGTTCCTCAGTTTATGAAGCAGCAGATAAGTCCAAGGTCTCCCTGACCTTTCAGCACTCTGGGCCAATCTGTACATAAGGACTGACTGTTCTGACACAGCTCCTGCCCTGTAAAAGGTACCAATCTTTTTGTTAACACGTGGTCCTCTTGCTCTACTTCTTTTTTCCAAAGGAAAAAATTCATCACTGATGTAATGCCAGCAAACAGCAATACAACACAAAAACCTGTCCCAGATACAAGCCTGGCTTTTCAGTTCCTCCCTCTTCCTTCTTCAGTATCTTAGCATCCCCCTAGCCTAAAAATGAGCATCAACTCTCAGCATCAGTAATCCTCTCACTGGTCTTTTATGAGTGGCATGGAAAGGGGTCAGGGCTTAAATATTTTGCTTGTTGGTAAGAGTGAAACTGTTGGTTCACAAGAATGCCAGAAGCAAGTGAGCTTTTAACATAAAATTTCCCTATGGTAGGCTTGAGATTTCCATTCCTTTTTCTATTTGAGTACTAGTGAGCTGCTACATAGAACCAAATTAGTGTTACTGGGCACTAATGAATCCAATGCAAGCACTCACTCCTTGGTTTCCCCTCCCAGTCAATGTAAGAGGAGCTCCTGGCTCATACTGTAAGTTTGAAAGGGATAACCTGAAGCCAATGCCCATGATGTTATTGAAACATTACAAACATGTCTCTTCTAAAACATCACTCACTTAATGCAT
Organism: Heliangelus exortis; assembly: GCF_036169615.1. Classification (NCBI taxonomy): domain Eukaryota; kingdom Metazoa; phylum Chordata; class Aves; order Apodiformes; family Trochilidae; genus Heliangelus; species Heliangelus exortis. The sequence continues at coordinate 6,912,780 of NC_092425.1, forward strand.
CTGAAGTTAAGATGTATTTTTGAAGAAGATGAACATGTTTTTAAAAATGTCTATATGGAATCAGGGTGGATTCAGAGATTCAGACATCTCTAGCAATGGACCTTATTCAGCATGCAAAGAATTATAAATTACTAATTTTCTTAAATAAGGCATCTGCAAAACAAAGTGTTCAACTGATACATGCAAATATCACAAGCATGCTGATATCTGAAATTCAGAAATGTACAATCAAGGAGAGACAATAATCTAAACCAAGGTACACAATACTTTATATTTAGTAAAACCAAAATGAAAAAGTATCCACAGTCAAATATAGATTTTGGGTTTTGTTGACAGCATGAACCTGCTGGTTACAACCACTGCTAATGACAAGGTGCCAACACAAGCCAACTTCAGAACTCTACACTGCTGTTCAGCAGAAAGAAACCACAGCCCTGATTCAGCAAGCACCTACCTTTTGCTGGAACATCACCCACCTTGACATTAAAAGGAATGTCTCACCCAAAATGAGCTGCCAGCCTACAGCAACATTTCACCACTAGAGGCTAAAAATGCTACACCAACAAAAAAAGGAAAAAAAAGCCACACCAGCGCTATATCCTTTGTTTGCAAAGAAGTGTGATGTATGCTTCCAGATGAGGAATTATGTTCCCCGTCATTTTTGTCTCCTATGTCCTGTACCAGGTCAGTAACCACCCACTAGAGTACCTTTGGGCCATGATTTTTTTATAGCTGCAGGTGGCAGGTAGAGCTTAAATTAATGGTCCATTCCTTTACAGAAGATGCTTGGTGCTGCTGATGGTAAGGCATGGCATTCTCTGTTAACAACAAGTTATTGCTATTCCAGCCTAGCAGGACAACTATAAAAAACAGCACCAACTTATCACCTCGCCAGGATGTCTGATAATTATCTTCCACAAGAGCACTCCTCTGTCAAAGGCTAGTGCTCAACATATTTGTTCAATATGGAACAAAAAAAGCAAGAAAACACACAAAAAAAAACCCAGAAAACAAACCACCCCCCCAGGAATTAAGATGTACAGCTTTCATTCTGTCTCCAGTTATTGCCAGGAAGAGAAGGGGATGAGAGAGTATGTGAGAGAGTATATTATCTCTTACATGTAGTTATTAGTACTTTGGAAACATCAATGTACCTTGAAACTCATCCAAACTCAAATCTCAATCAACGGTCTTTGCCCAAACCCACAGAGTTCCCAGAAAGCAAGAAAATCATCAGCTTTTCTCACAACCCTTTTTGACCTAGTGATGGCTGCAAAATAACCCTGGGAAGCTGTAATCAGCTTCCATACAAGCCAGTGCTCTGCCTTTTTTGCTTACCCACCTTGGCAGCAGCAACACCCCACATCCCCACAGCTCTCCAAGTTCCTGCACCCACTCCTGATGTGAACTCATTCATTTCTCTGGGCTCTAGAGATGAGTAATTATAATTTTCAAAAGGTTTCTGATTGAGAAAGGAACAAAAAAAACCCAACTCATGGACCTGTTCACCTCTGCTCGTCGGAAAGCTTCTGATCACTGGTAGGATTTTTTAGTATCTTGAAACATATGGGTGCTTTTCAGACCTCTGCCATACACCCCACAATTACAAAACCAGATTTCATAAGGTAATTTTATGGATCCAATAGAAGCAAGCATCTGGTATCTTCTTAGATTTCATTTTTCAGAAAAGATCTGCTGATCTGAGAGAGTATTTCCCATATTCTTTGCAGAATATTTGCTTTGTTTTCCAGGGTACCAGTTATAGTGTTCCCTCATCATATGGAGATGCAAACCCAGTTCAAAACAGCCCAGCAGCTGGTGGGTGCTGGGAGGCTTCGTGGGGAATCTACATCAGCTAGGAATAAGAATATATCTTCTCCAGCAGGTCATTGCCTGTTGCTATTAGGTCACCTTCTAATTCCATCTCCCAGATACCACATCATAGGATTTGAAATGATTGTCAATGAGTTATTATCAATCTGACATTTACACTTGTGTCATTAGTGTTAATTTACAGCACTCATTCAGATGAACAAGGGTTTTAACCTAATAACTGAAAGAGTAAATAGGCTACTAATACTAATTACAAAGCTAATTAAAGTAATTAATATTCCATTGAATGTTATTATTGTAAGAGCAATTAATGGTACTAATACAGATGGTCTTGGCACTCTAGAGACTAGACCTGACTTTATGCTACATAAATGGTGTATTTTCTGTGTATTTCCCACCTTTTTAAGTTACTTTTGCTAAAGACTGGAGGTTCAACAGCTGAATTTTAAACATTTGGCCCCGTTGCTTTTAGTCACCTGGGTGAATAAATCCTGGCTCCACAGAGAACAGAAGAATTCTAGTTCTTTATTATCAACTTCCTCTGTGATACAGAAAAAGGCCTATTTAAAATATTGCCAGATACTAAAAATAGGCTTAGCATTTTCTTAAAACTTGAAGACTTGTAGTAGGAGATGAGCTCCCCATTATTCATCTGTTTCCAGCTGTTTTTTATTTATATGAATAAATGTTCCAGATGTCATGCTCTTCATCTTTTGTCCCTGTGGAACAATGAACTATATACTCCTCTTATAAGCTCTTTATATCTACCCTTATATTTAAGCATCAAAAATAATTTTCCAATGTAAGCTGTATTAAATTCTTATTTTCTGTTGGGATTTCCAGCATTCAGCAATACCTTCTCATGAACTTTCTAACAACCAGAGAAAGAAAATGATGGAATACATTTCTGGGTGTGGGAAGGAGAGTGTTGGGAGGCTTAAGTTAGCTGGAAATAAAACCAGAGGTAGTCTTGCCTCCAGTGAGCCGTTTATATATATTGAAAGGAGGAGAAGGAAGAAAAAAAAAACCAAAACAAATGCCAGACCTGCAGGTGTGCTAACAAATTATAACTGGAGCAGGAAAAGAAAAAAATCTGATGTATCCTTTCAACCTCTGCTTCACCTCAGCAATCTCTATGATTCAACCCTTATTCTAAGGAGAATCACATGCAGTCAGTCCTGTCCATGAGGATGCAGTGGATGTCTAAGCAGGTTGGGATGACTTGGGTGCCACTTGTCATCAATTACAGGAGCCTCAAACCCATTCTAAGCTATTAAAAGACAGAGAAAGGGAAAGAACTGGCTCCTTGCTCAACCACAAACACTAACTCTAAAATAAACATTACCTGCAACTATGAAGTATTTTAGTTAGAAAAGAAGTTTTCAACAGGATGTGGTACTGTCTTCTGGCTTCTCAGGAAACCACTGAAGAGAGGCTCATTCAAATAACTAATTTTTTTCTTTTTCCCCACCTATGTGGTTACTACCAGTGCATGTAACTATAGTGCAATGGAAAAAAAAGTCTTTGGGAGGTGGTTGCATGGTCTGTGTCAAAAAAGTCAGAATCATAAGATATGTTCTTAAATCTTCAAATCATACCTTATCTATGTTCCACCTGGAATTTTCCATATCTAGTAAAAGCGTTGTTCTTTCCTCTATGATCAGAAATTTTTATGTTATGTTACTAAGTTCCTTAAAACTAAAAGAAGAAATTTTGTCATGTAGGTCAGGGGTTAATATTTTTAATACCCTTTCTACAGAAACTGCACAGCACACCCTTGAATAAGAAAAATACTTAGGGTATTTTTTCAATATATGTAATAAACAAGCAATGATGTTGCTATGAAAAGGTCCATGTCACAAGCCACGATTTTTAGAATTGGGGAGATAAAAAAAACATACAAACCAAGCTTACATTTTATGTCTGCAAAATGGAAAAATAAACTTTTATCACTGCTATCAATTTCTTTTCCTGAGAAAAAGACCAAACAGAATGGAAAGATCACCACACCCAAGACACGTGGAGATACTACTCTGAAGTAGAGCTCAGAAAACTTAAGATACCAAGCAGTCAGGCAACACCATATATATATGCATATATATATATATATACAGTAAATAAGACGTGTCATCTTGTACATACATTAAATAATGTTGGCACAAAGACTACACAAGTGGTTCCAGCAAAGTTCTGCCCCTGTTCCAGCACTTTCTCTCTGGTTTGCTGCAGCAATACCAGGTCAGATGATGAATTGTCCATTTACAGGAGTTAAAGATCCAGCTCTTAACCTTAAATACCATTTGTATAGTGAGACCTTTTTCCTCTGCCATCAACCAGAGCTCTGCACACCAATGCATGCTTGTTTTGGGGGACAAGGAGATCAGAAAACTGTTCTTAATACAAAATACATCCCTGCAGTCAATATAGACTGCCCTAAGTCCATCCCACACTTGCTAAACCTTTTCCCCGAAACCTTATTAGAAACAGAGCTCCCCCAGCACAGGGGGGAATTAGAGGGTTTCTGCAGTGCATTCACCAGACAGCAAGTTGTAGCAGAGCAGCAAAGTGCTGGAGTGTTTTCCAGAGCCTTTATATTAAAGCAACTCACTTTACAGGTCAATGCTCTGGCAAGCTTGCTCCTTGGCAAGGCTTGCAGCTTCCACAGTGGCAGGGAGAAGGAGCCCCAGCTGTACCAGCTGTATGTTTAGTGCTGAGCACAGGTTCCCAGCAGCCTAAATGATAGGAGTTGAGTGGAGCAGTTGAGATTACACATTAAGCAACCACGAGCAAACCAGGAGCAATTAGAGACCAGCTAGGGAGTGCTCAAAAGTGTAACCAGATACTCACCCAGCCAATAGGTATCAATACAGCCTATGAAAAACATGGTCAAGCCCCACAGCTCCTCTCCTTCTGCTTTATAGTTGGGTGGTCTTGCAAAGAAAAGTATGTGTTAAATCACATCTTGTCCATTCATAAAGACAGCCAGCCATAAACTGGCTCCTGACAGTGGGAAACAAAGTGCTCCAATCAGTGCTGCCAGTAACTTGAGTAACCCCAGAGAGGACATTTCTGGACAAGGTGATGGCTGACCATGGGTTTTAACAGGAAAGCAAGCACTGAAAGGGACCTCCTGAATGACAGGTCTAATGCACAGTTTCCTTTGCTCGTGCCAAAAGGGAAAACAAGGTTCTCTCCTTCTGCATTATATGGAATGCTCTGTACCTCTACATCTGTACCTTGACAACTGCTATGCTAATAACATCACACATTTTCTGCTAGTCCCAGGCCTGTTAGGTAATGTGAAACATTACCAGCAACTGAACTACTGCAAGAAGGACTCAGAGTCATCAGTCAACCAAAAAAAAAAAAAAAAAAAATCTTTGCAAAAAATATATTCAGGTATAGACAGACAAATTTCCTGAGTGATGAAGAACAAACGCTGTTCAACAGGATGAGCAAGTAATATGTAATTTTTTTCTTTTAAATTATAACCAGATTACCTGTGGAAAGGACAGATTTTCAAGGGGGGGGGGGGGGGGGAGAACAAACCTTTAAAAACATAGATTGTAGAATATGCAAAGCAACAGCTCCTAAAATATTGAGAAAGAGCCCAAAAAAAAGGCAGCATTAGGACAGGTAGTCAGGCAAGGATTAGAAGGCTGTGCCAGAAGCTGGTAAGACTATAAAATTGACAACAGCAAAACACAGGGAGAAGCATGGAGATGAAACATGAGCAGGGGAGAAAAGGAACGAGAAGGACAGCAGCATTTCTGATCAGCTGGAACTCCAGAAACATGAAAAGAAAAACTCCACGTGCCAGATTTCAAGGCATTCATTTTCTTACTCCTCTGCTAAAGGAATGTCAAGAGGAAAGAGATTGAACAAATGTCAAAACTTAGTTGAAAGCCACAGAGCAAAATGGTCATTCTTCTGCCAAAGGACTCCCCACCCCAGGATTGAAGTTTCTGGGAAATAATACATTACTTTTCCTGTCACTTGGCTTGTGCTTTTTATGGCTTCTTGGGTAATTTTAATAGGCCAGTGAATTCTACAAGCAGTTTTAAAGAACATTTACCAGGCTGTTTCCAAGATTTCTAGAGAGGTGCATTTCCAAATGTATGTTTTTAATTTAGGAACTTAGAAAGCAAAAATTATATTTTCTTCTTTGAGATTGGTTAATGGATGTGAAAATAAATACAGTGAATATGACAGAAAAATCCAATAGAATTTATTTTACTCAAGTTAGGACTAGAGAATTTACATCCCAGAGCTCTGGAAAGACTGGCACATGAAAGCAGGAGGTGTTAAAGAAAATATTTTAATGGGTCTCTAATGGGGAAGGTGGTGTTATCTGATCGGAAAATAGCAAATACATTACCCATAAATTGAGAAAGAAAGAAAAAAGGCAATCTGGGCAAAGAAATTTCAGTTGTTCTGAGCTCAGAAGAATGCAAGGCTTTGGGAAAATAATTGAGAGGGGAAAGAAAATATTACTCAGAGATGGAGGTAAACAGAAATATAGTATCTGCATTTCCTAAAAAAACCCAAAAAACCAAACAACACAAACAAAATGCTAAGCTAATGTGATTTATTTTTTTTTAATGAAAGCATCTCTAATATCTGGTTTATCTGGTCTTCAATAAAGCCTATGATAGTGTGACAAATTCTTTAGTGATCTCAGAAACTGGAAACTTCAAGAAAATGTTCACAGCATGAATGAACTGACTGGCTAATAGAGTTTTAAAAAGGCAAAGCATGCAGTATGTGGAGATTATTAGTGTTCTTCTACAATTTTTTTCAGAAAGTCACTTTATTTAGTACTTTTACCAAATAACATAATATGGAAAAAACCAAACCCAGCAGTACTTAGTAGAACCAGCAGTCAGGAGATAGAACCACCATGTAGAAGGACAATATTCACTAAACTCTGTGTGATACTCTAACTTTGAGATCCCTGGGCATGAAGCCCTGAAGCATAGACTGGAAGGCTACACACATGAAACCACCACAAAATTAAGCTGGTTTTCAACTGGAAAAGTTCAAGGATGGAAAATACCTTTTTGACAATACTAATTGATAACAGACTGACTGTGACCTTACAACATAATGCAGACACCTCAAAGGCAAATATGATGTGAAAATGTACCAGTTTAGTATACCCAACAGTGAGAGGAAAGCACTAATGCACTGTACTTCAGAACAGGATGAGAAAATCTGCCCATTTACACTCCAAACCAGTGGCAGGGAAAGACTTCCAGGATGTTACACAAGCAGAGAATCTCTCTCAAAGGAGTTTTTTAAAAATTGAGCAAAACCAGCAAAAGCAATGATGGGAGAATGGCCTGGGTCTTTACAAGTGCAGAAAGACACTAAAAAAGGACACCAAGACATCAGATAAACTTGACTTGCTGCACATGGACTTCCACACATTTCTGCTCAGAGCAGAAACCTGACTGCTGAGACAAGTTTTGCATTTGCTAAATTTGGATTTTTTTTTAACTAGGCCATTTCTAAATGATTACATACAAAACTGCAAAGAGCTTGCATTCCCTCTCTTACAGGGAATGCAATGGATAGTGTATGAAAGCCAGAATTTAAATTCCAGACATCTCTTTCTGATGGTCTTCCTCAAGCTCCCTACTTGGCCCAGCTGGGATAGATATGGTCAGTAAATCAGAGCAAGGGGGTATTTTCACACTTAGGGAAGGCCCAAAAAAGCTGCCTGTACCATGACATTAATACCATATCCCTTTAACAAGCAGTACAAAGAAAAAAAAAAAAAGAAAAAAGGAAAAAAAAAAAAGAGAAGAAGAAAAAAAAGAAAAAAAACCCCAAACCCAACCTTGTTACGCCTCTAAAGTATTTACTGCTCTGACACATCTCCATCTTTTTTTAAATCAATACAATTCAGCCTCTTTTTACTTCATTGCTTAATTCTGGAAATTACTCAAGCATTTCTTTCTCTTTGAAACTATAGCAGCCTACTCATCCACTATGTTCTTGTTTTCTTCTCCTCAACACCCTCATTTACAGCCCTCAAACATTGGCATAGTTTGAAGCACAGCCTTGAGCTGGACAAGGCAGACTTTTAGTAACACTGAAGTTTTATAAAGCTGGGATGTGTAGAACATTCTTTTAAATAAATATTTAAGAGATAAATAAAATTTTACATTTATGTAAATATTTTTCCTGTTAATAGAAAATGTCTTGGGCTCCTATTTGGACCAAACAGAACCAAAAGCAGACTTGGCAGAACAACTACCTGTTCTTCATAACAAATGGAAAGCAAGAAAACACTTTTAATTCTTTTATTTCCTTCCAGCTTTTATTCAAAACTACCTTAAGTACTTTCACAGTTGTCCCAAAAGGAAAAGTAATTTCAACAACAGATTTCAAAAGCCACTTTCAATATATAGTCTCATAAATGTTGTCTCCTTGATCTGTTTTATTAGACCTTTTTTTGAAAAATTCTCTTAAAGTCTATGGTTGAAAACCAAGTGAGAATTTTTGAGACTATATAGAAAGGTCCAAAGTGGGAAAAAGTTCCTCCAGACTTGTAGAATCCTGAAAAGAGTATTTGATTTAAAAGACAAAATGGACATTGTGCTTGGATGGAGGCCTCATCCATCAGCCACCTGGGCTCTCTTCTCTCAAGGACAGAGCCTCATTTGGGCAACCACCCTGATACACAGGGCCCTATTCTCACCAGAGCATCCCCTCCTTTAGTGGCCATCCTGATAAACTGAACACTGGCCTGGCAAGGGGAGCTCTGTTTGGTGGCCACCCTGACACTGTCCTTACCTGATGATGTGCAGAGGCAGAGTGGCATCTTGTGTGTCCCGTGTAAAGCCACAGAAAAGGGCAAATGTGTAGAAATCAGGGTTATTGATCAGGCATCCCACCTGGAAGGGCCCAAGGGAACACCTAGCTTCACAAAATATGGCAAAGCCTCCCCCCCCCCCCCAAAGAAGGGGGGGTCAGACAGCATAAAAGAGGCACACTCAAAATGCTGGATGTGCACCTGCCATCCAAGGACCACAACTTCCTACCAAGATCACCACTGGATGAATCCTTTCCTATCTCTTCTTGATCTCTATCATCTTTATCTCTCTCTCTCTTTCTAACCTTATCTCAACACATGAGGGTAACATAGTTTCTAACTTTAGGTTTTATTACCATTGCTTTCTTAAGTTCTGTTAGTTGTAATTTGTTTTGAAATCTTCTGTAAGTTTTGCTAAAATCTAAGTACTTTGAAAGTACTTTAATTTCTAATTCTGCTAGCTATCATCTGACATGCTTTATTATCTTTCTCACTTTTTAGTAAAGTTGTGCTTTTATACAAACCTCCTGGTAATAAGCTTACTCCTAGAGTACCTCACAGAGAATTTCTGAATTTAACCTCACCCAATGGGCTGTTAAAAGAGATTAATTAGAGAAGGAAGAGGAGGATTGGGCTCAGCCACACCTAGGCTCCTCTCTGAAGGAGAACAGCCTACTTTAGGAAAGATGCAGGGTCAGTGGATGAGCAAGGTAATGGCTAAAGAAAACACAGAACATGAAAGTTGAAACAAATGAGAAGGGGGGGAAAACCCCCCGAGATATAATTTTCAAATGGAAGTGTTTAAAATAACCTAAAATGCAAAAAGAAAGCATAAAACAGAAAAGCTATATCATCAGAAATCACCAAGCTCTGTCCTGCTATGATGCAAAATCCCTTTTCCACTCATTTAATTGACTGTAATAGAAAATTCCTTGAGCATCATGTATGGTAGACACTACCATGGATCTGGTAACTGTTGATAGTTCAGCAGAGAGGTGTTACTGGACTGCTGCTGTATCTATGGGACTGGTAAACTGGTGCCTGATGCTTAATACTAACAAGAGTACAATGACTTGCTTGAACTGAAAATTTAAGGCTAATTCTCCGCTAGGGCTGGAGCAGATGTGATGGAATGCACTCTTTCCAGAACACAAACATGAAGGAAATCAATGTGAAAAGGCAAAAAAGTGTTCCTTCTTCCCTTCTGCTTTAAAAGAATGAGACCTTCAAATGGTTCCTCATTAACTTCTCCAGTGTGTTTGCTTTTTTCCATGAAGACTCAGGAAAAAAGGAAGTATGTGGTGGGAAATGACCTGTAAATTTATATACTACTTGAGGAGAATTCCACCCACTCCTGTACCCTGGGTATTTCCATAGATACTGAACAGAACAGTTTGAACACTCCAATTTCACGTCTCCTTATTCCTTCTCTTGGACACAGATCCTTTTTCTCCAGGTATCTGTTGCCAAGCTTTCCATCACTTAGCTATTATCAGAGGTCTAACACAAGTTAAACACACTGTGGATGCAAATACAGTGAAACATTCATGTGAAACACCATCTTCCACTGGACAGCACTACAGGCCTACTAAAGAGAAGTGTTTATACTCTTCTGTATTAAAAAAAAAAAAAAAAAAAAAAAAAAAAAAAAGCCCAAACTCCTTTTATTCTTTCCTGTACAGACAAGTTCTGCCCTTGAAACATTTGGGGTCTGACCAGGTACAGAGTCATCCACAATTGCTAAGCTAGAAACAAGTGTAGGAAGGTAGGAAGCATCTCTGCATGGCCTGGGGAATATTGTTAACCTCAACATTAATTATTAACAATAATTTTTGTTAACCTCAACATTAAATCCAAAAGCAACTGGAAAAAGCTGGAGGATTTCTGCCTAGTATCACTGCTCAGAGGATGAACTGGCACTTAAATTGACAAAGACTGGATTCCTTTTATCATTTATTCCAGTGCTTTTTTTCGTCCTAACCATTCAATTACTGACTGAATTAATAAATAGTAGTAAGACCAAATCACAGATTTTTTTGTGGTCTGTAAGAATTACGAAGTTCATGCTTAGGCTTTATTACTCATACAGTCTTGCCTAAAGAATTGCTCTACAGTTTGCACTCTGCCTTTTACACTCATGTTTAAATAAACTGAGCTACATGAAAAATGGGACTTAAAAACCAAAGGAAGTCCAATGCAAAAAGTTTTCCAACAACTGAGTGGTTTAGATTGCAAAGATACTACACTTTGGAATGTATCTATCCATGTAATAACTAGGCTTCATAAAATCATAGAATCAGCTGGATTGGAAGGGACCTCAGAGATCATCAAGTCCAACCCTTGATCCACTCCCGCTGCAGTTCCCAGCCCATGGCACTGAGTGCCACATCCAGGCTCTTTTTAAATATCTCCAGGGATGGAGAATCCACCACTTCCCTGGGCAGCCCATTCCAATGCCTGATCACCCTCTCAGTAAAGAAATTCTTTCTAATGTCCAACCTAAACCTCCCCCGGCACAACTTGAGACCTCTTGTGCTCTCTTGTCTTGCTGAGAGTTGCCTGGGAAAAGAGCCCAAACCCCCCCTGGCTCCAACCTCCTTTCAGGGAGTTGTAGAGAGTGATGAGGTCTCCCCTGAGCCTCCTCTTCTCCAGCCTCAACACCCCCAGCTCCCTCAGCCCTTCCTCACAGGACTTGTGCTGGATCCCTTCACCAGCCTCCTTGCTCTTCTCTGGACCTGCTCCAAGACCTCAATCTCCTTCCTGAACTGAGGGGCCCAGAACTGGACACAGGACTCAAGCTGTGGCCTCACCAGCACTGAGCACAGGGGCAGAATCCCTTCCCTGGACCTGCTGGCCACGCTGTTCCTGATACAGGCCAGGATGCCATTGGCCTTCTTGGCCACCTGGGCACACTGCTGGCTCATGTTCAGCTTCCTGTCAATCCAGACTCCCAGGTCCCTTTCTGCCACTCTGTGCCCAGCCTGGAGCTCCCCATGGGGTTGTTGTGGCCAAAGTGCAGGACCCGGCACTTGGCCTTGTTGAACCTCATCCCGTTGGAATCAGCCCAACTCTCCAGTCTGTCCAGGTCCCTCTGCAGAGCCCTCCCGCCTTCCAGCTGATCCACACTCGCCCCCAGCTTAGTGTCATCTGCAAATTTGCTGATGATGGACTCAGTCCCCTCATCTAAATCATCAATAAAGATATTAAACAGAACTGGGCCCAGCACTGATCCCTGGGGGACACCACTGGTGAGCGGCTGCCATTTTGAGGCAGCCCCGTTCAGCACCACTCTCTGGAGCCCTCCAGCAGTTCCTAACCCAGCACAGGGTGCTCCTGTCTGAGCCCTGGGCTGACAGCTTTTCCAGGAGAATGCTGTGGGAGACGGTGTCAAAGGCCTTGCTGAAGTCCAGGTAGACTCCATCCACAGCCTTCCCCTCATCCACCAGGCGGGTCACCTGAGCTGTTACAGTGATCCAAAAAGCTTATTGTGATTGACATTAATGATACAGTTATGCTTCAGAAGGTGAGGAAAGAGATGAGTGATGCATTTTGAACAAACTCTGTACATTTGCAACAAAGCCTGAAAGCAAGCTAAGCAGTACAGCATGGGGAACTGATGGGACTTAGAGCTGTGAATGAAGTCAGAGAATCAAGAAGACTGCATGGCTTGAAAAAAGATTAAACAACAAATCTAGCTGGCATATCTAGCTCATCATTAGCAAACAGAATAACCATTTGCAGCAAGGCAGTTGAATCAGACAAGACAAAAATCAAGACAGCAAGCCACTTTTTTCAAAATGTGAAAATTAAACAGTAGAGAAAGATCGTAAGGTGACAAAGTAACTCCATGGGTAACAGTATAATTTATGAACAGATGTTTCACAGGAGTAAACTAGAAAGTTGTAACAGTTTGTGTTTTATAAAGAATTATGCCTTTATTTTTCAGTAAGGCCCATGCCACTTTACCATTGTCATTAAGATTCATGAGCATTTCTAGTTAGGAGCAGAGAACTAGAAATTATGTTGCTGTCAGCCTTGGTAACTATTCCACTAACTTTGGCATAGTAATAGAATTTGGCTTCATAAAAATTAATGCTTGAGCCTTACATAAAGTGTTTTGTTTAACTGATATACATATATTCAAATAATGGAATGCAAGACTTTGTTTACTTTAAAGTATATAAAAACTTATGTTTTATCTGTCAGTAAAATAAACCTTCTTACATTATCTTAAAGAAAAAAGTTACCATAAAGGCTTCTTCATGAAATTCAGAGGGGATATTTTCAGCACCACTGTGACAAAAAATTCTTCTTGAACAAGAGATACTAAAATTCATGTACAAAACAGCACAACTCATGATATATAAATTAGCATCTCCGTGATCCTTTACACACTTCCAACATGCATATACCAGTAAGATTTAGGAATGTTTATTAATATTTTAGTCAATTTTTTAAGCCATCTGCTGATTACATTTTTCAGGACAATCCAAAACTTCTCCCTCAGCTGAATTCCACCAGGCCAATGCAAAATGCATCCAGAATACAATTTATGTGCTTAATTCTGTAACTGCACAGCCAACTTCAGATTTGCTAGCCCTCCACTTCCCACTTAAAGCAAAGTTAGTAGTTATAACAAATCGTACCTTGCATCTGCCATTTTTTCAAGATATTACTACCCTTAACTTTAAAATCTGGAGATCTGAGGCACAGCTGCAACTGGAGAAATGTGTCAAGAAGCCCATTCCATTAGACCTATCCAAATGATTAGGGTTATTATTATTAGGTATTTGAAAATACATGCATTTTACTAAAATTTATATCACAATTAGTATGCTGTGCATTTATCTTCAAGGTAGGGATCATGCTCCTGATCCATGCTATAGAGCACTTGGCTCCTTCTGGGAGCTGAAAGAAGCAAATGCAAACAGCTTGATGGTGGGTTATTCCCAGGCATCCAGCACTCCTTTAGCTTTCTCCCACACATACACTGATTTTGGAAAAAAACCAGTTTGAGACTGAGCCATTTTCAACCCAAAGACAAATGACCTAGCAACATCAATCCAGGAGGAAGAAAAAAGAAAAAAAAAAGGAAAAAAAAAAAAAAAAAAGAAAAAAAAAGAAAAAAGAAAAATAAGGGAAAAAAAGAAAAGAAGGAAGAAGAAAAAAAGAAAAAAAGAGGAGGAAGAAAAAGAGAAAAAAAAGAAAAAAGGAAAAAAAGAAAAAAGAGGGGAAAAAAGAAAGAAAAAAAGGAAAAAAAAAAAAAAAAAAAAAAAAAAAAAAAAAAAAAAAAAGAAAGAAAAAAGGTGATACCTGAAAGCATTTTACTTCATCTGTTTATTGGTGTTATTAACACAAAACCTAGTGTAGTTTCTCAATCTTTTAGAGTGCTAAAGCCCCATAATAAGCACTTAATGAAAGGAACAAAACAGTTGGCAGCCAACAAAATGCTTGGGTTGGAGTTTCTTTGCATTAACAATTTGCAGTAGAAAAGAAACAGAAATTACATATGGTTTTCTTAAATGCTGTTGAGCATCTTCATGAACATAGCATATACAGCACATTTATTATACCCTCAAAAAATAAAATAAGACAACTAAGAAACCCTCTTCACCACCAGGAGAGGAGCTACAGTACTTTTTTGGGGGGGGAAAGTGTTATTGTACAGTAGCTCACATACACATAATAATTTTGAAACATGCTGACACACTGCATGCTATGCCAGACAAGTGGCTTGGCTATTGCCACATGCACTGAATGCTGGATTTGCTGAATGTAAACATATGTACCAGTGCTTCTATACCTTGAGATTGCAAGAAAATTGATGCTGAGAGTCCCAGCTGGCTGGATTAATTTTGTCTGTAGCCAAGCATAACACCACATGAGAGCCACACACTCTATCAAGGGAGAAATGCTAATTGGATCTAACAAAGGGCTCACTGCTTAGGCACACATGTTAGAAAATAGTTTCCACATCACATAAACTGGGCTACTAAGACAAATTATAAAAGGACGTTTCAGAGATCTGGAATACTGACACATTATATTACATACATTGCCTCCAGGGATATCACTTTCAGGAAAGCATCATTTAAGTACCAAATAATGCAGTTTCTCAGGTCATGGTGAATCAAGGCTGGATTCAGACACCTTTACCAGAATTCACTTGTGCTTCAGGAAATGTGGTGGAAGATGCTTAAGAATGAAAATACAGAATGCTAGTATTTAAGCCTCACAATGATTCACTAGAAAGGAAAAAGCAGTAAAAAAATGGTGAAAAACAATCTAAAGAGCTTTGAGCTATAAAAAAAAAAAAGCAAACACTTGGGGGCACAGAAAAAAAATAAAACTTGGCTCCACAGTAATGCCATCTTTTTGCACCCCTCTCCATCTACCACATCTCTGTGACAGGGATCTCAAGTCTTCCAAACTAAATGAGTGCAACACCAGAATTACTAGTTGGGAGTACCATGCTACTAAAAAACCTTAAATACTAATCCCATCAACCTTTCTTCACCTCTAGCTGCTCATGCATCTCTCCCATTTAATTTCCAAGAGGAATAAGCCTACTGGGGCACCCCCTTTGCTTCAGAAACACGGGAGGGAAAGTGGAGTGGGAGAATCCTCCACCATCATTGCCTGGAATATTATCACAGAAGTTTTGGGGTTTTTTAGGAGTACTAGGGAGAATTCAGGGCTTATGAAACATGATTTAACATCATGATATGTGTAGCTCTATTGTAGTTAGTCTGTGTTTTACCTACAGTCATTTTAGTTACTTTCAGAAATTGGGCACAGCACTTTGCAAGGCAAACCCTACAGCTGAGAGGGTTTGCACTGATGCAAACAGAGTGTGGCAAGTCAGGTATCTGGAAGCCTGTAACAGGAGAAAGTTTTTACATTATTTATTGCCACCATTTTTTTAATTTGTTCTCAGCAGCATCTAGCCAAGGAACTCCCTTTATCTCAGCAAAAGGAAAGGTATTCCTGGCCCTGAGATGTGCTCCTGATTATGATGGGAGAAGGAGAACACGGAGTCAGACTGACCAGGAGGAGAAAATTAGGTACTGTAAAACCAGGACACATTCTGCTGGGAAGACTCTCTCTACAGCCACCCTCCATGGTCAGGGGTCACTGCCCCACCACATAACACCAGTCCTGTGCTGCTAACCACTGGAATTTCAGTAATGTGGACATAAACACAGACAGACCAATTAACCTTGTTGGACAGGAGGGAAGGAAAAAAAAAACCAAAGAACATCATACCAGAAATATTCTGATTTGGCTCTGGACTGAGGACACCAGCCATTGAAAACAGTGAAAATCTTCATTATTCATTTCCTTGCCCTTGTCCACACTACCCCAGCAGCTGCTCAGCTCCCATTCCCTGTCCTGCAGATGAGGAAACACACACTGATTTTGGCTGGGATAGAGTTAATTTCTACATAGCAGTTGGTATGGTGCTGTGTGTTGGATTTGTAATGAAAACACTCTTGATAAGCCAGAGATGTTTTAGTTATTGCTGGGCAATGCTTACACAGCTCCAAGGTCTTTTCTGCTCTCACCCCACCAGTGAGGAGGCTGGGGGTGCATAAGAAGGGGAGGGATCTCAGCTGGGACAGCTGACCCAAGGGATAAAACTGACCATATGATGTCAAACTCAGCAATCAAGCTGAGGGAAGGGGAAGGAAGGAAGTTTACAGTCATAGTGTTGATCTTCCCAAGTATCTGTGAGGTGTGATGAAGCCCAGCTTTCCTGGAGATGGCTGAACACCTGCTGATGGGAAGCAGTGAGTGTATTCCTTGGTTTGCTTTACTCCCTTCACCTCAGCCCATGGTGTCTGACTTTTGGTCTGCTGTTCTTCCAGGGTGCCTCAGTGAGGGAGTGGCTGTGTGGGCTTTTACCACAAGGAAACACCACTCCAGCCCTTCCCACTTAGTGCCTAAGGCTTCAGCTACATCTGCCAAGAAGCAAGATGTCAAAACACCTGGGAAGAGTGACATTATATCTGCCTGCCCTGGTTAACAAAACTTAGCAAAAGAAAAGCCAAGAGGGCATTTGATTGCTGCCTACCAGTGTATCAAGGGAGGGACAGGAAGCCACAAATAGCAGAGAGGGAAAAGCAGTTTACAGGCTAAGGGCAATGTCAAGCATTGTGTAGGGATCAGCTCTGATGATGCTCAGGTTGGAAATGAAAACAAAAGTTGCCTGGAGCTCCACAGCTGACGCATCAGAAAACACCACACAGGAGAAACAGCAAGCAGACGTTCAGCCTTTACACATTTGCTACTTCTACAAAAGGGAATGTATAATAATAGATGAAAAGGTAGAGAACTGGAAAGTGACCCAGAAGTCTTGCTGGTCTGCTGCCAGGAAAGACTGAAACAGAAGCCCAGAGCACATGGAGTTTCTCAAGGTAGCTTCTGGTGGAACAATAAGCTTCTAACTAGGATTTCTCAAGGAAAGAATTAAGTTTATTTTGATGTTGGAAGCCCTAAACCTTAGGGAAGGCATAGCTTAGCCTCAGCATCTCAATTCCTAAATAACAGTAATAATAAAGATAAATAAAAGGAGGAAAAGGACCCTGGATTTGAAAATGGTATTGGTCTGTCCTAAAATGAGGATAGGACAAACAGAACTGTCTTCAGGAAGGACCATTTTCCACCACTGACAAGAGAGACATCAGAAAATGAGCCTCAATTACCCATGCAATGACAAAGAAGGCAACCAAACTGCCAGAGCCATACACAGGTTTGCCTGTTAGAATGGGCTACTAGATAACCTATTAAGTAAGAAAGATAATAAACAAGGAAAAGCACACCAGCAGTTAAGGTGTGAAAGTCTAAAACCTCACTATTATACTTAACCTGCCTTCAAGTGAATTACAAGCTCTATTTCTTGAAACTTCAGAGGAGTACTAATTCCCAAATTCATGGGTGAACCACATTAATTGTTCATAAATCATGATTTTTCAAGTTTCTCTCCTCTGTGGCCCTAAAGCAAGAAGACTTCATTTTGATTTTATCCAAATATTCTTCATCATTGTTCTCAAACCAGCCTGTGACTCACCTGTGCCCCCAAGCCTGTGGCTGCTTTCACCTGGAATTTGGGGGGGTTGTGATGCTGAGTGAGCCAAGGACCTCAGCAATGTTACAGACACAATGCTAAGACTTTTCTAGAAACCTGGTGAGTGGGAGCTGAATTATTTCATCTAGGGGGTTCTTGTTTTGCTTTGAAACAGGAGGTTCAGACAAAGACTTTCATGGGCTTTGTGGAGACAGAGTTAAAAGGGTGGGAAGGCAAGGTTTTGGCTTGCCAAATGAAATTATAGTCCTATTAAAAAACCAGCAACTAATGAGAGCCCAATGACATAATATAAACATCCTAGTTTCCTTCAGTAGATTAAAGGCAGTTCGTAAATGAACTCTGAAAAATGGCACAAAAATCAAGATACACCTCCACCCCCATGCACGATTAAAACCTAATTTTAAACTTTTCCACTGGTGATTTTTTTTTAATAGACAAAAATCCTTTAGAAAGGATTGTAGAGAAAGGTAATATAAATATCTGTGCATTTTCTAAAGAAATAAGTGAGCTAGCTCAGGGCAACATGGAAGCACTCAAACCAGCACCAACATTTATCAAAAACTCTGCTCATTTCTGCCTTTGATACGAGTGTTATTTTTCCTCCAAGTCCATGTAAACTTTGAAGTCCCACACAAGATCTTGAAAGAAACAGAGTCTAACCAGCTGCTAAGTATGATTCCCCAGCTAGTGATTTCCATGTATATTATATAGAAAGCATGAAAGAAAATAGGTTAAGCAAATGTAAAATGCCAATGGTGAAACTCTTTGAAATTTATCCTAGATAAAAGCATCTGCAGTCTGAACACTTGTAGCCCATATTCCAGCAAAATGAAGTGTCCAGCAGAACAGCTGCAGTCCACTGAAAAAGCCAACGTTTGAAATATGATTTGCTCTGGATATGCTCAAGTTGTATGAGACACACTTTCACATCCACAATAAACCTCTTGTAACAGCCAGTCCATTAGACAATCTATCAGGTTTTGAAGCTTTAGAAAACCAGAGGAAAGAAAATGGAAAAAAAAAGGGTGTTATCAAGGAGAAGGGAAAGCTGCAAGACAACATGCCTGAAATTACACAACAACAAAACTTCTTTGCACACATGGGATGCCCTTGATACACAGCTATAACTAAAGGTTGTACCTTTGACCTTTTCTCCACAGACCCATCCAGGCAATTCCACACAAAATGTGCTGACAGTCCCCACAGGCAGCCTGTGCCCTCATGGCAGAGCAAGCATCCCTGCCTGCACCCACCCTGAGCAACAGGAGGTTCCTGTTATTTGCCAAAATTCTGCTTACTGTCCTGAAACAGTCAGTGACAGGGATCCAGCACCTGACAGCAAATTAAATACAACTTCTGCTCTGAAACCATGCACTCTGTGCCAACCTTGAAGTCATGTATTTAACAGGCATTAACCTACACACACAGAAAAGGACCACATGAATCTGCTCCTTGTGGAAAAAATGTTTTGCTTGTGGAAAAATCACTTAAGAGACACTAGAGAGCAGATAAGGTCTTGCACACATGCAGCAGCATTTAATTAAAGTGACCAGATGTAAATGCAACATGAAAACACAGAGGGGATTGATATATAAAAACACAATTTAAAAAAAAGAGTATGACTAGGTTACTACATTCAAGGTAAAAGTTTGATGAACACAGCAGAAAAGTAATTCATCAAAATGGAAAATATTGCTAATGGAATCACTCTGGTTTACACATCTGACTTACATCCCTGCTCTTCAGACTGCTTTTAAAAACTCATCCTGAACCATGTCCTAGGGGATAAATGAAAAATGTAGTCAATATTGCTCTTAAAGTCAAGCATGAAAATTAATAAGATTAAGGTCCAAAGTAAATGTTATTTTCACAGCTAACAAATTACAAAATTAGAGGATAACAAGTGAAAATGAGGATGACTTTTAAATTGTGCTTTTTTGCAGCTAAATCAGTAGACTTCAATACAGCCCCAACTGAATTCCATGGAGAGGAGGTAAATGTCCTTTTAGGTGAGTTCTGTACAGAGCCTCTACCTTTAAATGCTGGAACACAGTCAGAAAGTCTGATGGCCACCAAGAAGCACCAGCCTATCACTTGACATTATGGAAGTTCAAAAAACTTGGAAAATTCAGAGAGTAAGAACAAAAAGCTGCTCAAGGGCTGAAAAAGTGGACTTAGGAAGGGAGATTAATAGCTGACTACATACCAGATTGAATAAAATTTAAATTAAGGTGTCTTCAAACAATCCAAAGCACCTCAAAAAAATAATTTCTGCATGCAAAGCCAGTAAATGCTATAGGGAAGAGACAATGGGTTTTTAAAAAAAAACACAAGCTTGTTCCCAAAAATTTCTTCTTGAAAGCAGAGTGAGTGCATCCCATGCACCAGCACTAGGTGATGTTTCTTTGGAGTGTGAGAGTTCAGACATCTCCACCTCTATCTCATCAGTGGGTTAAGGATGTTGCAGAGGAAAAAAAAAAAAAAAGTGGAAGAGAATTTTCTAAAAACAAAAATGGACATCTGTAGAATAATAAAGTGAAGTGTCTTTTCCACCTGCAGGAAAGTGTTAGATGGCAAGAAAATGCACTCCAAGAATTTCTGGGTCATAAACAGACTCTGGAATTCAGATTCTAACTTATGTTAAAGTTTTAGAATAGGAAAATACAGAGCACTTTACCCATAGCTACAGTACTAACATACATCCTAACTACAGGAAAAAAAAAAACAACTTTTTGCAGTGCTGCTTCTATAGTGATTAATTTCCATAGCTGATAAAAGAACTGTAACTGGGAAAAGCTGATTAAGGGAAAGCAAGAAAAGCAAATGAGAGTGCATCCACTCAAGGTCTGTAAAAATAAACAAGGGAGCTTGTGTAATTTCTGGATTTTCAGGCTTTTTGGTCAAGTGGAACAGGGCACTGGAAAATTCACCATCGTCTTCAAATACCTGACAGTAGCAGAGAGAGGAATTTGATTACATCCATAAAGATGAAGTCAGACCTTCTTCCCATCAGCAGTTCTTAAGATACCTGAATAGTTAAGGATCCTTGTTTCCCATGAGTTTAAAGTGGTATATTCATCATCACTTGAGTCTCTCAGTGTATTTGTTGGATAAAAACATATTTTCTAAGTCTGTTAAGAAACAATGACCTTCCAGTTTGTGATGTCATCTGCCTCTTTTGGCAAGGTCATTTTGAACTGAAAAAATCATCTGCTGCTTTCATTTCAGACCTTTCATGTCATCTATCACCATTTTTTCCATGTTACTTATGAGCACAGCATCTGAAACTCTATCACATCAAGTACCTTTCTACTGCTAAACACAAAGGCCACCTTCCAACCAGTTGCTGCAGGGTCAGGTTCAAGGATTAGACCTTAAATCTGAATAAACAAGTTTAGCCAACTATCAACTAAACTGCCAGTTCTGTTAAATTTTTAATGAAAAGTCTTAATGTGTCAGTTTCTCCCAGTGCCCATCACCCTCAAATCCTTCACCAAGTGACAGTAAGATGGCAACACACCTCAAGCTTTGTTGTAAGGACTCCAAAAGTCAAAAAGAAATTCCAATGAGTCAAGCAGACATTTACATAGACACATTAGATAGGTAAAGTGAAAAGCTGTTTGGTAAAGTTCTCTCTAAATTTATTATTTTTTTAAGCAAACTATGTACACATACACTCTATACACCATAGCCTGTGTTCCTAAAATCACACTGCTTACTATCCCCATCACTGGCATTCAACATCTCTTCTTCCCTCTGGTGAGTGATGAACCAACCAGCCCACATAAACTACATCTATCAGAAGGAAATACCCCAAAGACTGAACTACCATGAAACTCAGTGCAGTGGAAATAAAACCAGAGTTCTCCCATTCTAAATGCAGGACTGCATTTTGAGTTTCAAAATCATGTCTTTTGCTCCAGATTTATCAGCCTGATAATGAGGATTTAGGGTGTAGTCCACTATAACACAGGAAGAGGTATAATTTCTGCCAGATAGGTTTATCCAGGTAATTTGGTTGAACCTTTCTCAGACATGAATTTGATTGAGAAGTATCAGTTTTGTTTGTTCACTACTATTCCTTCTATGTATATACTGATGGCAATTTTAACTGAAGTTTTTTAAGAAATCTTATGCAATTACACAATGTAAGAGAGACATTTCACATATCAGCAGTCTCCTGATGACATCTATGAATACAGTTTAGTGCAGCATCTTGCTTTATTTCCATAAATACTGGAAATGCCCATCAGATACCACATCGTGGTTATAGAAATCTAACCCCATTTCCAATTTCCAGCACCAACTTCCAATTAAGCATTATGTTGGGGTTAGTACAAGTGTGGAAGATCAGAGATACTACACTTGAATTCCATGTGTGGAAGGACAAAGATATTACACTTGAATTCCATGATTTCCTCAACTTACCCAGAAGACCCAGCTGAGCTGCACAAGGTAGTTGATCGTCTACTACACCCAAACAATGTATTTACTAACCTGCCATTCCCACTGTGTGACTGGGAATTGCCAGTTTGGACTGGGGAAGAACATGAACACATCAAAAGAGGACAAACAGCAATCCTTAAAAATTTCAGGATTAAAAATGTCATTGGAACTGGGATCCCTCTGGGGACCTCCTGAGCACTGATGCCTCTCTGCCCACAAGACTCAAGTAACACACAAAAAAAAAAAAGTTTTAAGTTAAGCTGACTGGTGCAGATCAGTCTAGTAATCTAGGCTTCAAAAAGACCAAGCAACACAAAGCTTTATTGGAAAACTCAGGAGAAAATGGGAATATTCAATGAGTAATAAACATGATTAATCACATTAGTCAGTCAGTTGGTCACCTGGATTCTGCAGATGCTGACAACCACCTACAGAAAGCACACAAGTTTCAAGAAGCACTGTTTTAAGAGCAAACCTTCCCCAAATAAATGTTATGACCAGGTATTTAAAAGAACTATGAAAGCTTTTCAGATATGAATAAAAAGAAAGGGTTTGAAAAAAATCCGAATATTCAAGGCAGACAGAAATTTATTGAGAAACTCCAAAAGCAAAGAGCTCAATATGGTTTTTATTCTCATTAGTGCAAAGCCCTATTTGCTGGAGAATTCTAACAGAAGATGGACCCCCCATGAAAAAATAACACTACAACTTTAAAGATAAGGCAGAGAGTAAAACCCATAGAAACCATCTCCAGGAGGGCTTATACTTACTATAGTAACATTAGTGATGGAATTCTATGGCTCAAAGAACTGATAAAGTTTATATGGGCACAGCTCACAGGCTTTGCAAATGCCAGGCCATCAGGAAAATGCAGTAGCCTCAAAATCTGCATTAATTAGAAAAAAAAACCTCAATAAAAAGAGCTCTGAGATGCAACTGAGGATCTAGCCCAAGCATTACTTTAAAAAGCAGATCAAAAGGAAGTGCAGGTGCTTCAAAATCTTGATTAGAAAAGGAAAGTGACTGAGACAAAGCATAGGTGACCATTCCCTGTGCCACAGGATATTCCCACCATTTCAAACTACCTGAAGACTGATATAAATACAGGATGCTCCCCTGTGTTTCTCATAAAGAAGCAGAAAGAATTTACACCCAACTGAGTAAGAAGCAGAAAGAATTCACACCCAACTGAGTGCCATCCTTAGTTCTGCCATGCAGCTAACTCCTACCATGTAGACTCTTTTTGAGTATGCACTGCATGAAACTGTCAAGCAGGAAATTTGGAAGCATTCCCCACACTGATAACCTATTCAGTCAGGAACAGCAAAAGGAGAACAGGTACCAATGGATGTTTCACCACCAGGTTACATCTGCAACCTGGCCACATCCTCACACCATGCTCCCAGCAAAACCACTGCTGGCACTGGTATTGGCAAAAGGAGCCTTGCACATGAGCTGCCATGTAGTCTGCTCATCTCCTTCATCCAGATGCTCTTACAACCATGACTCTGGAGAATAAAGCAGAGTAGACCCACCATCCCTCAGTGATGGAGAGATGCAGCATCAATGCCAAAAAGTTTCTTTGTACTTGTGAAATCTGTATCAGTAAGCATCAATGCACCCAGAAGCACAGAACAAAGCAAGCCACAAAACTGAAATATCATTTTAACTGAGCGTGCAAAATAATATTCTGTTGTTTGACATATGCTCCTAGTTTCTTTTATGCACCTTACAGTGTATCTGTCAGTTGGGGCACTTGTAAACAGGATTGCATTATTTGTATATAGTACATTAAAGCAAGAATTAAAGTTATATTTACCCCTGCATGCAGAGCCTCGTGAGTAACAATATGTAAAACAGCTGCTATAAACAAGCATCCATCTTCTGACTGGAGAGGAGTATCAATAAATGCTATCATTACTGCCACTAAGCTAATACTCAACAAAAAAATTTCATACTACACAGAAATATCCTCTGAACAATAAAAGCAGCTGAAAATTTTGATGCTGGCTTATTTAGCAACAGGCACAGCAGTTGGCTGCTTTTGTTCAGGCAGGAAGAATCTGGAAAGAGGGGGAACTCAGAAGGGGAGGGCAGGACAGAGAGATTGGTGTCTGAAAGAAATGTGAAACAGTGTGGGAAGAAAGGGAAGGGAAGTCCCTTCAATGGCAATACCATTTCCATTTGCCACAGAAATAGCAGAACATGCTCCACTAATTCATTATTTCATTCATTAAATTGACAGCCCATTCATTTTTTTTCCTAGTGAATTAAGCTGTCATTTAAAACACCTATTACAAGATATTCTAGCTATACTTCAACAAAATAATTTTAACACCTATCTTGTGAGATATTTGTATTTTATTCTCTTTCAATTGAGATAAATTAATTTCGTTCTGTGTAACATATTGCAGTGAAAGACTGAACCCAACCCAGACATATAAACATTTAAAAAAGCCTCTAATTTTGAAAATTTTCTTTTTAAGAGTTTAATGGAAGAAACATCACAAATAAATTATTGTATTTAAATGTGGACTACTCTATTTCAAAAAGTGCATGCAACTGCCAATATTGCTGCATGAAACTGGTCTTGAACAAAACAAAACTATGCTTACATCCTCCACATTACACACATTCATAGCAATAAAAACCTTTTACCTTTATCCTGTCAGCTGCCATTACATAAATTACATAACTAGAGAAGGAACAGTCTTTTCAAGGATGGTAGTATGATTTTTAGATGCACAAACAGCTGCTTGTCTTGTTACAAATCTAAATCTTGGCCTGAACAGATTAACAAAATGTAAAGGGTTCTGAAAACCATAAACTCATCCTTGTTCTGCAGCTGAACAACAAACGTTCAGAAGGTTTCCACAGCTAACCTGTTTTCTTGTTAAAAAAAAAAAAAAAGGGGGGGGGGAGTCAAGAAGGGAAGTGGCAAAATCTGCCATACATTCTGTCACAGCCATACTTTTATCCATATCTGTGGACCAAAAAAAAATAAATAAAAGGATGGGCAGGACATCCTAAGTTTACAGCCACCTACTCAGTTCCTTTGAAAGGGGCTCAGAGGATTTAAGAGTATGTGTGAAAGGGCTGACTACCTCAGCACACCCCAAAAGCCTCCAGCATCATCCTTGCCTTCCGGAGCAATAGGCCATCTGCTGGAAAATGCTGTGCCCCTGGCCAAAAGCTGTGTGTGGGCTGAAAGGCTGTAGGGAAAAAAAAAACCCACCCAAAAAACACCAAAACCAAAACAAAAAAAACCCACCCAACACCAGGCAGCAAATCCCTGAGCTGAATGACTTCACATATGCATCCCTTCAGACCATTTCCTTCCTCATTCAGTGAAGATTATCACATAGATCTCTCCATGCCATATGCTTGGCAGTGCCTCACAGTGGGATAAAAATCACCCTAATTACCCTCCCTCAGATCCAGTCCCTTTCAAGAATACAGCACCTGGGTCTGATGATTCCACTTGGATACTTTGGGAGAAATAAGGAAGACTCAAAAAAGCTGAAACCTTTTGACTGAAAGGTTGAAACCTTTTTTGAAACCTCAAAAAAGGCTGTTCAGTGCAGAGAGTTTCACACAACTGGTGACATTTATTATTCACTCACAACCACCTCTACTTACAGATTGCAAGCAGTTTAAAGTTGCTGGCAACTATTCTGTAATCAGTTCCAGTCCCCACAAAAAAAAAAAAAAAGCCAATTATCAATTCAATCCAGCATAGAGAGAGTAGGTAGCTGGATCAATATCTATCAGTAAATAAAAAAATCACCTGTAATTTAGCATGTGTTTTCTCTGGAAAGAGAGATCATCACCTGAATGGCCTTAAAATCTGAATTCAAACTTCAGTCCACAAGCAAAATAAGAAAGGTAACTTTGATTTTTAAACATGCTGAATACTCACACTGCTCAGGGAAGTTTAACAAGCACCAGGGATCCATATGCATGCTTTGAAATCAAGCCAACAAATCAGAGATGAACAGCCAGCAGACACTTACATAGAGTTATCTGTGTTTGTCACTGCTCCCTGGGACAATTATGCCATTTAGAGGGCAGATTATCTGGACTAAGTTGCCAGTTTAAGCAAGATTTTGCTATTTCAACCTGTATTTGTTAAAATGGAATAACCTGTGCAGATAAAGATGCGTGCTGTCCATTATGTGGTGTCTACAGCATAGCTGCAGACCAGATTAAAGAGTCAACACCAGAGTCTGGAATGAAAACAGGAATTGCTGTGCACATCTTTCAAGGATTTTATTATAATCCTTTCCAGTGTTCACTGTGATCTCTAACCATTAATAGAACATGTAAACAGCTGCTGCCTGAAGTAACCTGTCCCTTCTGTCCTTGGCCAGTGGTAGAATCACAGAATCATAGAATCAGCTGGGTTGGAAGGGACCTCAGAGATCATCAAGTCCAACCCTTGATCCACTACCACTGCAGTTCCCAGCCCATGGCACTGAGTGCCACATCCAGTCTCTTTTTAAATATCTCCAGGGATGGAGAATCCACACAGTAAAAGTCCTGACCTTCCTCTGCAAACATCCCTGTGCTTTCTCTCCCTATGGCTGAGCCAACACTTTCCTTCAGCTGTACCTCCAGAAAACTCCCAGGATTTGTCCCAATGTACTGAAGCTGCATTTGTTCACTCCAGTACCTTGCACACCAAAACCAAAGGAGGTAACTTCACAGGACCTGTGTGGTCAAACTGTTTGGGTCCTCTCCACCCTGCCTCATGGATACTGCCCCTCACCATTTTCAATTTCCAACTCTACATATTCTTTAGAATATTAGTCGCACGCCAGAAAAAAAAAAAAAAAAAAAAAAAAAAAAAAAGCAAAACCTTTCCATTTCTAGTCTTTGACATCTGTGAGGTACCACCTGAGAGCACTGCTTACAACAGGAATCACAGGGAAAAGAAATTAATTTCTGAGAAAGATAGCATCTTCCACCGTTTGTTTCCATGCTAGCTTGCTAAGCCAAGACACACTTCACAGGAGGATTGCCTCACTTTGCTTGAGGACAGTGAGTGAGGTTATCTCACCTCCCAGCTGGAGAAGAGACAAAACAAGGATGATGCCTTTGCACTGATGCAGACCAGGCACACTCCCACCACCTGCCTGGCATGCTGAGGACCCTACTTTCCAGCAAGAAAAATAAAAAGAAGAGCTAGGCACAGCACCTCCTCCAACAATTACCAAAGCAACAGCCCACATAGGTCCTTAAATTTTATGGCAAAGCACTTGTAAAAGCTTCATTCAGCCCTCAAATCAGTCATTTATCCTTAGCATATCTTTTGATCCTTTTGGTCAAGCTATTTACAGTTTACTTGTCACCTTGAGCCAAGTTGAGTACTTAAGTATGACCAAGAAAAAATTCATAAAGATATTCCAATACATGTAAGACAACTCCTACTTTTATGTACAAGGTCTGCCAACTTCCAAGATTCAGCATCAATAAATAAACTTAAATAAACTTAAAATTAATTAGCTTCAAGTTAAAACTGTACATACCCTCCACTTCGAATACAAATTTGCCCACTGCTCCAACAGCTGTCAAAAAAAACCCAAAAACTAAAAAACCTGTTCTTTGCTTAAAATCTAAGTATGCATCTACGTGATGCCATTGCTGCTCATCTGCTGCTGGCAAGTGTAACTTACATGTTCTATGTAAATAGAATTAGCCCCTAGATAAAAGCCTAGAATTTATCATCCATTTCCAACTAATGCCAAAATCCTAGTGGAGAATGGGTTTGCTCTTTACCTGTAGTAAAGCAGTTATATCTGTGCCAAGGTAAAACTGAAAAAGGAGATAAATATCTGTGGGAGGAATGTTTCCTGCCATAAGCAGCTTCATGTGACAGTGATGGGTGTCCCATGAAAACCCCCAAATTAGGTGATCTGTAGCTTGAACACAGAAACTACACTGGCAATCTTTACTCAAACAATTTCTTATCATCTCCCAAGCAGAAATTATACTAGCACTTGAAACCCTAAACACAATACAGGTGCAGTGCTCCACATTCACAGTAGTTGCAAGGTGCTGAACATGGAAACTCTGAATGTCTGCCTGCAATGCTTGTGAATAGAACAAGACCACACATGTTAATATCTGTAAAGATAAAAGTGCAAAGCAGTCTGTGAGTAACCCAAGTCTAATCCTGCCCAATTTCACTCTTGACCCAGGGCCTCAAAACACTTCACAAGGGGTACTTGTGTCTGCACTCCTCTGGAGAGAAACACAGACCCAGAAATGTTAGCAAATAATCCTGTAGCATCTCCATGAAGCAACAGGACTCTGCTCAGCTCATAGGGTTTCTCTGCTTTGAGTCTCCAGAAGAACAAGACCCTACAAGACTTGCCTGTAAGAACAAAGAAGTCTGTGATGCTTGCAAACACTTAATTGTATTTCTGCAGGCTACAAAAGTCTTGCTATATTCATTTTTACAAACTCTGCCCGAAGAGAAATTCTCAGTGAGTAAAAAAAAAAAAAAAAAAATGTTCATCCAACTTCAGCAGTAAATGCAAATAGCTAATTAACCTTATCTACATTACACTGTCCTGACCTTGCAACACATCTGGCACAGAAGCAAGAATCTGTTTGCTCTATCCAAATCTTCTCATGTATGTAGAGAACCTACAAGCAGCAGGCTCTGAAGCAAATCAGACCAGTAAACATTCACCCTGCAAGTATCTGTACCCTCTGCACTGTATTCTATATGCACACTGTAATTTCTTCCTCACTTCTGCCAGGGAAAAGAGAAATTAGCAGATACATGAAGAAAACTATATCCAACTTCCTGGTTACAAAGCAAACTGTGTTTATGGACTTAAGAGATAAAAACAAATGAGCCAAACTCTGTTCAAATGCACATCTATCAATCCAAAACAAAACTATTTTTTCACCAACTATGCTTTTTTTCTTCCCCTTCTAAAATAAATGAGTCCAGTATACGTGCATATATATGCAGTCCAGTATACATACATCCAGTATACATTTCCCCTTCTCATAGTCTGTTTCAAACCACAGAATCCCAGAATGGTTGGGGTTGGAAGAGACATTAAAGATCACATAGTTCTAACACCCTGCCATGGGCAGGGACACCTCCCACCATACCAGGTTCCTCAAAGCCCCATCCAACCAGCCTTGAACACTTCCAGGGAGCCACAGCTTCCCCAGGCAGCCTATGCCAGTGTCTCACCGCCCTCACACTAAAGAATTTTTTCCTTATGTCCCTCCTCATCTTTCCTGGGTATTGGAAGACCACTATAAGGTCTCCCTAGAGCCTTCTCTTCTCCAGACTGAACAATCCCAACTTTCTTACCCTGCCTCCACAGGTTATTCTTCCTTGGCCAAAACTGGTAAGAATAAAGGAAAGTTGGGCAAAAGGTCAGATATTACCAAAATGGAAAGAGTTTCTGGAATGGCTCTTTCTACAAAGGAAGGTAATTGCAAAGGTAAAGTCTCATTTGATTGTTAATTGACCTGGGTGTTTTTAATTAGGAAGTGGGGAAATTAACCTGGAGCTAATTATAGTCTTGATTCCATAAACCTGCAAGTGCATAATTTTATTCAAATCAGTGCTCCTCAATAAAGTTATGCATGAGCAAATGCATTCGTAGCTCTAGGGAATAAGTCTTGAATAAATTAGACCCTTTCTTTTAAGTGGCTGCTTTTTAAATATTTCTCATATAAAATCCATTTTATATTTTAGGTGTGATATTTTTCAAAACACCAAACAATATTTGCTTTTGTTTCAGAAAAACAGAAATACGTGTTGTGAAATAAGTAGTTTTAAAGAAAGTACATTTTAATTATGTGCCTTTCTTCATCCTGGCCTGTGACATAGTGATGTCAAAGTATACAGGTTTGAAGAAATGTATTTTGACTTCAGTACTGAATTTCTTTTCAGCTGGGAACAAAATTTCAGGGGAAGAAAGTTCCTAGGATCTAGGTACATAAAACAGCATCCTTCTGGAACATTTAAGGGAAGAACCCATGCCCTCAGGAACACTCTTCCCATACTCACATCAGTACCAGAGCCTCTTCACTACATTCAGTAATTTGTGCCCATTTTCTCAAGCTCTGCAGACCTGTACCTGAAGTCCTGCAAGCCACTACAGATGACTCCAGCTACACAGAGCTCAAAACCATACCACGACTTCCCTGCTGGCCCTTGCACCATCAGATGGGGACTTGCTTTACAACCAGACTCAAAGAGAAAATCAGCCTGTCAGCCTGCTTTCCCAAGGAAATGTTTAGAGCTGCTTATCTGCAGATAAACACGTCTGCCAGACTCTTCTTTTTTAAGTTTTGAGCCTATTGGCCAATTATAACCAAATTTGACATAGGTTTGGAGGCTTAAGAGATACTCACTCTGACAAGTGGCTGGAGCAAGGACTTAGACACAGCTCACAGGGACTCCCACCTGGAGACCAGAAATGACATTTCCTTGGGTTTTTGCTTCTTATCAAAACCCTGCAGCATAATCTGTGTGAATTAAAGGTACTGCTTGTGTACCAGAGACACCCAGACACTCACACCTCCCTGGGTGTGCTGCCTGTATAACCAGGCACACCTGGGTCTGCACACACAGCACGGGGTGAACCAATCCTAAAGAATAATTGATCACATAGGAATTTCTTTACAGCTTGATGAGGTGTTGACGTTTTAAGCAGGGAAAAGTAAACCTGGTAATGTAACGCATGAAAACCTGGTCTAATATAATCAAACGCCACTTTATAAAAGTTACCTCAAAATCATTTCCTTGCTAGAAAAAGTCCAGCCCTTGTAGAAGCTGAAATAGATAAATCTTTCCTCCTTTCGTGAACTGTTGGAAAGAACAAGGTTGTTGATACTATGATGATGCATAGATATCATTAAAATGTTACGATTTGTAGACTTTTTTTAAAAGCTTATCATATAACTTGCTACATTTTTCCTGCCTCAACCAGATACAAAACCGCAAGAGCAAAGTGCAAATCAGAAGCAAGGCAGATCTGAGAAGTGACTGGAGGAGAAACCAGTTTGACACATGCAACCCTTAGACCAAACTGCAGCATTTATCAGTTTCCTCCAAATTTTGCCTATCGGTGGCAACATCTTCAGTTCCTTCAAGAAAACTTAAAAACAGGAGCTCACATCTTCTGAAAAACAAAAACCCAAATGGTAGTAAGTCTAGAGATATATTTTATAGTCTGTTTTATGGGTTACCACCAACAGATTCAATTAATTTGTTTGTGTTCAAGATTTGCAGTATTTACTGAATAATGACCTAAAGCATTTTGGCATGTGCAAGTCAAATCCTACATCTATAAATCCTCACCAACTTCTTGAGTAATGACAAGATAACCATGCTGCTTTATATGCTTTTCTACCCTTGCAGCTACCCAAAGATCAGTAGAGAAATTACCTGTAATGAGTTTTTTGGGGCCTTTTCTGGTTTATCCCGTATCCTAACACTGTGAAGTACTAGGAATGGTGGTTGTTAGCAGCAATGTTTGGGCTGGACCCAGACACCCCCTTCACTCCCCCCAGCACACTGCAAGTGAGCAGTGGTTAAGAAACAGAGTAGCTCATAAAACAATCATCTAAAAAAAAGTTAATCTTAATTGTTGAGAGTAGTAACACATCATTTCCCACCTGAGCATCAGGCTTCCTCTCATTGTTTTCTTGCACCTGGCAACAGATATTATGTCTTATGTACTGAAGCTCTTGTTTTCTAGGAAACAATACCCAGAGAAGAATGACAGAAAGAGGCAAGAAAGATGAGATGCTGGGAACAGCCTTTGTGAATCTGTCAGTTTGCATCATTACCAACCAAAGCTCTTTACAAGAGAGTTTCAAGACCCGAGGGCTTGATTCTGCCAAGTGATGAGTGCTCTGGCCTCAGCACAGCAAAGGCTCCAGCATATGCATCACTTTAATTAACCACACAAGTGCACCAATTAAAATGGACCCACTCCTACCCTTAAAACTGAGCATTTACTTAAGTGTACTTGAAGCCAGAGCATTCTGACCCACAGAAAGGACTAA
This sequence comes from Heliangelus exortis, assembly GCF_036169615.1. Lineage (NCBI taxonomy): Eukaryota > Metazoa > Chordata > Aves > Apodiformes > Trochilidae > Heliangelus > Heliangelus exortis. The sequence goes on from NC_092425.1 coordinate 6,945,017, forward strand.
GAGGTCAGGGGTTTACACACACACAAATACAGATAGGTGTAGACACAACTACACCAAAAGCCTGAGGTTCTTTTTTTTTTTCCCTGATTGCACAAGTGTCAATCAAGAGCAGCTCAGCTGAAGCCAAGCAGGGTAGTAGGTTGTGGGAAGACAGTCAAGGCCCTTAGGTTGTATTTACTGAGATGGATTCTTTATTTTGAAATAACTGCAAAACTATTTCATAACAATGCAAAATTTCAACACATGAACCAGAAAATCTACTTACAAGCAGATTAGGAATTCATCACATCACTCTTATAGTAATATGCTGCTTTGGGTTTTTGGTTTTTTGTTGTTGTTGGGTTTGTTGTTTTTTTTTTTTTAAGCCTCTGAAAGAAATCCATTCCCTATGCCTTTCCCAGGGAAAAAAAAAAAAAAAAAGCAAGAGTAAACAGTGCCAATAAGCTACTCCCTGGTTGTCAGACAGAGGTGATTTGTCCTGTAGGCAATCACATGGTAACCACTTTGTCAAATTACATTGCTTCCATGAGTTATTCCCAGAGACTGTCACTTCTAACATCCTAACTTTAACATGTTTGTCGTTCTAAAGTATCCATTCCCAGAAAACAACGATTTCCCTTACCTTCAGGTAAACTTAGAAGGAGCAGAAGAGAGCATGTCAGCCTTGAAAGACAGTGAAAAACCACTGGAAGTTTATAAAAGTACGAATGGGACAGAAAAAAATAGGGATCAATTCTACACCACCTATGCAAGAAATGGGTGCCACAGAACAAAGGTTCAAAATAAAAAGGGTGTGGTGTTTGACAAAGAGTAAAGTTAAAGCTACGATATTCCTCTCTACAAGAGGCTACAGATTCTAAGAGTTTACACAGGCTCAAGGGAAAACCAGAGTAGTTCATAAGAGGAGAAAATCAGTCAGGACACTGCCTCTCCGTTAGGAAGCATCCAAGCTGCAAATGATTGCATGCCGAGAGAGCCTTCTGGAGCACTATCCTTACACGCCTGCCTTATTTTTACACCCACCCCCCTCCACCGGCACCACTTTTTGCTCTGTCAGACCCAGGACGCTAGGAAGACCTCTGGTTTAACCCACGGGAGCCTCCTAAATAGCAATGCCTTCTGTGACTTGCACACAGGTTCTTAAAATCAAGCAGCCAAATGCAACGCTTTGGAAAAAAAGGTCACCAAAAATCACACCACCGAGTGCTGCGATCCGATGGGGAAATCAGAGTTCAGGTCAGTCCACCACAAGCACCAAAACCCATCGGTTAACAAAGATTCAGGGAGTCCCATCACCTTCAGCTACAAAACAAGACGCTACCTGGAAAAACCGGCATTTTGAGATACAAAAAGCACTTTTCGGGAGCACTACAGATTAATCACCACTCTCCGGCACGCAAAGTAACGAGGTCGCTATCAAGGCGCAGCGTGTGCCCGGAGAGAGAAGGTGGTCCCAAGAGTTCCTGCCAGCCTCCCAGCTGGGGACAGCCACAAACTCCGCCGCAGCTTCTTGAGCTGCCCCAAGTTGGGAGCAGCTTGAAACAAACCCCAGACTCCCCGCACAGGGCGGGACGGGACTGCGGAGCTCCCCAGCCGGGGGAAGCAAAGCCCCAGCTTTGGGCTGGAAGGCTCTGGGGAGCTTTCGGGGCTCTCCACTACCTGAGGCGGGCACGAAACCGGGGCAACCCGAGGGCCCACCCGCGATGCGGGCCCCTCACCGCAGCTCTCCGGGACACCCCTCTCCGCCCCGGGTAGCCCCGGCCGCACCACCACCAATCCCCCCTCCACTCCTCCGCAGCATCCCCGCTCCGCAACACCCGCTCCCCCTCCGTCCCCGCGTCCTTACCGGCTGCGGAGGCTGGGGGGCTCGGCGGGGCTGCCCTCCCTCTCCCGCAACCCCTTTTTCCCGCTCCGGCTCGTGGCCTCTGCACTTGGGTTTGGGCTGGTTTAGGGTTTTCTTCCCCTCCTCTCGCCCTCTCCAGCTCCCACTAGTGATCGCACCGGACCCGGCCCAGCCAGCCGAGGATTAGACGACCTCCTCCTCCCACCCCCCCGCGGGCGGCCGGCGCGCAGCTGCCACCTCCTCGGCCCCCGCCGCCACCGGAGGGGACCCTCGCTCACCCTCCAGGGACTGGGTTTAGCGGGCCGGCGATCCAGAGCCATCAATCACCAAGCAAAGGAACCGGCGGCCGCCACCGCCTCCTCCCACACAGCCCCGGCCGAACCCTCCCTCTCTCTCCCCCCCCCCATCCTGCGCTTGGCTGGCGGGACGGGGAGATTTAAGAGAAGCGAGGCAATTTACTGCCGGGATTAAATTAACAACCGAGATAAAACGGACAGCGTGGGAACCGCCGATTGAAAAATGAAGGGCCGATACATCGTTTAGCTTTTATAGCATCAGCAGGAATAGTTTATTGCAAAGTTGAGGCTGCCCCGGGGCCCTCCCGGTGTGGATGCTCTTGCTGTAACCTGCACCGCATCACCCAGGCAGTCCCACACTGTCCCAGGCTATTTTACAGACTCAGCCCGGGGTTTTCATTCGCAGCATTATTTTTATTACTGCTTCCCTCTTTTCTGTCACTGATTAAAGAAAATAACAGATCAGCAGTTCTGGTTATCATCCTAAGAAGACCATGAGCACGTTTAAGTCCACTACAGCACGTGTTAAAATTTGTGACTTCCAAGAAAAAGGTATTTTAAAACGGGAATGTTTGAGGTATGACTACATTAACCTTTTTCTAGTGCACTTCCAATCAGCTGTGAAGCACCATCAGTGCACAGGCTGTAAGCAGTAAGCCAGAAAACACATCCCAAGAGCATGCCTAAGGTGCTTTGGGGGCATCCTGTGCACAAGGAGAAGCCACAGCCAGTTCAAACGCCTTGGCCTGAGCACCAGGTCCTCAGCACCATTTGCTTCAGGTGGCAAATCTACCAAGATACACTCACTGGTGACACAGACACATTACCCTAGCCTCATATAATTTCAATTCCTCACACCCAGGAGGAATTAATACACCCCTTCACTTTCCAAGAGGGTTGATGTTACTTTCACATACACAGAAGCTCATCTGCCCCTCTTTGGCTCAATAAATTTAATTTCCAGAGTATTCCATTGGTATTTGGGTGCAGATACATGGAGGAGAATGCAAACTGGCTCCCAGGAGCAGCTTCTTCCACTGCATCTCTCTGTTCTTAGGCCCAAACTCTCCAACACTGAAGACACAGTTGGGTTTTTTGTTTGGTGGTAGGGTTTGTTTTGTTTACTTTACAAGTGCACTTGTATTCTAACCACAGCTCATTATAATAAAGGTATATTGTCTATTGTGAGGCTAAGGTTTTCCTCTCAGCAGATACTTTACTTTTTAATTGGTTTTCCTCCTGCAGACAAACAAGAAAAGATAAACAGAAGTATTGGCTCTTCTAGCAAACAGCTGAGTACTACACCATGCTGCACTGGCAAGAGAAACCTGAAAAACAGAGAACTCAAGGAGGGAAAAAACCACAGCTCCCTCAGGAAGTAATAAAGAGAGGGATGAAAAGAAAGAGAAGACAAAAGTAAGTAGACAGGGAACAATAGGAAGGTGTAACAAAATTTAAAAGTGCCATAAAGTGAAACAGTTGGCAATGAGAAAAGCAGCATTGTGAACCTTTGATTCACATGGCTGAATTGAGAGATTACAAAGTGTGACTGCCTTTGAAGAACAAAAATAATTAAATATCTTCTGACTATGTGAGAATCAAGGATTTGTGCTATAGTGTTCTAATGCCAGTGTGCAGCCCAAAAAGGATGACTTGTTTACCAGCTCCCTTGAAAACATGGAGCACATCTTTGGAAATGCAAACCCTTCCGAGCTGCAATGAATCACCAGCCACAGAAATTATGCACTCCTGGACTGAGCTCTCATGAAAACATGATAGTTTAACCTTCCCTCCACAACCTCCAGATAACCTTTTCTAGATGGATCACTTCAGCCACCATTCTTTAACACCTAATTATATCAGGCCCAATTATAACATGTGAATGAAAGCACTGAGCTCCCAGTGATGATGCTGAAAAGCTGCAGTCTTCTGAAAAAACACATTGTTTGAGGTTGTTGAGTAATTGTCTAAATCTTCTGTCATTGCTAAGGTAAACAGATGAAACCACAAAAATGTTCAAGCCTCCTGGCAAAGTTTTCAGCATGCTTTCACCTTCCCGACCTCAAAGTGTTGAGTGCTGCACTACTCCCCTGTACTTCCTTCAGCTCCTATTTGTTGTCAGTGGAAGGGAATCCCCCTTAAACACATGCAAATAAACCAGCCTGTGGAAAAAACAAATACTGTGTGATCTCTTCCCCTTTAGTTGAGGCAAAACAACATAATACTTTCTGTTCTAGAAGCAAAAGCTCCCTATCTCCTTCCAAAACAGTAGTTTTCTCTGGCTTGTGAAAAGCTACATGGCTCTGCACATTGTGCATTTCTTTTCCTCAGTAAACAACTTCGGTTCCATCATTCAGTAGCCCTATGTATTACACGAAGGAAAAACAAACACATGCAACCAATTTATTCACATTTTCCCAGCTGTTGATCAGACATTGTTTTTCCTACTGTACCAAAGTTTCAGTAAAGCAGCAAGAAATGGTGCTCTCATGCCAGATTAAAAACTGTTTTTCACTGTCCAGGCAGGATGATAACATTTCATGGCCTTCTTACAGTTCTATAACATGATTACAAATCATCTGCAACACTCAATACCAAACTTCATTTGTCTTTGCTGACTCACAGGTTGGAGCTGATGGTTCTCTGCTGTCTCTTTGCTGGAGCAGAGCATCTGTAGTGCAATACTGTGATTTTCAAATCAGCCCTTTAAGATGTGATCAAAAGAACATCAAAAAGCTCTGTCAGCCAGCTAGAGAATGACTTAGGAAAGATAATTGCTATGTAGAGTACCATAAATTATTTATTAGTTATACTGATTACTTACTCAATATCTCTTGTGGTATGCTTATAAAAAAAAAAAAACAAACAGTGAAATGTATTTTAATAGCCCAGAATTAATCCAAATGTTATCTGCAGACTCAAGCCATGCTTATTTATATACAGCACAGTCTTAAAACTGTCTGTTCTTCACTGTCCAGGCAGGATAACAATTCATGGCCTTCTTACAGCTCTATAACATGATTACAAATCATCTGCAACACTCAATACCAAACTTCATTTGTCTTTGCTGACTCACAGGTTGGAGCTGATGGTTCTCTCTTTGCTGGAGCAGAGCATCTGTAGTGCAATACTGTGATTTTCAATTCAGCCCTTAAGATGTGATCAAAAGAACATCAAAAAGCTCTGTCAGCCAGCTAGAAAATGACTTAGGAAAGATAACTGCTATGTAGAGTACCAAAAATGCTTTGTTTATTAGTTATACTGATTACCTACTCAATGTCTCTTGTGGTATGCTTATAAAAAAAACCAGTAAAATGTATTTTAATGGCCCAGAGTTAATCCAAATGTTATCTGCAGACTCAAGCCATGCTTATTTATATACAGCACACTCTTACTGCATATTTGCTGTGCAAACTCTACAAGCTTAGGATCAGCTACTACTTGTTACCCCAGCTTGCCATGGGATGCACAAGTACGTGTATGTGTGAGCGTGTATTAAAGAGTGAGTAAAACACTGACAGCCCATGTTGATAAAAGGAAAGGAACAAGAAGAAAGGGTACATGCTTCCCATGTGAAATGGTAATTGCAAGAGGCCCAGAGAATTGGAAAGAACATAAAAGGCACTATATTTGAACAAAATTATTTAAGACAGCCGTTCCCAAACTGAGATCCAGGGACTAGCTCCCTCCTGGGGAGAGCAGCTGGCTGCTTGCCTCAGCATCTTCCACCAGCAAGAGGAGCCAGCAGTCAGCCATAACAGCTTCCACTGGTTTAAACGTGCTGCAGTCCTCCTCTTATGAATTTCAGGCCTTTGAAATCCTTATTAATTTCAGTGGGGCTTGAAAGGCATCAGAACTGAATGCTAGATAGCTTTACCAAATCAAGTTTACACTGCAGAAGTCTTTAGAGGAAAAAAAAAAATAACAAAACCAAATTACTGTCTCTAGGGCAATAGCAGCAGGGAAGAATGCCCTCGGATTAAAAATAAATCTGTTGTCTGTAATGTTTTTAGCTTCAGTTAAACTACTCAGTCTTCAACTGTGGCCAAACCAGCCTGGATTTAGGGTACATCCCAAGGCACCCACGTACACCCCGAGTGCCGTGACCGGGCTCGCACAAAGAGCCCTCCACTCGCCAAAGGCTTCCAGGGACTGGGGCTTCAGGCCCCACTTTTTTTGGGATTCTGTTATTGTTTTTCCAACCTTCAGCAGTATTTTATAGCATCTGCCCTCTGAACCACTAACTATATTTACAATATGGATTAATTCCTTTTCCAGTTTAAAGAAACAGCTGAGATAGCAAGCTTCAGCAATTTCGTGTTCTGAACTCTAATTAGTTTAATGTAATGTTATATGTTCAAAAGTTCTGGTCCTTTAGTCAGGTTTCAGTATAATCCCTCATTTTTTTTTCCTCTTTTACATCTCATGCTTCTCTGAAATATTTTTAAATGTTCTGATCTACTAAACACTTACTGTGTGCCTTGTTTTGTTCTACAGTATTTTCTTTGATCACTTCCATGAAACTCAATCCAACAGGTGTTATTTTAATTAAAAGCAAGTCTGTCATCATTCTTTATAACGTTAATCTCATTTCAATGATCCAGGGCATACTTTATTTGCTTCCTCTTGCAACTCCTTAATTTAGGACTCACATAGTAAGTATGATTGTTATATTTACTGTTTTTTATTTCTGCATCTAGAAATATCCTTATTCTTCCCATATCTCAGTGTTACTTGTTATTAGTGGGATTTCCTCTTGGATTTAAACCCTTGAAAAGGGATGGGTTTTCTGAAGAGCATAAACTGACCAATTTAATGCAGCTACAGCAGCAGTTCTTGAATGCAGCTGTGTCCACACAGGGAATTAAATTCAGCCTCTTGCAGAATGACAGTGAAAGATCATGGTACTTGTCAAGACATCAAAATGAAGATGAAAGCAGCCACAGGAAGTTCTTGGAACAAAACTCTTTAAGCTACTTTACTTTTCTCCAGCAAACTGTACAACAATTACCTGAAAAAAAGAGACATTGTTGAAAGCACTGACAAATCCAATAGAGCCTGTAGAGAAAAAGATCTTCCTTTAGACATTTTGCCTCTTCTAAATGTGTCAGGCTTGACTGATCTGAAAAGAAGGAGTAAGAAAAAGCTGTATTCTACACCACTGACCCACCCACCACAGAGAAGTCCCATGCCAAGAAGCTGTTATATTCTCCCAGGGAAAAGGAACAGGCTTTGAAATTAGGTGTCCTTTTATTTGTGGGTACTCATTTTGCCAACCACAGGCCCAACCATTCACTGCATTTCTCCTATAGCCAAAGTGGAATATGTAAAAATACAAAAGGCATTCTCTCATGAAAGGATCCTCTTCATTTTCTCACTGTTGTATGGTGTGGAAAGCAAAGAGAAACAAGACATGGCAAACAAAAGAAAGCTGAAATATAGGACATTGCATGTCAGGGATAAAACATCACTGAGAGCCAGGGAATTGTCATCACACTGGAGTTACATCAGACTATAACCATCTCCAGCACTATTTCACTGGCTCTCCCCATGCACATCACTGTTGCACAGTGATCTGTCAGTCAAACAACTCCAAAAATAACAGCCAGACACCCTTGCATTTATGGCACTCCTTCCTTCCTTGATCTGCTGTGCTTTCAAGATTTGCCATGTCACACAAACCATTGGACTGCTCCTCCCTTTTGCAGTGCAGAGATTTCCAGCAGTTTAGCATCCTACCTTTCTCCTGCTAAGGCTCCAAAATGGTAGTCTTGAGGAGTTAATACCAAAGCACTGCATCAGGTGAAACCCAATGGATGCAACTTCCAGAAAATAAGAAAAGTCTTATGATTATAAAAACCCAGAAATTTCGTGGCACAAAAATACATAAATTGGCTTACATATCCAGCAGTCACCCACCACATCCTCTCCCCCACCACTGCCATGACCCCTCACTACCCAGATTTTCACTATTCATCAGTGTATATTCCCCCTACAGACACTGGCTAGGGAATTGGCTGAGGATTGAAACTTTGGAAAGCTCATCAGTGGGGTCAAACCCCGCTGTTACTGTTTCTCTGCTGAAGTAAAGCGAAACGTGAAAGAATAAAAGAACTTCATGTTCATAATGCTATTAGGAAAACTTTAAAACCAATTTTCAGTCATAAAAAATGGTAAGCAAACAACCTAGAGGTAAACACTATTAAAGCAAACAAAAAAAATCACCACTTACCATAATCGGATATTGGAAATTACATGTAACAGATAAAAAAAAATAATCTTTTGCAAAAGGATCCTTTTCTCTCCAACTGAAGCCCACAATGAGAAACCATCCTTTCTTTGCTGCCTCAGTTAATCCAACTATTCCATATGTAACAACAGAACTGTTTCAAGAATCATAGAATCGGCTGGGTTGGAAGGGACCTCAGAGATCATCAAGTCCAACCCTTGATCCACTCCCACTGCAGTTCCCAGCCCATGGCACTGAGTGCCACATCCAGTCTCTTTTTAAATATCTCCAGGGATGGAGAATCCACCACTTCCCTGGGCAGCCCATTCCAATACTTGATCACCCTCTCAGTAAATAAATTCTATCTAATGTCCAACCTATATCCAAGAAAAGTTTCCCTATCCTACCCCAGACTTCTCATGTGAGCATGTAAGTGGTATCCTTCAGTCACAGGAGAAAACACAGAGTAAGAACTGCTGCTAGTGAAATACAACCATTCCTAAATTACAGCCATCCGTTTAAACATTTTTTTATTACTGTTACAGAAAAACACAGTAAAAAGCAGCAGCACAGGAGACACCATCCTTTTATTACCATCCATCACAAAGATAAAATATGAGATCTCTATAATATTTTTATTTCCAGTTCCCAAGGTGAAAAAGCAATTATCCTGTATATCATTTCCAGTTCTGGAAAGTGTTTTACAATATAGGAATGCAACCTACAAGCCCCTTTCCCCTCAGTCCTTTTTGGCCCGTAAGCCAATGGCTCTGGTGTGGTTTAGGTAACCAGCAAGAGGTTTAGGGCAGTGCCTGAGACCCACTTGGGATTCAGGGAAGGCACAAGTACACCTCCCACTGAGGTGGGAAATTTATACCAAGCTCCAAAAGCACTGATTACCAGAGGTAAAGCTCAGCAGATATATGGGAAACAAAAATTTTGTCCTGTTGACTAAGTCTTGTCCTTCACCAACTGACTGACTTTCATTTTACTCCTGAAAAGGGATGTGGGACAAAAGTAAAATTTTGGAAGGTGCACTTTTCTTCTACCCTGCAACCCTAGCCCTCAGTTTTCTTTTACACAAACCAACACACCTTTGTTTTGCAGGCCTATTTGTTCAGTGTTAACCCTTCCAGGTTTTAGAAAACACAGATGCATGTTGTTGTAAATTCAGAGATAACATATGCATAGTATTCATTAAATTTACTTTTTAGAGCAAGGGGGATAAACACTAAACCATTATTTGAAATAATTTTTTTAAAAAAGCACAGAACCAAAGCATTAATTTCAATGGAAGTTTGGAAGTTGAAGAACTGTCCTATTACTAAAGCACCAGCATTTCTGCCATGCTTAGAACTATCATGACGTAGGAACACTACCACTCCTTTGAGGTGCCATTTAAAGGTAGAGGCACATTGCAAGGAAAGCATTTAAAAATATGGCCTTATTTAGCCAGAGTATATTTGGCTTTTTTGCTCCCTAGTCTGGGGAAAGCTATGAGCATTTTGCAATTCAAAATAATTTTTGTGAACAGTGTTCAGGAGAGGTGAGGTGCTATAAAATTGGAACAATTAGACTTTTTCCTCTCTTGGCAATTGTTATTTTCTGAACACAGGTTTTCATTGAGCATCTGACTTTAGACATAATATTTAACCAAGTTTTTATCAAACACCTGGAAAATCATTCTCCAAAGCAATTACCCCTTAAGCCATGTTGCAAAGTCACTTCCCAAGAATCCACTGGAAGCAAACCTCAGCTTCCTCCCCTGCTTAACACCCACTATCACCCAGTAAGAACATAAACTATTGGTGATCCTATTCTTTTAGGCTCCAGTAACAAATTAGAGATAATGAGGGGGTTCCATGGGTATTAGTAACTGAAACCCTTAAACACACAGGGATGAAGTTAGTCTCAAATACTTCTACTCCTTACTGATGTTTAAATTTATACAACTATGAGTGCCAAGTATGTCTTCAGCTTTTTCCATACACCAAAAGCAAATACAAAACAAGGGTCTAAAGCCTTGAGATTCCAGGTGAAAGAAAAAATAAATGTACAAGGCTGTAAAATTTACAGCAAGAAAATTTTAAAACAAAAAACACACAAGGCAACAAGCAAGAAATAAGCCAACAACACATATCTGACAGCCTGTTCTCATCTGAATAGAGAAAGCTCCCCAGCCATAAGGATTTTGAAGGTCTGGTACACAGTAAGCAAAGATGCAGTAGCTTCACACAAAGGGTTGCACAGGCACATGCAATGATGAGACTGACTTCATTTTACTCCATAAAGCAACATGCAAAGGCCTCTAAATCCGTAACGTAAACTCCATAAACCCCACTGTCTTGGGGCATTTTGAAATGGGGATCAAAGTTCAGTTTGACCAAAACCAGCAGGCAGACAAATCCTATTCCCCATTAGAATCCCAATTCACATACTCAAAAATATGTGAATAATGTCTGGTTTGTGCTAACTCATGATGCCATCATATTTCTCACAAAGATTCCTATTAATCAGTACTCACCCACTCTCTGATCTGGGCACAGTCAAAAGCCCAGTCACTCTCCCACACTGGGACCAAGGCTGGAGGGGGCAGATTCTCCAGCCAGGCTTTCATTCCCTGTTCTTCCACCCCAAATGAATGCTGTGAAAAGCAAACAGAAGGGACCACACTTTAGAATTACCTTTTACATGCCATACACCAACACCTGAGACAAACGTTTATACAAACTTCTGAGTTTAAAATTGTCCACATTATTTTTGGAAAGGCCAGGTGGGGCTGGGCAGGTGGGCAAAAAGCCTCTTTGGAGCAGGAATTTCTTTACTTTTCGTTATGCTCTGTTGCATCCTTACACCACCACGAGAAAGGATGCTGAGCTGGGAGGCTGTAGGGCCAGGGAACAACAAGAGGTGCTGCTCAGTGAAGAGGGGAGCCAAGGGGGTAACCACAGCACCATCCAAACAATTCCATTCCATCCCCTCCCCACCACCACCACCACCCCCCCATTCTCCCACAGCACCTGAACACAACAAGGAGAGGAAGGTCCCTCGATGGCTCTGGACAAACCAAAGGGCAAGACAGGTCTGGGGGCCAAACAGGAGCACCATGAGACAGGTGTGATAAAAGGCACGCGAGAAAAAAAAGATGCTTAGACCTGGCCTTAAATACCCCTGGCCCCTGGGTAGGGGCTGGCTGGGGCCTCCCTGGGCAATTAAGGTTCATTATCCTGCTCAGCTGTTGGTACTAAGGGGGAAACTCAGAAGATTACTGCAGGAGTGGAAGTCATTGCTCAATTTACTATTTTGCATGTGAAAGCTACCTTCCAGAAAGGCAAACAAGAACAAGCTGAGACTCTTTAAAGTTCTCAGGTACAACCTATCTTACTTAATTTGCCCTGGCTGGGGGAGACTGAGGACACTTATTCTGCAGGCAGCTTCTCCAGCTGTAACTGGAGTATAAACACCTTAAGACACTGTTAACTTGCTCTCCTTTTCTTTTCAATAAACTGTGTTTCAGTGTTCTGAAAGCCACAGAGTTTAAAAGCAGCAGACACTTTATACTGGGGCAGTGAAGAGAACAGACTGTGCTGTGTGAACTGGCATAAATAAGCTTGGGTGTCTCACAAAGGACATAAGACAATTTTATTTTTTTTTATGTTGAACTTCTCACCCACCAGCACCCCCAAGTCCTTTTCCTCAGGGCTGCTCTCAAGCCAGTCCCTGCCCAGCCCTTATCAGTGCTTGGGATTGCCCTGACCCAGATGCAGGACCCTGCACTTGCTCTTGTTGAACCTCATGAGGTTGGCATGGCCCCACCTCTCCAGGTCCCTCTGGATGCCATCCCTTCCCTCCAGTGTGTCAGTCACACCACACAGTTTGGTGTCAGCAGGGAACTTGCTGAGGGTGCACTCAATGCCACCATCCATGTCACCAACAAAGATGTGGAACAGGACAGGTCCCAGCACTGATGCTTGAGGGACTCCACTTGTCCCTGGCCTCCATTTGGACACAGACCCACTGACAGACACTCTTCTGCATAGACTTCTCTGTACACACAGGGTGCTACTCTCCATGAGATGTAGAATGTTGGATTCTCTGAGCTTGAGTATCACAAAATCTTGCAGGAATGCAGGAATACTACAGCCCTTCCAAAGTGCTGTTTTGAGGAGGAAATTGGGTGTGCATTTCATTATAAATTATTTAAGGAAAAGAACTCACATTTGCTTCTCTCAAGAAATCTCAGCATAAAGCTCAAATCATCCAGGCCCAAAGAAAGGACTTGATCTTTTCTGATGGAAGTAAAAAAAGGTCTTCAGCACAAAAGATGGAGACACCATTAGCACCAGTACAATCTGCTGCCTGCCTATCTGATGGGGATCTTCATGCTAATCAATGTAAAGCCTGCACTTCCATCCAGTAGAATATATGCACACACGTACGTGCAACTACATTTGCTCTCAAATACACACTCTTTGTGCTCTATATTCCCAGCATATTAAAATTCTTCCTGTCTAGAGCATTTCAGATTGTACTGTCTTCTTTTCTTAGGATCTGCACATGTCAGCAAATGACTTATCACCTCATCAATGGGCTCTGCCATGCTAGATTGTGCTTATAGGGTTTAGAAAATTTAAATCCTCTAGGGACAATTTTGCTTATCCCAAAGCATCAGCAACTTTCATTGTGTGGGATTATTCCCACAGCCCTGAAGAAAAGTTTTTCTGAAGCCTTACAGCAAAAGCACCTGAGTGATCCTGAAAAATCATTAAGCATGAATCCATCCAAAATATTTCCTGTCATAATCACTTCTCAGCCAGAGACTGCATATTCATCCACCCATGCCTGAGGCAGCTGACAGGGCAGCTCACCCATTTTCCCCAGCCCAGGAAACACTTTGCACCACACCCAGGGTTTCTTACAGGTCAAAGCTTTTTATTTCAATTATGAACCTTGGGCAGAGTGTCAAAGAAAACAGTTATTCTCTTAGCTTGGGCTACCACCCTGCCCCTGAAGCTCCTTTCTTTCAGTTTCTCTGTTCCAGACTGTTGCAGGATGAAACTTCAATGGTTGCACCTGGGTCAGGTTTCAGACAGGTTTTATGGGGCTGACTGGCCAGAGGTTTCTCCAGCTTGTATGAAACCTGCATTTTGGGGTGAGAAAACTCTGTTTGGCTCAGAATACTCATCTTTATGTGGACTGGACTCTCAGATTCAGAGCTTTGTCTGCTTGCTTGCAAAACTGGGGAAGAAATGTCCACACATGCATAGATGTCCTGACACCCTTCAAACCCCCCCATCTCTCCCAGAGACACCAAACCTAACACTGTACAAGCTGGAGTAATGACAGAGTCAGAAGCTATTCCTACACACCTACCTGAGGAAGCTTCCATGGACAATTCTTTGACAGATTGGGAGCAAGAACCAGGTGTGGATCATCTGGCCCAATACAGCTGCCTTTATTTTCCCCTCTTGCTATTTTGTGGGCCATCACTGTTTGGGAAATGTTCTCATTTTATCTTATGCCATAAAGACTGTGACATCACTTGTAGTGAAGATCAATAATTCCAGTGTGCCCAAGTGCTTTATTTGACTTACATGGATCTTCTCAGGGAGCAATGGGTAAGAAAACATTGATGAATAATATATAAAAGGTCAGACTGTGCAGTCTGGATTTTCCAATAAAAATTAGGAGGATGGATTTAAAAAAAAAGATCTATCACTGTCAGCATTTTCTTTTGTCCTGTTCTGGAAAAAACAAAACAAACAAAAAAACCCCACCAAAAACCAACCAACAAACAAGCAAACAAAAAACAAAAAAACCCACCAAAAAACCATAAAAACAAACAAAAAACACCAAAAACCAAAGCAAAAACAAAAAAACCCCCCACAAAAACAATAACAAAAAAGAATAAAACAAAAAAACCCCAAAACAAACAAACAAAAAAACAAAAAAAAAACCCCCAAAAAACCCAAAAAAACCCCCAAAAAACCAACCAAACAAAAAAACCCAAACCCAAAGCAATGGTTTAATGTTTGTTTTCTCTGGAACCTTTTGGCTTTTTCCCTCATCCTAGCTACCAGAACCTGCTACAAGAACTGTCTATGAAAGCAGGACATATCAGAAAGTCTTTCTGACCTTATTCTGCAGCCACATCACTCAATCTCTTAGCTACATAAAATAAAATCTGCATATAAGGAAACCAACCTAAATAAATACATCGCTTAAATTAAAGGTGATGTCTTCAGGGAAGGGCAGAAGCTTTGATTTTCCATGTACTTTGCTTGTCCAAAGCACTTCCAGCATTGTGCCTCCATTTCCCCCTCTCATCCATCCCTCTTCTCTGTCCCATGTATAAATTTGCTGGGTAAGGAACTCTCTGCATGCATTAGCACAGGACCCAGGCAAAAAGAGCTCTGGTCTTTCCAAGAGAAACCAGTTAATAAATAAGAAATATACGGCAAGAATCTAGCATTTGGAAGTTTGTGTTACCATAACCTCAGCAACAGATGCATTGCTCTTATTTTCTTTTTATCTGTTAAAAATGAACATGGAACCATGAAGGGATAAGCTACTGTACTAAGTCTGTAATATAGCAAGGCATTACAAATACCCTCTGCCCTCAAAATAAGCACTATTTGAGGTACATAGAATAGTTTTCGTGAGATAAAAGTCAATTTTTCCTGGACTGTGAGACAGGACAATACTAGGATTGTCTACTTCTGGCTCACAAGTGACAAATACACAGTGTCTAGATGGGGTTTTTTTATTAGTATATTGAAATTCTGATTTATATTTTTGTCTCATGAATATGAGCATTGACAAAAAGTACCTTCATAGCTCTGTGTTTGCCCTGTCTTTGCTCTTTATTCCCAAAGCTGCTTGTGACAGCTTATTCATTCCCAGAGATTGTTTATTCCTGCTAAAAAGAGCACACCCAACGCAGTGCAGATAAGTAATTCTCAACCTAAAAGGGTAGAGGATTACTTCTGGAGGACTACAAAGGGATAACAAAAAAAGCAGTTTCATATGCTCTGATCTAAAATGTGCATAAATTTCTGGAAAGATCCTCATTATGACTGGAGAAATCTAGGGGCTCAACAGTATTCAAAATATTGAAAAATTCTGACAGAGATCAAGCAGTGTTTTTGATACACACCTTTGATAAGAACATCAGCTATATCTGGTAAACATAAAATCTGGGGCTACTGGTTTACCTAATGATATTTCTTGAAGCCAAGGCCACCAGATAAAATACTCTAAGAAAATCTGGCCACATGGCAACTTCGACTTCATAGTTTGCTTTTGTACTGTTTGGATGTGGAGGTTGCAAACTCACTCTTGTCCTCACAGTTTGACAACTGTCAAGGTGTTTAACCCAGCAAAGTCTGGAGTCCAGAGCCACTGAACTCAGAAGAAAAACCTTTCAAATCACCCAGATGATGGCATAAGACCCAAAACATCACGTGAAGAATGCCAGCTTGGTATTCTTGGTCCACCAAACTTGTATTCTCACCAGAAAACAAGAATTGCTACCACTCAAGCTTGAGTTTCTGACTGTAAATCCTTCTCCTCCTCCTCCTGTGCCAGAATCAGAGAATGATTTTGGTTGAGAAAAATGTTTATTATAATTGAGTTGAACCATTAACTAACTCTCCTGAGTCTGGTGCTAAACCATGAAAAAAGAAAGCCATCCATATTATGTAAAAGACCTTGTTTCTTGCTTTGCTCAAAGGAGGAGTCCCAGATAATATCCCATCAAGTCAGTAACTTGGCAGGAAGCAAAGAGAATAATTTGCCAGCTTTGGAAATTCAGTAGGAATTGTACCAGAAAAACTCAATACACCCTGATGAGATCTTTTGCTCCTCTCTAGCTATTAATAATTGAATTTGTTGTTTCACCTTCCACAGTGGAAGAAGATAGATGAACTGAGAGAGTGTGTCCATGCAGTTGATCTTAAATTACTACAATGTGGATTCATTATCTGAATCAAAGGCTATACACAGTTATACTTTAGCTCAAACAAAACCTTCTGAGTGTTTGTGTAGCAGCAACAAAGTGTCCTCACTTTTGGGCTTGCAGAGCAACTCTAAGCAAAAAATTTTGTCTCAGTGTATGCCAAAACTGGGGGGACCTGCTTGCTGTGCTTTACATATGGAAAAGCACACAAACTGGGCTATGGAAGCATATTGCTTTTTCTGCTCCATTTTATGACTCAACAATCTTTACCTAAAAATGAGATGGAAACAAATCAATTATTAATGAGTAATCTTAGCATACAGCCCTTAAAACAATTCAAAGTACCCTTTCCACCAACATGCCCTCTGTCTCCAGAAGTGATTCACTTCTAGCACAGAATTCAACATCCCAGTATCTCCTTCTGGCTTAGCACTTGTGACACATAAGCTGGCTGCAGTTTATATCATTCCCAGTATTAATTCCCCAGTTTGCCCCTTGTGTCTGCCAGCCCAGGTTGGTTCAACTTACTCTTGATATGTGATAATTGGAGTCACCTGAAACAAAAACCCCAAATAACCAGAGTGGGAATCACCAGCTGAGCAACTCTCTGGTACTTGCTACATGCGTATCCAACCATCTAACACAACACATGCCATTATCACATTTAGACCTCTCAATCCTCTTTTTTCCAACAGAAAACTTATGACAAACACACCAGGATCTTTTATATAGCAAGGACTATTACTAAATTTAATTACTTGATCTAATAGCCAAAAAAACCTTGTTCTCCAAGTGGTTGCCTTGTGCTTCTCAGGTTATTAACCTCTTTAGCTGTGAAAAAAGTTGAAAAGCACTGTTCACTTAGGAAGGATCTCATTTCACATCTGTGGAATGTGGAGAATTTCTGAAAGGAGGAAAAGTATTAAGCACAGATGTTCTTCCATTTATTACCCTCAAGACAATGCACACAGTATATTGGGCAGGTTTTGAAAACTTCTTGCCAGCTGTTGATCTCCAAGAGAAACCTGCAAATAATTTAGTAAGGATTGGGTATAGGACTGTCTGTAGTCAATCTGTCACACACTAACATCTGCTTGAAGAGCTCTGGCATGCAAATCTAAGGGTTAATTTATGCCTGCCTCTGCAAAACATGGTGATGGACTAAGAAGGAAAACCCTTCCTTCCCACCATGGTTACAGCCAGAGCACATAAGGATCTCTGTCCTAGGGTACAATTCTGGGATAGGTCTCTACTAACTGAGACAGATGAAAGATTGTGGTCTGTAAAGCCTCATGGGACAATAAGCATCACTACTTACCACCTCACCATGGAGTGATTTTGGGTTATCCAACAGACAAAGGAAGCTCGGAGTGGTCTCATCCCACTCATAATTGACCTTTACTTGAAAGGTTGCCAGCTCAAGTAGGGTTCCTCTCATTCAGCAGCAGAAGATGGAGCAAGAAAAAAGAAAGTCTAGGCCCACCTAATACACACTGAAGAACTCAGCTATGCAACTATTCCAAGGACTGCTTGTTTTAAAATATGAAAATGATCTGGGATGATATGATGAGGATCTAAGACTTCTCACATGCTTGAAGCTCCGCTCTACAGGCTATAAAGACACACATCTCACCTGGGCCAATGATTCTGGAATTATTTTTTTGTATTTTGCTCAGAAGCAAATTAAACCACACCAAAACATAAAGACCTAAAGCATGGGCTCTAGGATGCTTTTCAGAGTTGTGACATTCTGGTCTTGGATTCCTATCAGTTTAAGAAGAAACAAAGGCATCCTCTCACTGTTTGAATAAACTGACTAAGATGTTGTCATGGAAATTAAGGCCTTTTTCTCTTCCTCCAGCTATGTTTTAAAAGGCAGTGGCAGCTGTAACTTCATTTTGTGAGGAGCCTAATCCTTTCAGTATGTATGTAGCATTTTCTGATAACTCCTACAAATGGGTAAAACCATTACTGTGGCTTTTTTGTTTGTTTCTTTCTTTTTGTTTGTTAGCTTAGGGTTTGGGGGGGCATTTTTGGTTTGGTGTTTTTTTTTTTTTTTTTGAGAAAGTCACTGTTTGTGGCAGTAGGTATCTCCACTGATGGCAAAACCTGCCACCTCCATTCAGACTTGTATAGCCCTTTGAACTGGCTTGCACAGACAACTGTTATGCTCTGTTTTGGGGATCTCAATGCTACAAGATGAACCATTCCTTAGGAAAACATGGGAAAAAAAAACACTGAAAATCTTGATGTGTTTCCCTTCCATACCAGCAGCTGGGTTGCTCAGTCCTGTGAAGATTAGGGTCAAATGTTCAGAGGTACAGCCCTGGGCACCTGGAGGATGTAACACAAAGCAGGAAAGCTCCTAAAAGTTCAGGTACCTCCAGAATCCAGCAAGCTTAGCCTGCTTTTTCAGAGCAGTTTTGAATGGAGGTTCCTAAGCTCTTTCATGGCTGTTGCCACTGCCCTGCTTGCTGCTAGCAGTAGCAGACAGCTGTCTTTTGTAGGTTATTCTATATAAAAAAGATGGAAAAAACATCATCCCAGTTTTTCTCAGAAGCTCTTTCCAAGTTTCTGAAGTGCTCAGCAGTTGGCACCCTGATGAGTGTTGCCACCTGTAACTTCTTTCTCATTTTGCCAGCAGTGGGAATGGAAACCCAGACTACAGTTTCAGAGCCCCTCATGCAAAAGGACCCCATCCATTAGCTTAAAGCAGTGCTCATCCTGGGCTGATTAGCCACAAGAGCAGCAGCATTACCTGTTTCAGCAGCACAGCAGCCAGAGAGAGGCTGCTCACAGTGTGTAAATGGAGAAACCAGGTTAATATTGACAAGAACTATGCCTGTCCTCAGGGAGGATAGTCCTGAGTTGTGCTTAGGCAGGAAAGGATTACCATGACAGTGTGTTTGTGCCAAGACAAATACTTTCTTCATCATTCTTAAGGTTTGGGAGGCCAGTTCTGCATCACACCCCTTCAGAGTCCCTTACATCTGGTTTTGGTTGCCACCACAGCAGTCACAGAGTGGTGGCTATCAAGTCACCAATACATGGCTGTAGCAAGGAATTCTGTATCACAGGAGATGCATCTGCAACTCATTCCTAGGCAGTCATCTGATGCCATTAGATTACATAATGAATTTAAATCTGCCAAGAATGAATAAGAATCTTATAACAAAAGCAGAAACCTGTTTCACATACTAGATCAAAACAGGCACGAATGATGGAAAGAAACTGTTTCTAAATTGAACTTCACACATTCCAGTTGTGAAGCTTGGCAGACTGTCAAGAGACTGAGTGGAGACTCCAGTCTGGGAAAAGGGAGTACCCTGTCACAGCAAACTCCACAGCATCACAGCTGGTAGCCAATGGCACAGACCCCTAATTGAAATAAGGCTTTCAGTCATGCATTAAAAATGACAGTTTCTAAGATGGCAGATTCCAAATGTCAGCAGGAACCTGATGGTTTCTTTCATTTGCCCAGGCTCAGCCTGACTCTTCATCAACAGCACATGACTTTTGGGTCCAGCAGTCAGCAAAAGTTGATACGCTGTGATTTATGAACCATTATATTCTACGTGGCAGATCCCAAGCATGCAAGGACAGACAAGGATTATAGCTGTTCCTGAGACAGGGAAGCCAGTGACAAACAGCTTCTGACCTGCTTCTTGGCTGTGCACTGCCCCACAGCTTTATGGGGAAGGTAATTCTTAGGTGGAACAAGGCTTTGTGCCATTCCAGAGGAGATGGTGTTTGACCAAAGCTGTAAAGAGTAAATCCTTAGAAGAGAAAAAATTAGTTGATGCTGTACTTACTCATCTCCCACCAGTTTAGGATGTTATGTAGTGTGAGTAACACTGCAGCCTACTCATTTGCCATCAGTTTCTCCTAGAACAGATGCACAAGTGATGCTTCATTCAGCAAACTGAGTAAGTGGCTTCCTATATATTTTACTTCCACTCCTAACTTCTTGGATATTTATAAATGTATGCATTTATCTGTACATCTCTACACATGTTCATAAATTTTATATATGCTACATGTATGTTAAAGGCATACACTGCAAATTCATGAATGATCTTTTGCATCATTAGAAGGTATCCAAAATATAATAGAGATACCTTGGCCATTTTGTTCAATTAGAGGGCAGCCATCCTCAGCAGAGGCAGAACAGTAGAAAATATATCTTTGATACTTGTCTCTTTCCAAGCACTGGAACTTTTTACTGAGTTATCCCATATTTGGGCATAGGGCTGATTTTGAAATAGCTGGTGTGCTGGAGTAACTGGATTTTGACTCTGCCTTGAACTCTTGGGAGTCTTTGGACCATTTGGATACCAGTCCCCAAATACTGGTCCTGGGCTCTGTAATACAGTTGCTGCATTTATCATTTGGTGTAGCTTGGGCCTCAAGCACTGATCTTAACAGCATCTGTTTGAACCTCTGTGTTCTGTAAATGATGAAAGAAGAGGTGAAAGAATCTCAGGTCAAGCTGCAGACCTGCTGGTTTTCTCCATCTGCAGAGTTCCAGCTTCTCAGCACTATTTGGAAGGAGGACTTGCAGACTACAGGATAACAGTGCTGCTGGCCTCTTGCTATGTCTTCTTTGCCAAAAACAGAAAAAAAACCCCAAAACCTTGCAAAATATACATAGCAGTGAAAAAAAAAAATCCAAATGGTGAGGAGCTTGTTGCTCTAGCTGCCTCCTTGGCTACTGAAATGTAAAGCTCAGCAGAGTCAGAAATGAAATCTGAGTTGTTTTAACCATGAACCATTTCTTTCTATGGAGCTGTGCAATAGACTGGAACTCAAGCACTATAAAAATGTTTTGCCACCCACCAGATGTATAGAAGGTGGTCTACTATGCACACACTCACAGAATTAAAAAGATGTCGATACTTAGAAAATTCAGATGCTGATGTCTGACTTCTGCATACAAGCAACCAATCCTTCAGTACAGCTGCTTCTTATGTTTTTTAAATTACATAGAATCATAGAATCACAGAATCAAAGAATCATAGAATCATAGAATTGGCTGGGTTGGAAGGGACCTCAGAGATCATCAAGTTCAACCCTTGATCCACTACCACTGCAGTTCCCAGCCCATGGCAGTGAGTGCCACATCCAGTCTCTTTTTAAATATCTCCAGGGATGGGCACACCTGGGCACACTGCTGGCTCATGTTCAGCTTCCTGTCAATCCAGACTCCCAGGTCCCTTTCTGCCACTCTGTTCCCAGCCTGGAGCTCCCCATGGGGTTGTTGTGGCCAAAGTGCAGGACCCGGCACTTGGCCTTGTTGAACCTCATCCCGTTGGAATCAGCCCAACTCTCCAGTCTGTCCAGGTCCCTCTGCAGAGCCCTCCTGCCTTCCAGCTGACCCACACTCCCCCCAGGTTAGTGTCATCTGCAAATTTGCTGATGATGGACTCAATCCCCTCATCTAAATCATCAATAAAGATATTAAACAGAACTGGGCCCAGCACTGATCCCTGGGGGACACCACTGGTGAGCGGCCGCCATTTTGAGGCAGCCCCGTTCAGCACCACTCTCTGGGGGCCTCCAGCAGTTCCTAACCCAGCACAGAGTGCTCCTGTCTGAGCCCTGGGCTGACAGCTTTTCCAGGAGAACGCTGTGGGAGACGGTGTCAAAGGCCTTGCTGAAGTCCAGGTAGACTCCATCCACAGCCTTCCCCTCATCCACCAGGCGGGTCACCCGATCATAAAAGGAGCTCAGGTTGGTCAGACAGGATCTGGCTGGCTGGGTCTGATCCCTTGCCCATCCTGTAGGTGCTGTGTGATTGCCCCCATGTTGAATTAAGTACAAATCATAATATTCAGCTGGCAGAATACACAGTAAAACAGGAATAATCAGTAGTACAAAGAGAAACACAGGCAATGCACAGGATTTTAGAGACTAATATATTGCTGTTATTTTAAGCTCAAAAGTGTACTATTTTCCCCATTTGTAGTATATGAGAAAACTCCAGATTCTGTGCACTTCAGTTTTCATCTGTTTCATATCAAATAACTGTTCCTTTATATTTGGTGTCCATTGCACTTGCATTTCTAACATAATGGTAAAAATAAGACTAAACTATTCAGTAACTGATGGCATTTCTGGAGCCTGAAATTTGAATCTTGTCTCAAACTATGTCTCATTACAACTAAGATAATTAAGTGTCTGAGAAGCAATGGATCAATCCCTTAAGTATTCAAATCAAAGCTATACTTTTTCTATTGCACTTGTGAAAAACAAACAAACAAAAAATCTCAAAACGGATTTTGTGCTACATAAAAGTTGCCAAAGCAATTTCTTTTAAATTTAATTAAAGAAAATTATTTGCATCTTAGTGGGGCATTTATATAGGGACACCCACTGGGAATGAAGTTCCATGTCCAGAATACAAGCCCCTAAAAATATGGGCACATAATGAAGGATTGATACACCTTTAATGATGATAGTGCCAAGGTAATAAAACCTAACATCATGATTTTACCTCTTTATACCAAAAATATACAGAAATAAACAAAAAGAACATGTTGAAAAATTATACAGAAATTCTGTTAAACATTTTAAAGGGTAATAAAAATGCTCTTGGCTCATTAAATGCCCTCTACTGACTAAATGAACTAGTGCCAAAAAAGTATCAAAGCTTTGACAAAGAAAAAGAAATGAA
Organism: Heliangelus exortis; assembly: GCF_036169615.1. Taxonomy (NCBI): domain Eukaryota; kingdom Metazoa; phylum Chordata; class Aves; order Apodiformes; family Trochilidae; genus Heliangelus; species Heliangelus exortis. The sequence goes on from NC_092425.1 coordinate 6,968,015, forward strand.
AGAAAAGTCCAAAAACTTGGTAGTGCATGTCCTTGCTGAATACTTAAATGAATGTGCTGGGTATAACCCAGGAAAAAGTATGTAGGCCATTTAATCTTACAGAAGCCCATGTGCACACATACATATATATACGTATTATCTGTATATATTTATACCCAACTTGATACGGGAATAAGAACCCATGTTATAATTTGGTAGGGACATGATAGAGTCAGTTAACATTCTTCCCCTATCTATTAAAAAATGTAATTATTTTGACTTTTCTTAAAAATATGAAACTTTGGAGTACCTTCTAATGTTACTGTAATGTTACTGAATCACCTATAAAAAAATATCTTTATCCATTTCTTTCTCTTTCTTACTCCATCTGTATTAACATGTATTTCCCCATCTCTTGTGCAGTGAATTCATAAGGCAAAATCTTAATCCCAGAATCATCTATTAAAATGACACCTCTTGCAAATTCTTTCTCAAAATTAAATTTTATATCTAGTGCTCCCACCAATTGCAGATGCCGTTCTGTACCTAAGCCTAAATCAGTACATTTTATCTCTTTCCAAATCATTACACTTTTAACACTATACATATGCCTAGTTGCAGTAATGCACACTTCAAACCTTTTGAATCTCTTCCCTCTGCTCTTTTTTAAAGTGCCCAAAAGAGACAGGACAGGCCCTGAATGTTAAATAGTTGCAGGAAAAAAATAAAAATCCAAGTTAATCTTTCCTTCAAGCTTCTCTGCTTCACATCTTCCTCATAAAGATTGTCAATCTTATATAAAATTTTCATATACACTACTAAATGTGAACATTTACAACAGCCCATGATATGCCAACCCTTCTGCCACGTTTGGAATTGCAGTCCATCAGATTTAACCTCCCAGAGGCTGAGAAGGGGCAATTCTGTCATATAATTCTCAAGTCAGCTTTTTAAGGACTCCAGCATCTCCTGGGGTCACTCTAAGTAAAGTTTTGATCCTTTTAATATGAGTATTATAAAATAGATAAGTAGTATGAAGTAAGAGTATTTGTGTAGCTCTGTGCAGGTGAAGGGGAAATTGATGAATTGCTTGGAAAAACCCAAAGGCAGGAGAAATGCATCTGAAGATTTTCACTATTTGAAGCAACCCCAAAAGCTTGAGAAGTCAGCAGACTGGGATTACTCCAGCAACTGTTTGCACTCCTCTCTTTGTACAAGAATGTTCATTTAATCTGTTTGCAGAGACTTCTCCTGTGACCTCTGGAAGGCGTAACAATAAGCTCAGAATGGATCTATGAAAAACATGTTTGAAAAATTCCTAGCTACCCAGATGACAAAAAGTTTGGCTTCCTGTTTGAACCAGATGGGAGAGATTTCACATAAAGCCCACATAGTTTCATTTTCTTGTGCTAAACCCCAAACCAGCTGGGGTCTAAGTGACTCTGAATCACAAAATAGTCGGCTGATTTTTCCCTTTACCTAATTTCACTTTTCTCTTGCTGTTGAATTTACTAATCTTTGTAGAGTTTTCCATGAATATTACTATGTAGGGCTGCAGTCAGGTTAAAATAAGATGTATGGATACTTGGAGGCAGGAATGTCGAGCCTTTTCCCTCTGCTTATTCTAACAGCTTTGGCCAATTGAAATAATATTGTACTGAAGAGTTGAAAATACAGAGTGGCACAAGAGTAAGATTTCAGATTCAGTCTCCTGAACATCCATTTTTCTTAGGATAAATTAATGGAAACGTGTAAGTAATAGTAACACAAACTGATTGACAGGAATATAATAAGGATTAGCAGCAAAGACATTTTCTTATCAGCTAAACTAAGAATAAAGACATGAGTAAGAATTTCATATAGAATATTAGGCAGCTGGTATTAATGGGATGAATGAGGTGTCCTGGGATTATTCCAGATCAGCTCTTTTGCTTTAGCAATAACTGCAGAGCCCATAATGTTGATCCTGCATTGAGAATTACCAAAATACACATGGCTCAGCCTACTAAACTAATACAGTTCACTCTATCCTGTTATTTCACTTGCCAATTAACTGCTTCATTTGCATTAACTGCTCTTGTGTATCATCATTTATTTAACTTCCACATTTTGTAATATTTTTCATTCACACCTATAATCATAGAAGGTTATTAATGAAATGGAACGTGGTTTGATATGATATTTTCAGTGGCATTTCCTGGAAAGTAGAGTTATATATTAATCCAGTTAAGTCCTAGCTTTCCATCAAGAAAAGTATTTCTCACACACAAATGCTCAAAATTTTGCCTAAAAGTGTAAAATAAAAGTCATCCTTCTCTTTCTCATTGGTAGGATCACAGGATAATTCAGTTTGGAAGGGTCTTTGGAGGCATCTAGCCTGATTTCCTGCTCTTAGTTGCTCAGGGCTTTATTCAGTATGGTCTGAAAAATCTTAAAGAATGAAGACTACACAACCTCTCTGGGCAACCCAATATCACCAAAACAATAAGAAATTATTTAAATACTATGCCATCAATCTCATGGGGAAGCTCACAAGTTGCAGTCTTATTAAGATGTACATCCCCTTACTACACAATCTCAAAAGCCAAAGAAAGAAAATTTAAAGAAAAAAGAAATTAAAGAAATTAAAAGAAATTAAAACATTCCTATCTCAGGCCTTTTATTTCCATTTTTCACCTGCTTAGTTTTTCATGAGTTGACCTCTCATTAAAATTATTAATTTCAGGGTTTTCTTACTTATAAGCCAAAACATGCAGATTCAAAAATGAGCAAGTTGTTTGGTTTTTTTTTCTAATTCAAGGTTTATCTCTCATCAGTTGGATATGAACTTACCTGAAACCCCTTGAGTTGCATACCCTGGTTCCAGATGTATCTCTAGTTGTCCACAGCATGTGTAATAGCAATAAAAACAGGAATCTGGACATCAGCCTGGGGGCTGTGCTGAGACTGCTGCCCTTCCTGTAGCCAACTGTAAAAGAACATAAATGTTCAGATGAAGTTTCCAGCATTCTTACAAGCAAAGTCCAACTGGACCATTTGGTCAAACAAACAAGTTACCAGAAAACTACAAGTTAATTTCAGCTCTTTCTGCTGTAGCAGACTTAGTAATTTATAGCACTTTTATACAGCACTTTTATTGTTAATTTGTGCTGTGATAGTTTTTTCTGGTTTTCCCCAGTGGTGGTAAAAAAAGGACCTGATTAGGGCTGTGAAGCTTCTGTTGGGTTGCAGAAGAGTTTGGAGGATAGGTCCTGCTAGTTGGCTATTTTTATTTTTCTGGAATCATTAGATATCTGGAAAAATGCCTTGAAAAACTGAGTCCAGGCACATCAACTTCGGAAATTGTTATATATTAATCAGAAATTTCTTCTTTCCCCACCTACTTTTAAAATTTTTAACAGTGGAATATATTGAAACATGCAGAGAACTGTAAGACAGCCAAGTGGACTTAATAAAACTTACTGAAGTAATCCACTTCTGTAGGGGAATAAATCAGAGGAAATATCAGCTAGGAAAGCAGATATCCAAAGAAATTGACTGCAAACTGCTAGCTAAAGCTGAAGTGTGATCTCTTTCAATTCATATTTCTCTATTTTTGAATAGCACATGACACTTCCTAAATAAAGATTTCTCTGGTAATTGATTTGCTTTCAGAAGAAGTCCTGTCAAACCCATTTTCTTTTCCTCAAGAGGAAAAAAAAAAAAAAAGAAAAAAAAAAGAAAAGGAAAAAAAGAAAAAGACAAAACAAACAAAAAAAAGTCATTCTTTCCCTTGGACCAGCACAGAATGTTTGCAGGCTCATCACTTCAGGGGCACCTTTGTCCTTTGCTGTTGCATGCAAATGCAGTCACTTCAAGCTGGCAAACCAGCATCTCCTGGGAGATGTGGCAAGCACTGAAATGCATATCAGAAACCTCATTCTTGTGCCAGATCACTGCCCCCTACATTTTATAGCCTGACATCTTTTTTTTTTTTCTGTGAGAGGGAAGGAAGCAGAGTGCCTGAAAGAGGAAGGCAGGATTGGAAACTGAGACCAGAGCCCAAATGCACTGGCATCTGTTACAAGTGCCAGGGAGCTGCAATGATATTTCTGAGAACTCCCATTATTGTTTATAACTACGTATTCCAAGAAAACTCTCATTATAGCATCTTTGTGAACACAGACTGCGGGCTATAAGCAACAAATGAGCTAACCTAATAATTCCTTTTGGGGCATATTCTCTTTGGAGTGGAGCTGCAGGCAGAGCCAGCCCCCCTGGTGCAAGGTGCTGGAGGCAGCAGAAGATGCAGGGGGTGGAGGAAGGCTCCTGCCCTGCTTCAGCATCCCGGGATGCTGCTGAGAGAACAGGACTGATGTGTTCATTGATGAAATGGCAATCAGGATCAGGCTTCTCCCACCTGCCCCACTTCCACAGATCATGGGACACACTGGTGATACAAGGCATGAGGTTTGGGCGTCAGCCTCTGCTGCCAAGGAATGCTGTGCTAAGGGGAAGTCTTAAGTTCTTCCAGGGCAGGTTCACGTTAGATATTAGGAAAAAATTCTTTACAGAGAGGGTGATGAGGCATTGGAATGGGCTGCCCAGGGAAGTAGTGGATTCTCTGTCCCTGGAGGTTTTTAAGAAGAGACTGGATGTGGCACTCAGTGCCATGGTCCAGGAACCACAGGGGTAGTGGATTAAGGGTTGGACTTGATGATCTCTGAGGTCCTTTCCCACCTGGATGATTTTATGATTCTATGACATGCTTCTTTTTGGCTCTGTTTATATCAAGGACAGGCAGAGAGGGAGCCCCAAGAGTTGCTGTGCATATCCCAACCACCTCTCTTATTCCAGATTCTCAATTTTAGTGATTAAAAAAAACCCAAACAAACAACAAAACCAAACCACCCATACTGACAGTCCCAGTGCCCAGCAAGCAAGCCATGCAGTGATCACTTTAACTGCTTCCCACAAAATATCCTAAGAGCTTGAGTTTTGGCTTCACTGGCTCTTGACTAATCATATCAAAGTCCTTACCTGCTCTTTCATGCCTATTTTTATTTCCCCCTGTAATATTAGCTTCAGATTTCAGTGGTTTGTTTGCTTTTCAATTAAAGACCTTGACATTTTGAAGCCATTTTATATTTCCTATTCTGGCAATATTCAAAGAAACACTACACAGATGGGCAAATAATCCTATCAAGATCTGAGGTAACGCTTCTCTTCATCTCAGTCCACTTGGGTAAACTCACACCACATGCCAGCATGAACTATTCTTGTAAGAAGGGCTGTAAATCCTGCTGAAAGTTATTTAGGAAGGGTAATTTTGGCAATGCTTAAGTGCCATATATTGAGTAGGTGAAATCTGCTGGGAAGGGCTCTGACATTTATAAGTTCTATAGATGGTGTATATTACAGAGGAACCAAATTCTGAGCAAATAGGATATAATTTTATATAGCAATTTTACCTGCAGCCTTTTAAAAAAGAATCATCAACCCCCTCTCAACGCTACAGTTTTTGTTTGTGGCTTGTTTTGTCTTGTTTTATTTTAAACATTTCTCCAGCCTCTACAATTCATTAATTTCACTTCAATTCTTCCTAGCTTTTCCCTGGGGAAATGCAGTGTAATGCAATCTCATTTCTGAAGAGGAGTTTGGGAAGGCCTGGACAGCACCTGTAATGTGAGCTAAGTAATTATGCAAACATTTGCTGTCTCCTCTCCCTTTTTTACAGAGCTCTGTGTGCGATTTCCTTACACTTTTCCCAGAGGAATAAAACCAGGAGCCCCTTCAAAGGCAGCCTGAACCAGCCCTGAAATGAAAGCATACTGGAAGTGTGATGGGCCTAATCCTGCTTTGCTTGGACATGAATTAGGAACCACAGCTGCAGTTTGTTCCCAGATATCCATCTCCTTTTTGCCTTATTGCAAAGATTTTACGCTGAAGTTGGCAATTCATCCCAGCAAGATCTGGGATACTGGTTTTGATAGAGTTATTTGCCACTGAATTCAATTCCTCTGTAAGCCTTTTAGTTCTTATTGTCCTTTGGTGCACTGGGGGCACTTGAGACTCACTTGTAAAACTGCAGGCAATGCATTTCTGACACACAGTGTATATCTCACCTGGAGTTTTAAAACTTAAAGCCAACCCTCCCACATGAAGGTGACCTATCAGTTGTAGCCTATCAGTTGACAAGTAAATGGCTGCCTGGCACTATCTGTGTACAGCCTATTTTGACATTTTGTTGGACTCCTCTCCACAGCACTGCTTTTCTCTCCTCCCTGGCACTGGAGAATTGAAACCCCTCCTGCCACGGGCAGATGGATGAACAAAACCAAGGATGCGATGTGTGGAAAACATCCAACACGAGAGGGAAAACTGACAAAACACAAGGTGCTTGAAATATCCCTTAGAAAAAAGAGCAACTGCTTTCTCATATGAAGGTGCATCAGCTCCCAGTTGCACCCATGCAATTGCTGCTGAGCCCTTTGGAGCCCCACTCTGCCAGGGCACAGTTGCCTTCTTGACTGCTTTATCTGCACCAGAGTCCAACCTGATCAGCTTCAGAAAGAAATAGCACCAAAAAGGGACTCAGCTTGAATCAGGATAGTTCCTGCTCCTGCAGTTGTTTTTCCATAACCCTTTACAAAGCCTAAAATATGGGGACCAAAATGGTGTGACACCACTGGGATAGTGAAGAACACTAGTGCCATACTACAGCTTTATATAGGTCAACCCATCTGTGGTGGGTTGATCATGGCTGGACACCAGATGCTCACCAAACCCCTCTATCACTCCCCTTTTCAGCAACATGGTGGGTTACTTTCTCACAACACAGGTTGCAGGGAATGTAGGGATGGAGCTGGGCAGCAGGATAACACAATCCCAACAACTGGATCTATATTTAGCTATGCAAACACCATAACATGTCAGTGGTCCAGCATTAAAAATTGCCACTGCTGGCTTTTAGGGCCCTGTAACATTGAGAAGCTTGATGCTGGAGCTAGACTCACATAAGTTATTGCACTGATTCAAGATCACTAAAAGTTATGTTCCACAAATTCACCACATTATTATTACTGCTGGTTGAATCTTTGTGACAAAATGCACCCTTCACACGAAGGAAAAAAAATTAAAGGAGCTTAGAAAGTATGCATCTGGTCTGAGTCTGCAAGAAGCAGAAGTAGCCTGCTGAATTGCAGAACAATATTTTTTTTTTAAAAGGCTAGGAATATAAACATTGATAAACTTGCCTTACAAATATTATCTTGGAGGTGTCTGTCACAGACTGCTTGAAGTCAAAACCTAATAAAATAATTATCTTCAAGGAGACTTCTTCCATGTTAAGTGGAGGCACATGCCTCAGGGCTTTGCTGGGTTCCAGGCACTGAATATTGTGTTCTCAACATGTGTTGTGCTACCTCCAGTCTTGGGCTTATGCCAACAAGCATCTCCCTGTGTCCAGATCCCAGGTTCCAAGGCTGTACAGAGAGCTCTGAAGGAGCTCCTCTGTCCAGAGCCAATGGTCAAGAATGAGAGAAGGGCTGCAGGTTCCATTTTATATTCAAGATCTCTGTGTGTCAGAGTGTAAGGTTTTGTATTCTTTGTATACATCTGCATAGTATTATCCATATGACAACCATAACAAAAGATAATTAATAGCAGACTGGTCAGAATTAATACAAAATAAATAGTTTGTGTAATATCTGGCTAATTTATTTTATGAGAAAAGTGAAGCAAATGCTTCTATCTAAGCTGGGGGGGGGGGGAGGGGGAAACTAGAAAAAAAAATCAAAATGTCTAGCTTACCTCACCTGAAAACAATCTCCTCTCTGATCCTGTTTTTGATCCTCCAGTGTCATTAAAATTCTTTTTCCATCTCTTTGCTCTCTTCCATGCATCTCTTCTGGCCAGCTGTCAAGAGTCTTGTAATATCAGGATGATTTTTATTAAATTAATTTTAAAAAAGCATTTAAGTCCTTACTTAAAATTGTCATTTGCAACAGAAGGCCCCAGGAGAAACGAACCTGGATGAGGAGAGAAAAAGAGAAGCTCCTATAGGCTTCCTCCTGCCATGGTCCAAGCCACCAGCCTGGCAGCTCTTCCCTCATCCCTGACCACACAACTGCAAATACTGCTGGAGCTGGTAGCAGGCAGGAGGTGAAGGGAGAAGGAGATCTTCGAGATGGAGAGGAACTCCAAACAAGGCAACAACACTGACAAAAATGACAAAGCAGGGTATCAGACTGTGGATTAGTTCTGCAGATCCTCATTCAGTATCTACATCAACTCTGGCTGATGTAGAGGAGGATATGAAGTCCAGTGCTGGACAAATGAGGTAATACATGGACCAGAAGAACCACTAGAGAATAGCGGCTCCAACCTTGCACACAGCAACAGGTAAAAACCTTAATTTTAAGGATTAGATGATATTTTCCAGTCCATTTCACCCCCTGCAAGGTGTGGTACTGCAGAGGATTTCAGGAGTTCGGGTTGCTTTTCCCACTCACAGACCCAGGGAGCTACTCTGCAAATTCTCCACGTGGACATGAGCAGACTTGGCCATGCCAGAAGCTGGAAGAATTTTAGAGAAGTAAAGGAACTTGAGATAGGACTGCTGCCTACAGAAAGCACAGGATAGGAAAGTGTAATCTGGGGCACTGGTCATGTTAGAAAACACCAGCTTTAGCTTCTGGGTAGTCCAGGATCAGTCAGTATCAAAAAAGGATTTGTCTGTGCTGCCAAGCATATAATGAAGATGAAAAAGCTATTTGACCTCAAAGAGAATATCCAGCAGAAGAAAAATGTGCACAATTTCGTGATAAATATAAATGTAAACCAGAGGAGGGAGAAAAGTCCCCTCCTATGAGTGACAAGGGACAACAGGGTGTGACTCCCACAAGCTCTTGCCTCTTTTCCTAAACACCCAAGTGTTTCCTCCTGTTACCTCCCCTTTCCTCCTGTCACTGTGTCCTGTCCCCAGGTCTCTGCTGCATCTTGCTTTTCCCTTCTGTCTCTACAGTCACTGAAAGCACTACTTAAAATTGCTGCCCAGGAGTAAGAGAGGAGCTTACCATACATCACAGGAAGAAAGGACAGAATAACAAATACTGCTACTGTTCAAAGAAACTCATTTGCAGTACCAATTTCCATCCTGATTTTGTTGCAAACTCCATCCAGGAAGAAGTTAGAGTCTTCTCCCAGTATGGTCCCTGAAAAAAGAAATTATTAATTATTATAATTTAAATCATAAACAGATTGACAGAGTAGGCTCACGCTTGCACTCAACAGTGATTATTGCCAAATTAATTTTTAAAAATAACCAATACCTAAGCCTCCAAAGATGGATTTTTGGATCTCTGGATATGGGAGAGCAAAGCCTCAGTGTCATTAGGGTGCTTCTGAGCAGAGGGATGGGATATGAACAGCAGAGATATATTGGAGAGGGCACATTTGCTGGGATGAACTGGCCTGGCTGGCTGCTCCTGCCAAGATCTCTGCAGCAGCAGGACCTATCCAAGGAAAAGAGGTGGAGCCTGGATTCCAGTGGTGGTAATCCACATATAATATTGATTTTTATTTAACTCTTTGCACCCTTTGTGCAGTGTAGCTCTGATTACCACATGTATCCCATCACATTCCAAGATACAGCTCTCATTTTCACCATAGAACCACAACTTCATCTAACCAGCAATTTACTCCTTCCACAGTATACCCTTGTCCTTGAATGCTAGTTGTCACTGAGCAGAAAAATACAAGATTCTCCCACTACAACCATGTAACTGCCTACAAAATTAATATGGTATTAGGAAACCTATGCCAAAGCTCTATAGACCTTGTAGAAGACAATTTTTAAGCTAGAAAATATGTTACCGCCTTGTTTTTGGGGGGTGGCATCACAGAGTTCATCAGAGCATCCTCAGAAAATTATCACCAAGACCTCAGAGACATCCAGTTGGAAAAAATAAAAATAGAAAGGCATTGAAAAATAGTAACTCACCAAATTTTTCAGAAGGAGCTTCTGGCCAACTGTGAGATGTGTTCTATTAAAAGTGGGGGAAAACACATTCAATTAGCCATATGCTTTGGAAAATATGTAAATAAATAAGGAAGGATATGCAAAATTTAAAGGCAAATTTGCAGCCTTATTGTAGTAAGATTTTTCTTTCATTGGTATACACTGAATTATTTCAGAGAAAGCCCCATCTATTTGCTTCTCTAGATATCACTGGTCAGAATTTCCCAGTAATCCTCAACTGATTGTCAGTGGGTACCACATGGGGAAAAAAAAAAAATCACACAGCAGATTAACTTCACTGAGGTTGTTTAAAGCCAAATATAAGTTCAATATTAGACCTTAGATAAATATCAAGCTGCTGTATTTTTTAGCCTACATACTTCTAACAGGCTCAGGCTGAAAACATTCAAAGACAACCAGGCCCTACAGAAAAATAAAAAATACAATAAAAATGTCCTGGCCTATAAAAATTAATTTATTCCTTGCACACAGCAGAACAGGGTGATTGCTTCATGTGTCACTTTCAGCAATGGGAGGGAATTTAAAAATATATATACTACATTAATTTTTAAGACATTTGAACTATTCTCAATTCACCTTCAGAGGATACTTTGAAGGGTTTCAGTAATTTGGAGAAATGCTTTTAGGACAACACAAATGGCAAGAAAAGCTGAGGAACTCTGATGGGGGCAAAACCTGCAGAGAGGACCTCGGTTTAGTGCAGGTATAGTTCATATTTCATGCAGAGCCAAATTATTTGTCAATTGACCATAATTTTCCTTCTCAGAAAACGTCATGAAAAGCACAGAATGAGGACAAAAATTTTATGTTCTATTTGATTAGAGGCGTGTAACAATTCAGTTAAATTTCATTAAATCATCATCATCAAGGAAAGATTTCACTTTCTTACCTAAATTGTTCAGGTTCATCCAGAGACACTGAACATCTGAGATTTGAGAAACAGAATACAGAGTTAGGGAGCAGGGTTAATTCTTGTAGTCATGTTCCTGACTTTGGGTAGCATGGTATTTGACTAATTTGCCATCTGTCAAACAAGAGCATCCTTCAAGCAGATTAGTGCTAACACTTAATGGAAATCCTGCTACAATCAAGGGCCCAAATCTTTAATTTAATTCTGATCTCACCCACTGGGCAAATGTAAGCATAAAATTAATTTAGTTTTGATACTAGGAATTCTTAATTTGGAAGGGAATGAGTTGAAATCATCAAGGCTGTATCTACTTAGTTTATCAAGGATTTTGGCCCTAAATTTGTTTTCATGCATTTCCCTTTGCTTGATGAAATTCATGGGAAAGAAAGAGTTGGTGTGGGATAAAATTACCACTTTGGTTTGGTATCTTGAATTACTTTTCCAGCAGAAACTTCTGGGTGGGAAAACTTGACACTTCAGAAAGTGTGCCAAAATTCAGTGCGAGTTTACATTTACCAAAGGAACATTTGACATTTCATTGCTGCATCACAAAGAGAAATAAGGGACACACCTGACAGGATTACCTTATCCTAAAATACTTTAAAAACAACAGCACTGCCCAGCATTAAAAAAAAAAAAAAAAAAAAAAAAAAAAAAAAAAAAAAAGCACAAGTACTGAAAGGAAATAACTGTGATCCTATGGAAAGTGTGAATATCGCTTAGAGCACAATGACACAATCCTTAGTTTCAAAGTACAGGAGAACCACTTTAAACTTTTTAAAATATTTTCAAATATACCCCAAACACTGGATATTTTGAAAGAGTTTAAGGTATTTCCATTGCAAATACAAAAGTGCTTTAGTACAACTTGCATACCTTACCATCTTAAATATTTTTGAAAATAACTTTTTGGAAAATATTTTTGCAAACAGCCATGACTAAATTTTAGCCTGGTGATTTTAAATGTCTTTTGGGGGCATTTTTGCTTCCATTACATCTTATTGTAACATGCCATTCTCACACAGGTAGAATTTTCATGATACCCCTAACAACAGACAGTGATTTTCTATCCCCAAAGTGTCATAGGTGAACTTGATTTGAGCTTACCAGAGGTGTGAATACCTTGCCATATTTTTCAATTTTTGCTCTCTGTGTTAACCTCAACTTTCATGGCAAATGATAAAGACCTTTAGGGAAAGCAATAAAGAGCAAAGTAAAAGCTCACTATAAGCCCAATTCATAAAATTACAAGCTAGAGTGTGCAGTATGCATAAGTCAAACAGAAAACAAAGTCCAAGCATACCAAATCAGATTATAAACTGGTTGTTGTTTTTCTGTCTATGAAAAGCAATTCTTTAATGAGCTTGGAAACACAGCTAAATATTTTCTTTCATAAATCCAAGAAAAAGGCACGCCACTTTTGAGACTTCTGCTGGGCAGCTTTTTCTCCTCTCTCTTTTCCTCTTTTAAATTTTAAATACTGCATAGGAACCATTTGCTCTGTGAGGTTCCCATAGTTAGGACCAAACCCTTCTCCGAGGAATTTTGGCACCTTATTAATTAGTTGGTTATGAGAAGGAGCTGCACTCTTTCAGTGACTCCTATTTTGCCATCAGTAGAGTGTGATCCCATAATAAATTTCCATCAAGCAAACTATTTCTGGTAATTCCCCCTAATTAACACCAGACTGCTAATAATAAATTAGGCCCTATGTGTTTCTGATATAACCAAGATCTTGTCTGAGCACCAGATATTAAGCAATGTCCTGAGAAAGTAAAACTTGAACCTAAATTAAGCCTTTGCTGGTAAAAGGATTTATACGTAATTTTGTGAGAAACCCTTTGAAGATCTCATACAGGGCATTTTGACCAGCAAACATTTTGAGTGACAGAGGGATTTGTTCTGTGCTGAGCAGTGAAAGTGGATTTATTGTGAAAACACACCGTTGAGTTTTAAGCCTATAAATCTTACACTGGATTACAGTGTCTTAATGAATGAATGACAGATCTCTTTTTTTTTTTTTGTCGGTGCATTTTAATGTTACATGACGTTGTGATTGATAGAAACCAAACCTTTGCCATTAAAATGTCAAATGCAGACTTAATGCCTTTAAAAGTTTGGCTTCTGGAGTTTAATATACTGTTTGCAAATAGACTTGCATTTGTCTCATTCATAGCCTAAACACTATGAGGAGAGGCAAGTTTTTCTGTAAAGTTGCCTCTAAATTTTATAGAGCTATGTGCAGTGTTTTCCTTTGGTTGTGTAAATAAAGGGAGAAAACAACAGTGCATTTGCTTAGTTAAGAGATACTCAGCTAAAGAGGGACTTACCAGGCTGGTATTATCATGAAATTGGCCAGGTTTTAGGAAATGGTTAAGTATCCCATGGTGAAAGTGGAGACTGCTGCATGCCAAGGCTCAGCACACCACCAAATCCTGGTTGCCAGAGCAGGCAGCATTTCCTTGAGCAGTCTCAATTTAGGAAAAATATTAAACACTTCTAAACAAGCATCACAAACTCTTCTAGGTGGGCAGCAGAATGAAATAAAGAGAGAGAATAAATAGTAATTGGCCAATACTGAGTTTTACTTCTACAGTGTTCAATTCCATATTTCCATCTTTCATTCCACCTTGAAAAAACTTGGAGAATCAGAGACTCACCAAGGCTGGAAGGGATTTCTGGAAATGAAGGAACCTTGTCAAATCCAAGGGTCATCTCCAGTTGGGTTTTGAATAGCTCCAAGGACAGACACCACAACCTCTCTGAGCAACCTGTGCCTGTGTTTGATCATCCTCACAGCTGTCCTGTCACTATGTACCACCAAGCAGAGTCTGGCTCCTTCTTCTTTACTCTCCTCTTCTTTACTCTACTTTACTCTACACATGCATGAAATCCCCCCAAAGTCATCTCCAGGCTGACCAGTACCCAGCTCTCTATCTCTTCTTGTATGACAAATACCTCTTCTTGTATGACAATATCTTTCTTGTATGACAAATGCTCCAAGCCTTTAATCATCTTTAAAACTCTTCACTCTGGGACATCCATGTCCTGAGTGAGACCAGCACAGGACCCTGCACTCCACATGTGTCTCACCAGTGCTGAGCAGAGGGGAAGAATCCCCCTCCCTCAGCCCACTGGCAACACTCCATCTGATGCACCTTAGGAGACCAGTGGTCTTCTTCATCACAAAGGGGACATCACAGGCTCATAGCCAACTTGGTGCCCATCAGAACCCCCAGGTCCTTTTCTGTGAAGCAAACATCCATTCTACCCCCAAAAACTGAAGAACAAGCAGCTCAAGTGGTATCTATTAATGTGCAATAACCATGTCTCTCTTTTACTGTGATTCAGGAAAAGAAAACATCCAACAACCACAAAACAGCTGAGAACAGAGTTCAAGGCTTTGTGTTGGGTTTGTTTTGTTTTGTTGGGTTTTTTAAAATTATGATTTAAATTAAATTTGCAAATGTGTATTGCTAAAATTCGATGCCAATTATTATTAAACACAAGCAAGGAAATCACCAGGACTTAAGAGTTGGTTGTTTAGCGTAAAACAGTGAAAAAAAGGAAATTCAAACAATCTGTGAACTGACATAATTTCCCTTCTTACACTTTGGCAAAGCCACTCATGTTATGAGTAGCTCCATGAAAAAACATGAACACACCAGACCAACACACACTGAGTGACAGCTTTTGCTTTTAAGTTTATTGCATTGTTATACTAAGCATTTATATTTACACATATTTCTGAATTTAGTTACAATATACTGAAACTGTCATCATGGTTCAATTATCCACTTATAAAGACCTTCAGAGTTAATCCTGATTCTCTTAATTATGAATGCACGAATGAATGAATGAATGCATGCAAAAAAACTACAGCAGTAAGGTTACTAACATGTCTCTCCTGCCTTTCTACCATTCCCTCCAAAACTTGAATCTATACATATGTTGTATGAAAACCAGTCAGAAATCTCACAAAACCCCCAAATGATGATGGAAATGATGATTTTTGCTATGTCTGCAGTCCAATCTGTGTCTGTGCATATATATATCTCTCAACGTATATGCATCTGTGTGCATATATAGAGACCTAGATATACAACACACACACAGTCACACACCAGAAGATTCTAGAGGTAAATATGCAGGCTTACAAATAACACAAAATATAAAGATACCAGTATGAAATAGTTCTAGACAAAAAAAAAAAAAAAAAAAGTAATAAATATTCAGTGAGATATATGGCATTATTATAAAGTGCTCTACTAAAATCTCACTTATTAAAATAACAATAAAAATTATGTTCCTTTTAGTTGATTTATATAATTTGGTAGATCCATTAAATATTCCTTATGTATCAGTGATTCTATGCTTCCTTTAAAAATTTAAACAAATAGATAAAAGGAGAAATGTAAAGGCAAAGCAGCTAAATGAAGCAGTACTAATGGAGCCTTTGAGGCTTTTGTCCTCAAATTCATTAACAACTGGAAAATTTCACACCCTAGACTATATGGATTAAGAAATACAGTTCCAATTAAAATTATCAAAATAAACATAATATTTGATTTTAAGGACAATGATAAACTGAAAACCTTCAATTCTACTTTTAAAACAGCAACATGTGAATTGCAGAAATTACTGAATCCTTATCCTCTGCATTTCCATCTTCTTTCCTCACACATGTGCAACACAGCTCCATTGAAACCTACTCTCTAGGTTTCATTTCTCCACATTCCACCCAATTTAAAAAGCAACCTGGCTTGTATACATATATATTGCTGTATCTTGTCCAGCTGCTTCCACCCTTCTGATTTTCAGGCAAGTTCACAAAAGACTACACCTACAAGAGTGTAAACATTTTCAACAGATTTATATAATTTCTTCCGTACCACCAGAAGTTAAAAAAGAAACATGGTAGTATTGAAGAAAAACATCTTCAGGAAATATTGTGAAATACAGTAAAATATGAACAAATGTCTTCCATATTTCAATATGGCAGTTTTGGTATATGGCAGTTTTGGTTTTCTTTTCCTTCTCTTTTGTTGACATTCCTTTTCATAATTTTTTATAAAGTTTTATAACTTTACTTAACCATGGCATTTTTTTTAATCATTTTTCCCCATGGTTTTATGGATAAACCCATCCTTTGTATCAGTAAAAATGAACCCATAACAATAAACCCCATAAATGGTTACTTTTTAATGTCTACAGGGAAGAGCACTGAAGACAAAGAATTCAGCTCATGGCAGATGAATCAAATAGTATTTAAATTCACTTTCCTTCAGGCATCTAATCCAAGTCCTGTTGTGCAACTCATCCTGAGCAGAGTCACTACAACTTAATCCCTAATTTGAAGTTAAGTGGGATTTAGCTCAGGTCTTGCCCTGAATATCTGCATGGAGGTGAAATTCTTATCAAGCCACAGAACTGGCTCTGTCTCCTGGCTCACAGTAAATGACAGCATTGTCTCTCTGCTCCCTTGCAAGAACTGAGTGATATGAGCTGCCCAACTCAATATTATATCATTCAACAATATTTTCCCTACAGCTGGAAGAAAGAGAGAAATGAAACCTTATCTAGTAAAAACCATAACAGCTGAGCAAAAAAATAAGTTTTTGATACACTACCTGGCACACCACCAATATACATATTCATGAGCTCATGGCAAAGAATGTACTGAGAGAAAAACAATGTCCTCAGCTGCACTTAAGCAATTTCCCCTCATTCAACACCAATCTCACATTCTTTATATAAAACACTGTTACCTGCAGATTTAGTGCAACCCCCCCCCCCCCCCGTTCCAAGGCACTTAAAATTATTTAATACCTGAACAGTGAACATAAGAGTGTAATTCCCTGCCCCCATATTTTTAAGGTCTGATCTGACATTTTTGTTTGTCAAATCCACCTTTGCTAGCAGGTTTTTAGGCAAGTGTTCAGGTAGTAAGGAAGAGTATCCCATTTCTGTTTTCTTCTAAGTGGCATCTTCTAAACTATTCTTGTTCACCAGTGCAGCCACTGCCCCACTCAACTCCTTTGTAAAAAAACTCTGTTCTTTGCAGACCCATCAGAGATTTCACTGCAAGGCACAGGTAAATGTAATTTTGGCAAGAGGCTTAATGGATATGTGTGTCAGATAAAAATATCAGTTGTTGAACTACATATTCTGCTGCTTTGAGTTCCTTTTAATGGACTTTAGCTGCAATACTCCTAGATATTCTTTAAAAAACATTAGCACAATAAGTTATCTGGATTGCTGAAGCTAATCTTATATTTGTTGACTAGCAGCACACCCAAGACTTTTCGTAACAGCTATCTGTTTTTATAGATGTTTCACTTCTTCTACTGGAGCAGATATAAAAGTGGTCATAAAATCATGAACCAATATGGTAATGTGCCAAGGGCAGGGGTAAAGACATTCTAATCATTTGGCTTGGGTGCAATTGAGGATTCCTACCCTTTTGTCAAGCAAAAATCTGATGACATCCTAAAAAATTAGTGTGCAACTCCCTCCACAAGTTTCCATGTTTGTCTTCCATTCTAGCAATTCACAGATAAATAATTTTAACCAATTACTGAACATAAACATTTTAACCTTCTTTTCTGCTCAATAAATCTGTTACACAAAATAAGCTCCAAGCATCAGATGTTGATAGAGTGAGCATGTTTCTTGCACAGTGGCTTGTCCTTCTTGGAGAAGAAAGTCTGACCCTCCAGACTGTCACTACATACCTGAAATGGGAAAAAGTAATTCAATTCAGATGGATGAAGTACAACATACATTATTCAGAATGCTGAATCATGGCCTTGTTCTATGCACAAGTGTATTTAAAAAATAAGACTTATTACCAATTTCTTAGGGATATTCTTTTTATGTGGCACTGGTTGATGTAAGCATAACCTTTCTTTCTTTAAGTCAACGAGTTCTTAACTAAGAGCAGAGTTAGGTTCAGCATTTTCAAAAAAATTAGGATTGGGGCTATTTTTTTTCCAGTCATACAATATTATCAGGTGATATTTCAGTGTCCAGGTCAAAAGCACTCTCCCTACTGTAGAAATGCAGCCACTTCTTGCTTTGAGGAAGCAAACATCAAGGGTTAAATGCTAGAACACGTGGCTGCAATCCAGGCCAACTCCTCTGGCCCAGTGCCACAGGCTCACAATAGCAACACACCACCTTCCAAATAACTGGGAAAGTGCTTTCTGTTTGGGCTCAGAGGATTGAAAGAGGTTATAGTTGTTAAGTGCCACATCAGTCAGGTTAGCACAAGCACTGCTGCCATGGGTTTGTTGAAAATGTAGACTGGCTTTACTTACTGAGCATACAAAGCAAGTGTCATGCCAAGTGTGGCCCAAGGCTTCAAGAAACCTGTCTCCAGCTTCAATGGGAAATTCACAGCCATGGCACATAGTACCAAAGAGGGCATAGTAATCTGCAAACAAATACAAAGAGATTTTAAAGATGAAGCATATGCAGAAAAAGCAAGACTGACTCTTTGAAACTTTTGTGCTTTTCTTTCAATGGCAGTGGGTTTGTACTTGTCAAGTTTAAGAATACTGAGGACATGGAATAAAGAGCTCCTAGATCAAAAGACTGGGGTGCCCTCCTTTCCTCACTCAGTTCTCATCCCCTTCCTTCTCCTATCAAGTGAGCAATGCTTCCATCTTCCTGGTGTTTCATTTCCTTAAGATCAATACTGGGGGGCTGGGATGGGGGAGGAAATGCACTCTATGCAGAGCACCCTTATAGGTTTTACATGCTCCTTACCTTCTCCCCAACTCTGCCTTGAAACCATCCTCTGCCTGTTCACATGCCAGACCTTCTCAGCAAGTAATGAACCCCTGCCTACATTCTGCCACAACATTTGCTCCAGATTGCACTACATAAAATCAGGCAGTCATTAGGCTTCTAATGTTTCCTAAACAATCCAGCAGTTGGGATCAAGTTAGAATAGTTTTCTACATGGCTTTAGTTTACTACTTTAAAACAAGCAAGCAAACAACAAACAAACAAAAAAAACCCAAAAAACCAAACCCTGCACGCCATAAAAGCCAAACCAAGCCAAAACCAACCAAACAAGCAAAGAAACCCAACCAAAACCAAACCAGGAATCTTAGGCATATTTACTTCATTCAACAAAAACCATCAGTAGGAACAGGATGGTTATTAGCAACTGGAATCACTGAAGGGTATTCACACCATTCATTTTTAGGCCCTGGATTGATGTGGTGCCTCTGGAGGTTCCCCTGGAGTCAGCAGTGAAAAGTTCATCTGACAGTGTCAGAAAACAGGGAACAAAATCAAGGGCAACTGCAGAGCTTGAAAAAGAGAGCAGGGCAGACTAGCAGGATAAAATACATGCATAACTTGGATGGGAGAAACTGACTCCTATACTTACCCCAATGTTGGAAACTTGCCCCTGTTTGCAGAGCCATAGCAGGGGCTACAAGTGACCAACAGCTTCTACTCCCCATTTGGGCAGACCTACATTTCACCCCACACTGTCTGGTCTTTCCCACTTATTTCAGCTCTCAAACACCCCATTCTACAAAGGAAATATTTTTTTTCTTGCACAGAAAACAACAACATAAGTGATATGACAGAATCTGGGATGAGCACACTACAATGCCAAATACACAGGACTACAGGGTGACAACTACAATTAACCACTGGACCTATCCTTAATATTTAACACTCTGGCTCAGAGAAGGAAATTAGATGTCAGGGGTTGCTTTCAAGGAGCAGCAAGCAGGGTACAAAATGATTGTTTCCCTAGAAGATTATAGAGATCTGCTGAAACTCCACCGCTTACTACAGCAAGCCAGGATTCAAGCCCAAGGAACAAGACCTGTATTGGTTTAATAAGACTTCTTTTTTTTTGTATGATAACCTCAAAAAGCATCATTATAGGAGACATTTCAGCAGGAAGGGGAACACAAGTGCTCTAGAGAAGCACAAGACTTTATTGCTGCCAGTGGTAAGAAATAGCTTCACCAATTACCTTCATTAATCCATGCTACTGGGATGAATTTACAAGTGTTTAAGCACAAGAAAGACAATAAAAATATCAAAAGCCTCTATCCAAACCCCTCGAAGGACGTGGTCTCATGACCACACTATTTCAGCTCTTTGCTTTCATGTTCATACAGAACCTTTCACTGATATTTTCCTGGTGCCAGTAGTTAAAGCCTTTTGTAAGTTGGCCTGTCATTTGTGTTGATAAGTTTATTGGCTTTTCTTCTAAAGAAAGGGCAATAGATAAGGCAGAACGAAGGGCACCAGCATTCTTTTGCTTTTGTGTGCTTGAACTGTGATACCACAGAAGCCTTCCAAGGCAGACTTCTCATACAATCACATATCAAGGCTTCCTGCATACAAGATTTTCAAATCTAGGTTCCTAACAGCATTTTTTAAAAGTTCAAAGTTGGAGATATCTTCATTTTAATTGAATATAATTTTAGAATCAACATCCAAAATCAAAAAGATTTTGTAGATTAAACCCACTTAAGAATAATAGCTGATGCTGTTATAATTTCAAATACAGGTTTAAAATTAGAACCTGCCTTTGCACCAGGAAGAAGGAAAGTTGGCAGTGACATTTACTTCTTATTTCTTTAAAATTAGTCATAGACTCTTAACTCCAGCTGGACTGAAAGTCTTTGAAGAATGAATGTCTCTAATTAACATCTAGCTGGAGAGCCAGAGCCATTACAACATATCACTGCCAATAACACCTCCCAGAATGTGTCTACATTAACTTGTGCTATCTCAGAAATAAACATTATGAGGAGAGGAGTATTCTTGACACTTTTATACCAGTGTTTCCTGCTCACAGTATAGAAAAGTGCACATTTGTGCATGGGGGTTGTAACAGTAGCACAAATCAATGCTCTGCAAAACACACGGGTCATCTGGTGGCAGGAACAAGAATTCAGTATTAGCAAAACCAACCAAGTCATGAGGTTTTCCACACAAAGGGGAGGTATTGATTCCTCCAGTACTATTTTTGAATCCTCAAATGGGCCCGAGATTAGGGGCTTCAGATTGCTTCAGGATGAAATTTCACCATGCTGTCACACTGGAGGAGGATGCTGATTTATCCATTTCCCTTGCTGCTCCACAAATTCCATAGGAGCAACACATTACTCTGCTTGTGCCACTGAGTTAGCAATAACCTATCCTGTCCTTTCATATCTGCCAACACCTCATTAAAGCCTCTCTGACAGAGAAATTACAGATAAATTATTCCTGTTTTCCTCATCATTTAAGTATCTATCATTCTCCAGAGCACCCACTGTGCTCAAGCCAGAAGGAAATCTTAGCTCCAAACAGGTCACTGGAATTTCCTGCTAAATCTCTTCCTGGTCAGTCCACTTCCATCTCTACTTATACTATAATGCTCCTTAAAGTAGAAAAAAACCCACAGAACAGGTCTGAATGATGGTTCTAACATGGATGTAAACAGCATTCAGTGTGAAAATAAACTATTCTGATACAGTTTTTTTTTTTCTTTTCTATTTTGTGGGGATTGTTTTACAAATACTACCTATTTCTTTCCTAGTCCAGAAGGGTGCATGGAAAGTTTCCTTAAAACTAGGAAACTGACATAAATAAACACTGTTCATATATTAATGAAAAAGATACTAAAAGTGAAGTGCTAAAACCAAACCAGAATCCCTCTGAACCTCTAAGCTGCATCTTTCATGTTACATTGCTCATCAGGCTTACAAGCTAAAATTGTATTGTTGTATTTTACCCTTGACACTTTTTTTTCTTTTTTTGAATCCCAAACTTATGTTCAACAGATGTTATCCTTGATGCTGCAAAAAAATAAAAAACTTTCTGGGCAGACATCTTACACTTGGAAATCCCTCCTGGCTGTGAATAAGGCTACTCAGAGTAAAACACATTATTTCTCTGGCATTTGTTTAGTAAATAAGTAATTTACATAAACTTCAGATTATTTTCAAGTCAAACAAAGTCAATCTAAAATTAACACTTTGCTGTATACTTACAATTGAGGGCTTAACAGGAACAAGAAGTAAAAACAGTGACAAGAAGACTGCTCTTGCCTAAACTGATGAAGAAATTCTCACCAACTTCTACCACAAACTCAAACGCCTACAGCATTTCTTGCTCTGAATTGACATACCAAAGCTACATGAATTTGCTGGGACACTTCCTCTGAAGTTAAGCTTGAGAAAAAGGAATTTAAAATTTTTTTTACCCCAGCTTTATTAAGCTCTGCTTCCCTGAAGAGCTGCAGTAAACTTTGGTTGTGTTGCTTCTTACCCGTCTCACAGTAGGGATCGCCGTCTTCTAAGTGGAAGACGTTATTGCGGATGGGGTTATGACAGGCCACACACACGAAGCAGGAAACATGCCAAGTTTGTTTCAAAGCATTTATTACTTCCTGTGGGGATTAGAACAAGTGTTTTAGCACACTATTTGGATGTGATGACGAGATTGTGGTGACTGTGCCTCCACACTTGTTTCAAGAAGAATTTGTTGGCTACTGCTACTTTGAAAGGGGTTGCAGATGCAATCTCTGCAATGTTAAACTTAACAAGGTAGTTTATTTATGGTACATCTCCTTCTTTGTCATAAACAACATTTCATATTTTGGAAGGTTCAACATAGAGTTGTACAGATTTGGATCTAATCCTGATTGTCCCCTGAAATAAGAAAAGCAGCATCTCTGACATCTCCTCAAGTCTCGGAACAGCTAATCAGAAGGCATCACATAGAAAATTATGACTGCTTTGTGTTGTTTTGGAAGATGCTATAGTGCCAAATATGACTTGAAAATCATGCTGTCAGAGCCCTGGGTGACCCCAGTTACACAAGAGTCCAGAAACATTGCTGTCTGCAGTAGAGCTGGCAGGCTCAAATTAGCAATATTAGTGCCCAGAAGGATAATGTGTCTTTTTATCTACATTACCAATGGCAATATTTCAGTAGTTCAGATCTAGCCAATCAGCATTTTCCCCAGCACTCACTTAAGGAAGATTATTTATTTTTCTTCCTGAAAACCTTCCAATTTTGTAAAAAAACGGCCAATTAAGAGTCTTTTTGCTCAAGAAAATATAGTAATCACAGCAGCTACATAACAACTTCATGAAAGCAGGAGCTGAACTTGGAAGAGCCAAGGAGACTACAGCACCTTTTCTCAAAGGGACTGAAAAGACTCAATATTAGAAGAGCCAAAAACATACTCTGTATGTGATAGGAGCTGAAAAGGTGTGTCAAGAGTACACCTGAAAGAACATAAACTGGGCCACATAAAAGAGAATTTCATTACAGCAAAGTGCTGAACACTGTGGTTATTGTTCCCACAGGAACAATTAAAAAAACAAAACAAAACAAACAAACAAACAAACAAAAACAAAACAAAAAAAAATTCCCACTTGCTGGTCACTTACCCCAAGGATCTTCCTCTGACACTTTGAACACTCAGGGGCAAAGAACTTCTCATAGCAGACCTCGCAGTACAGGGCCCCTTTCTCTTCCACAAATCCAATGTAAGCCATGGAGGTTTTGCAATGAGCACAGTTAAACTCTTCTGGATGCCATGACTTCCCCAAGGCTACCAAGAAGGGTCCTCTGATGAGAAAGAAGATATTTTGTCAGTAAATGCCCCTGGGTTGGCTCCTGCAAACACTGTTAACAGGTTTAACATCTGATACCTCTGTGCCCTTCTATACTGCTCCATCCCTATTTCCTCCTGCAGAAGTTGTCAAGTATCAATTGCATATATTTTTATTGTAGTATCTCCCAGAAACACCTTACTACAATAGATACTAATTCTCTTACTACATTTTGGAAATCTTATTTTAGAACTACATTATGTGTAGTGTTGAAGTGGCTGCTCAGAAAGAGAAAAAGGATGTTTGCTATGTTCCAAATTATTTCTATTACAAGGAGATATTTACCTCAGTGATAAGATCAGCTTTCTTTCAGTGTGCATTTGTATTGAAGTCACAAATGTTCAAGTAGACTTTACTTCATTATGAGCCAAAAATGTCAGTTTCTTGTGAGACAAAAATTCAGTCACTGTTCTTGTCCAACAAGATTGCTACAGGATAACCCATCAGAGTTGTAGAGGGATTTTCCTTTTACTTTTGTTTATTTTTAGTTTTGTTATATACTTAGTTTTATAAAGCACCTCAAGGTCCCACCAACACTCAGTCTTCCAGAATTTAGGTTTTAGGTTAACTTTGTGGTTCAAGTTCATCTCCCTCATGAACTTTTCTATTATTGCAAGACCAACAGAGATGCTGTTCCTTCAGCAATGCATCACTACTTCTGATCTAATAATTCACTACAAAACATCATTTTTTTAAAATTGAGTAAGTTACAAGAACATTTTTGTGTAAAACTCTCAGCAACAGAGAAACAGCAATAGAGAAGAAAAAAAGCCTTAAAGTTTGTTTCCAGGGTTAGATGGGAATATAAGCAGGTAGAGGACAGAGGGGACTTTCAGTGGCTGTAGGGAATAATCATTGTAATTTCTTTTAAATTCAGAGACAAGGGACTCAGAAAACTCACACAGCTTCTGGGATGACAAACCTATTTAACTTGAAACAGCTTCTTCTACTCACAGCTGATTATTGGAGAGAAAGCAGTGAAAATGGGCTCCTGGAGAGCAGCCCGTAGCCCTTTAAGAAGGGATCCAGGGTGGAGCACAGCAAATGTGCCTGAGCAGAGCAAACACTGACCTAACCTGATACCCTACAAGCACCTTTTTACATCAATGCCCTTTCAGTTATGTCCTGATCAAACAATACAAGCCCTTATGTACAACAAAGTGCTCTCAGTGCCCTGTGTCAGCACAGCCTAATTGAACAGCTTCATTAACACAGGGCTGACACCAAAGAGGCTCTCCCACCTCCAGGTAGGATTGGGTTTCCAGCCAGCTGCACTGAAATGATAGGCAGTGTAAGAAAGTGATGGGAGGGGAAGGAATTTTTACAACATCTGCTGCATTTAGTTAACAGCTCTGACACGTTGTGGTTTGCTATTCAGGACAACAGGAACCCAGATGGATGGGGAGCAGCCCAAGAGTGCATCTAATGAGTTTTTTTTTTCCTGAAGCCCTCAGACAAGTGTGGCTGTGTCCTGCACAGTGTCTCTGAGGTGTTCCATTAGCAGGCTGGCTCTCTGTGCACATGTGTGCAGGAGAACACTTTCTAAATACAGTTTTACATTTAATCAGGCTGTAGTATAAACATGTCAAGCTGATGCTGCAGCTTAATGATGCCAGTGACTTAAAAGCTGCCCCAAAGCATGTGGAAGAAGAAGAAAAAAATAAACACCTGTCATGTAAAATACACTAAAATTCACTAAACCATGATATTCAGAACTTGGAGGTGTTCCTGGTCTTTGCATATTTTTGTGATCAAAATGATAGCTTCCCCTAATGAAAGGTATTTGTTTGCTGTACTCATTTGAAAAGGCACTTAAAGCTCTGATTGGAGTAAGGAGGCTGCATCCCCCACTCAGGCAGCCTGATGGGAAGTAGCTATGGCATTAAATGTTTGGAAGATGGCTGGAGATGGCTTCACCATGAACCACATGAACCAAACTCACAGACAGAGGCAAATAGTGACACTTGCTTTTTGGTTTTTTGGGGTTTTGGGTTTTGGTCTTTTTTTTTTGTTAGTTGGTTTTTTTGTTTGTTTGTTTGTTTTTTTTTTTTAGAGATTCTGATGTGTTTACAACAGTATTTATAGGATCTTATGCCCCAAAAGGTCACCAGGTACAATAAATTTTGTAGCCATCAAATCATCAAAACAGGGGCAAATTTGAAGTAGTAAATACTGCACAGGGAATACAAGTGTATTTTTACTATATTTATACTTGTAATTAAATATAACACTTCAAAAGGATGGTCATGATGACTTAATATGCTAGTAATCTAGCTTCTCATATGGCTTTTATTATTATAGCAAGCCAGAACTGATGAGAGATCAGGATGAGTACAGTAATCACTTTGCAGTAAACTGTACAGCAGTCTACACTCTAGGAAGTTTCTTTTTTGCCCCTCATTTGAAAATGCTACAATATAGAATTTGTGTACAGGAGAGGCAGAAGGGAAGCACATTTATACTCTTTTGTGCCTTTAAGATAATGAGGCTGTATGAAAAGCTGACAAAGTCAAATCATCACTGACATGCAGACACAGCAAAGAGCATATTCTGACCAGAGATCTGGGCAAGCCACATCTGAACTTCAAAGTGAGAGCCAATTCTGCACCACAGAACCCAGAGAGACTGCCCAGGAACCAGAACTCTACATCAGAAAATGTAAGAAGTTTGTCAAGATAATTTACCAAGTAGATCATAGGAAATATAATTTGCCTCCAACTTTGATTCTTTTGGATGTGGGAAGAAAAGCTCACTTAATGAAGCTTTGGAAAAAACTGGCATCATTAGATGATCATAGTATGCATGATTAAATATAAATTAAGAAGTTACAAGATGTCTCTAAGAAATGGTTTTGGATCAACCAGCCATGGTTATTCTGTGCCTGAGTGTAAAGTAACCAACTCCACAAGGCATTTTGGCTTATAAACAGATGTACAGTGCAATGCCACTTGATCCTCCTCCTACCTTTTCATAGGTAACCCTAACCCTTGAAGGCATGAACAGTAATTATGCTAAAACTTGAATGCAAAATGCCACTGCAACCTTTCAAATCCACTCTATGTTGTAAATAGGAGGCATATTTGTCACACATCAACTAATCCTCAAATGAAACAATACTTTTAGTAATACAGATGGCATTTGACTATGAATGAATATAAGGATTTCAACACTAACAACAGATTAGTAAAAAGCTAGAGGTAGGTATCAGTTACTTTTCAGGAAAAGGATTCACTTACAATGGCTTCATTCCCTAAATGGCCTAAATACTGTCAAGCAGGACTTAGCTTCATGCAGCCACCAAGGAACAAAGGTTGCCCCACGGACAGTCCCCTACTTAGAGGGCAGCAGTCACCTCCTTTCCAGGGGTGATCAAAGCAGGGAGAAGCAGCAAGTGATAGGAGGGCTGAGAAAAGAGGTTGTCAGCTCAAGAATCATCTACAACCTCTGCTGTGAGATCCCATGGCACAGAGCATCAGTGAACTCTGCTAAACCACAAGTGGCTTAAAAGCTGCTGAAATTTCTTGCAGGGAAGATGCAGCATAGAGGGGATTTGCTATGTTCAGATCCATTTTTAAATTGAAATGATGCTAGCAAAATGAAGGTGCATGGTTGTCTGTGTAGTATTTGCTAGACACAAATCCAAAGCTCCCCACTGCCCAGGGAATAAAAAAATTAGAAAAGTGAAATAGATGCACTGAATATATGGGTCAAATTGTTCAATAGATCACATGATTCTCATTCAAAAAGTGTGAAGATCTTTTAGATATTAATCTTCCATTTTGCCAGAATGCAAAAGATCTGGATTAGAAAGATGTACACTTGTGTTGGGAAGTTGTGTAAGTTCTTTTATATTGCCTAAAGGGCATTCAGATCATGTATTTTTATTTCTTGACATATACAATGGAAATAAGAAAAACTCCAAAATATCACAGATCAGTTAGAAAAATTGCTCTAAAAAATTAATTCGATTTTAACTGAGCTGACAGTGAACTATCAGAAAGGGAATCTAATGGAAGTAAGCAAGCCAGACTCAATTCATCCCAACAGATCAAGTGACTCGAGTTAGCTGCATCTTCTGATGCATAATCCAAGCCAAGGCTCAAAGGCTGTAAAATGCTAAAGCAGAAAGCCTGATTTTCTGTTATTTTGTAAACTTACACAACTTATAGAGCTCATTTTTCTAATCAGACAGGTCTCTTTCTTTAACCATGGTGAAACATTGTTCACTGAAAACATAGGGCATAGATGAATAAAACCAAAATATTACAATGCATTAATTTCCCCTTGTAATTCAGCAACTAAATAAGCATGAAAATGTTTTAAAAGAATGAATTCCTTCCCATAATTCCATTCAATCTCTCTTACGGGGAAGATATAAAATGCAAGGTAGATGAAAAATCAGGACACAAAAAATACTTACAGTTCCCTGGATGAGACAGTAATGACTAATTGTCAGAAGCTACTGACTGAACAATGCAACCCAGATTCAATTCTTCCTCCATATGAAATTCTGGCTAACAACAGTTATGTTTTAGGCATTCAGCATAATTTGTTTAACTTAATCTCATTTGGCAAAGTTGTTCTGGTGTTGTTTAAACCTTTTACAGACATGCCATACAAGTCAAGGACACTGGCTACCGTAACACCCAAAGGCCAGAGAACCCACCAAAGAGCTTGCAATCTAACATTCCAGATAATTACTATTAATCCAGTCCTAGCACTTATTCCTTTCTTTTTTTATATGGATGTAGCCTGCTACTTATCTTCTTCTCAATTAAAAATTCTGTTTATATCAACATTTGTGACAAGTTAGTCTTTATAAGACTATACTCTTCCACTGGTTTCCAGTTTGCTGTTCTCAGTTTTATTGGAATGGGTGTATAAGTGAAAACAAACTTGCTTACTTTGCTTTGCTTTTCCTTTTGCCCTGCTCCACCCAGCTTTCAGGTTCTCTGTAAAACAGCTTGTAAGGCTGACTCTTAGCATTCCCAGTGTTTTGTTAGACAAACCATGCATGCAAACAGTGTTCTGTGTTATTGAAATGGAGCCTGAAAACACTTGTAACTAAGGAATCAAAAGCCAAGAAAGCCAACAAAAGTCCTGCTGTCAGAGAGCCCCCAGGATGAATAGGATACAAACCTAATGACTTGGTTACAGTGTGCACACATAGGAGTCCTCTTTCCTGCAGGAATATGCTCTGCCCTCTGAACCAAGGTGTCTTGCTCATTTAGCTGAGGTGCTGGGGCAAACTTTTCGCTTGGGTCACTTGTTCCAGGTGGTTTCACACTGTTGGATGTCCATCCACTGGCAGGAGCTGGAGAGAGAGGGCCCAAAGCATTTAGAAGACAACCAGCACGTTTCCCCAACATCTCTTTCCAGTGTATACCTGCTGACTTCAACAAACAAATCAAAGAGCCTTCATTTTTCCCTCTTCAAACAAGCAAGTTCTAACTACTTTATGAAACTTCTGTGAAATAACACGGAATGGTTTGGGCTGCCTTCTAGAAGTAGTGTACAGAGTTCACCATACTAAAATAGTTAGGCAAAAGAACATAAAATCTGCAAAGACTCTATTTTGCTTCGGACAAAAGGTAAAGTCAAAAATATCAGTGTAGGAACAGAGACAGGAGTATCTGACATACCTACTCAAAACATTTTACAGCAAGTTCAATAGATCATACATGATTACTAGCAGATTAAACAGGAGTATTCATTCAATACGACACGTACAAGAACATAAAATACAGTGTTGTATAAAGAAAAACACATTTCTAATTCAAATTTAAACAG
The DNA here is from genome assembly GCF_036169615.1 of Heliangelus exortis. Classification (NCBI taxonomy): domain Eukaryota; kingdom Metazoa; phylum Chordata; class Aves; order Apodiformes; family Trochilidae; genus Heliangelus; species Heliangelus exortis. Next base: position 6,997,365 of record NC_092425.1, read on the forward strand.
TAGTCTTGATCATTACGTACTGCCAATCTGAAGCACACCAAAGGCCACATTCACATCCCCTTTATAGAAGTTCTGACACTAAAATAAAGACCTGACATTCTCAGAAATGTATACATGCACATATTCCCATTTGTGTGCAGGTTTTTGCAGTCAAAGAACAGACATAAGCTTTTATGGAGTATAAAAAATGCATTTACAAACATGAAAGGCACAGATGATACTGTTGCCAAGGGTAATGAAGAAACAAGACTGCTTTTCTTTCTCCTCTATTGATGTGTGCACCTTGGTAATGTATAAGCTACAGCAACAGAAGTTTATGGGAGCAGTTTTTCCTGTCAAGTGGAGAATTCTTTTTCAAGTATTCTGAAAACCCCTGCATTTCCACAGCCTCTTCTTTGTAACCACAGGAAAAAGACAACCAGAGTGTTCACTTGGTGTCCTGGCTGTAGTGCAGCCATCCTAAGCTTGGTAAATCCAAAAGTAAAATTAAGATCCAAGTGGAAGCTCAGAGAGAACCAAGCAAGCAATGACAGATTGACAGATGCCCAGCACTGCAGGATGATGCAACACAAGGTCAGGGCATCAGTATATATCTTTGCAAAAAAAACTAGTTAATGGAGCTGTTAATCTTTGTGCTAGTCTTCCTTACCCATCTTTCACATCACATTCCATGAAAAAGATGAAAAATTGTTTTTTATTATAATTGTTTTTTATTATTCTGCTCTACAGAAAAGTTGCAAACACTTTTCAGGTAAAAGATTGCAGTCCCTGCTCAAATGGAAGTAGTAATTCATAGAGAAGATAAATTTAAGTGAATACACAAGAAATTCAACAGAAATACCAGTTCTTTGCTATTTGCAGAACTAAAATAGCCACAGACTACACAATGTAATCAAAACAATCCAGTAAATATTAGGTAACAAAAGACACCTCTAGTCAGGCATATTTGTAGGCTAAGGCAACACAGCTGGAAAAGAAATACTTTTTAACACCAATACTTTTGTACTAAAATTATGTTTCTTACTAATCCACTGGGCTCAATAACTACTGTTGCTTATTCTTTCTCTGCATGAAGAGCAATATAGTCATACATCTTTTTTTTGTCTAGGTGGCTGGTTCATCACATTTTCTCAAATAGGGGCATTTCAAATGACTGATAAACACTTGGATCCTTTTCAGTACATGAAGTAGCAAAACCACACCAGTTCTTCAGGGTTTGTTTGTTGGTGTGGGGGGTTGTTTTGGATTTTTTTTTTTTTTTTTTTTGGTTGTTTGTTTGTTTTTGTTTTGTTTTGCTTTATACAAGACTATTGATTATATTTTATATATTTTTATATATTGATTATATTTTATGTATAACTCATTAATTTGCAGTCTCTTGGAAAAATAACATCTTCATTCTAGAAGCATTCATTATTCCTGAGTACAAAGCACTTAGGAATAAAAGCACTTGATCTTGAAGAAGTCACTCTGCTACTGTAGATTTTAGATTATAAATGCCTATTTAACTGAAAGCATAGGAACAGGTAAAAACAGAAAGGGTGGCAGAAAGGCTTTGAAGACATTAAGAAAAGTGGTCTTGATTAATAGCACTTTCTTCCTCCGTCACCACACAGCCTTTTAATTTTCAGGTCCCTTTCCATGAGAAGACAAAAATTCACACTAAAACCGAATCTCTTTGAAGACTGCTTTTGCCATAAATCAAATCACAGAGCAGCTTCTAGTGCTAATTTCTGTTTGAGATACCTGCTGAATCCCAAAGCCCATTGAGATACATCAGCTTGCTCTTGTTTGCACTGTGTAGAGTAAAAAAAAAAAAAAATTCTGCTTGCTCAAAGGGGAAAAAACCCACTACCAACACAATTGTTTCCTTTTCTTTGGTGTCATAACAGCTTTCATTAATGCTGTTTTTATGAATAATGTTTTTCTGAACACTACCCAACTTTTAAGTGACTTCTGGCCAGGAGGAGGATTTGTCTACATAAACTTTTTGTCAGAGTTATTAGACAAATCAGTCATTTCTGAGTTATTCAAAGCACTAAAAAAAGGAGAGAAGGAGATAGTCCATCAGTTAGGCAAATAATTCTGGTCTATTAATGACCCCATGTTAAAACAAAAATTCTCTTTTAAGCAAACCATAGTATGAAGCCAATAAATTAGTGCTGTGTTAAGCAAAAGGTGGGGCTTAGGCAAAACCAAGTTGGGCATATAATGCTGAGGACCAGTTAATAGTTCCATTCCACTTTAACTGGTAAACTTAAGTTCAATGCCCAGACCTCCAGCAGATCAGAAATCCCATGGGATCATAGCCACAGTGCAAACAGAATAAAGGGAATTAAAAAATAACCCCTAAGCCTTCAAATACTTCTATATTTCCTGGAATGTTTTTTGGATACTGGACAATAATTATGTTCTTAAAGGCCTTTCATCTCTTATTTGTAAATTTATGTCACTGTTTCATCTACTGTGATGGGAACACTATCTACCTGATCACTGCAGATGCCTCCAGCAGCTGAGAACTGACAGAAAAAGTTACCTTTTGCTCAAAAATCCTTGAAAACCAAGACATTAAAGAATTTTATTAAATGCTCTATTCTTCCACCACTTGAAGCCAGTATGAAGTCAAGAATCTCTTTGCCCCTGTTCAAAATTTCTCCCCACAGCATTCTCTTAGGGGGATTTTTTCTCCGTGCTGGTATTCACAATCAGACCCCATCAGTCTTGCACAGTTTTATTCCCCTCGAGTTTATCTGAAGTAAACTCAAGTTTCTTTCAGATCAGATTGTTCATCCTAAAGAACAGGACTCAGTCTGCTTTCATTGCCTTTAGCTCCATCCTCTTAAAGAAAACACACCAATAAAGTACAGTAATCACTACTTCATCCCATTTATTACACCAGTTTCCCTGTAAACCTTTTCCTGGATTTTTTTTTTCACTGTAGATCATTCTCCCTTATTCACTGTTTGATTTCCTTCAGTCTTTTGTCTTCCTCATTCCCATCTCAACACCAGCCTGAGACAGCTTTTATTTCCCACTGGTGTCTTTCTGCAGGCCAGAAACTTGCCTTTAACACACAAGTAATTTTAGGAAATGTTCATGACTCTCACTTCAACCCATGGAGCATTTATTTGTTGATTGTTAAAATTATTTTTAAATATACAAAATACCCACTATAATTTCCTGCTTAAAATCTATATGGATTCTCACTATTTCCTTCCAACAACATCCCACCTCTTGTAGCTACAGAATTTCAAGTACTAGGTGATCTTTTCTTTTTTTTAGAATGAACATTTCCATGTTTCCCAGCTATCCCTTGTACTTAAACAGCAAGTTAGCTCCAGTGCTGGACAATATGCATTTTTTTGCAGGCAGAGAGAAAGAGGACATTCTCAGAGTTTCTGAATTTTCCTCCTTTCCTTTCTTGTCCCTATTCCCTTGGAAACCTTTCTGACTGAAACATAACCACATGATTTAAAACACCCCATGAAAATTTATGCAGGTGTTTTTCCTTGCAATGAGAAGCTTTTAGCAGGACACACCAGCAATAACACAGTAGGTAAAAAATTATTATACTCACTCTAAGGAAAGACCTCTCAACTTGGCAACCAGCTTGAGCCCTCCTGTCTTTTGTGCTTTATACCTTGCTTTTTACATTTTACAGAAACAATTTGGGATCCCATCAGCAGCTCTGTTCTCAGAATGCTGGAGAAATGCCCTGGTACCTGAGATCTGGTGAGGTGCATGCACAATTTCCATTGACTGATGGCTGAGTGGGGATGGAAAAGGAAATGACTCCAGCTGCCTCACACCATAAGCTCACCACGTATTTTCTGGGCACTTTTATATGAAATAGGACAGAGTGCACCAACTTGTACGAGTGTAAGATGTAAATATGATAAATAAAGAAATCAGTTCAAATGTAGATGCATTACACACTTAATCAGGAGCTATTCTATGCTGGGTGCTAGAGACTTTCAGGTCTTTCACAGGTCATGGAAAGATCTCTGTGGCCATATTTAGGAATTTTGCAGGCTTCACTTCACCTTCACTCTAATTAAACCTTCTAAAGCACAGTTGATTTGCACTTGTGTATTGTCATCGCTGGCTTTTCTAAAACAGAAAACACTCTGTACCTATTAACTTTCTACTTTATTAGGTTTAAGTTTAGCAAACCCGCAGTGTTTGCTTTCACAAAACCCCTTGGTATGGCCGGTTTAATATTTAACAAAGTTTTAGGCAAGGTAAAGCACTGGCTTTTTTTTTTTTTTCTTTTTTTCAAAAATCCCAGTGTGACTTTGCCCTCGTCAGGCTAACAATAGGCTGTTCCATCGCTGAGCACATGGATAACTGCAAACACTGGTGAAAGCTTTGGAAGACAAAGGGAGAAAGGCGGATATGTGGTGGTGCCAAAGTCACTTTGACAGAGGTTCTCTGGTGCATAGCAACAATACAACAGCCTGAACTGTTTAACGCTCACTTAAACATAACATCAGACTTCATGTAATATCTATAAATAACAATGCTACTTCATGCGGGGGGAGTGCCAGAGCTTTAAGGTGTTCTAACTCAGTGGTTTATATGCTGCTATCAAACTACTGTAGTAGAAATGGAAAATATAAAGCTTCATCCGTCCAATTTTCTGTCTTTTCTTAATATATCTGTACAGTAAGAAAACTTTCTGTTCCTTCTCTCCAAAACCGAACAGATGGGCAGATGAAGCAACACGTCTGAAAAGCTCGGCTGACAGCTCCTTAAATGACTTCTACACAAGCCCCCATCCACTCTCAGACCTGAACACAAGTTCAATAGAGAAAGCTACAGGACAGGCAAGAGGGGATCAAAAAACAAAACAAAACACAAAACCACACACACAAAAAAACAAACAACCAAGTCTCTGTGTTCAGCAGTTCTCCTTTTGTTTTCTACAGGATCTCCAAAGCACGGCCAGAGCTAAACCCCCACCACTGATTAAAGGCAGAACAGGAAGGATTAAAACATTATCATGTCTTTAAATGGAGGCAAAGGCTGGTATGTGCCTCGTGGAAAATCACAACAGGTGCCACCCAGGCCCAATTTCAACAACCCTTGCAACTCGAGGGGCTGGTTCCTGCACTAGCAACCAGCCTTTCAACTGGAAAGGCTCCGGCTAAATTAGCTGTAAAGCCTCTTAATTAAAATGAGTGTGGTTTTGGCTCACTGAGCCTGTCTCCTTGTGATTTGTTACATCACATATCATCATAAATTTGGCACAACTGGCACTGCTTTTACCAAAACCTAGCCTCAAGGAGGAAGAGATAACAAAGACCTGTACAATAGTATTTAATTTCTCTGCAGTGACTCTTTAGAAACTTTTTTAGTAGCTTTCTCCCAATGACATTTTGCCTCCCTTGCTTTTAAACTCCTATTTTGACCTCAACAGCTTGACTATGCCTGCAGAAAATGTGACTGTCCACTCTCACTCACACACAGACTGTCTGCCAGTTTCATGGAGCTGACGTTTAACACCAAATTCTATTAAGAATGCATCTGCATCTACTATTGATTTTTCATTTGTTGAACAAATACTAGGCATAATTTTTAAATTTCCTATACCTGTACGTTTGAATAGGACACATCACTGCTCTAAGCTGGTGCTGATGAAAGAAAGGGACTTGATCTGGCTTGCCAGTCTATGACAACATGCTAGTTGCTTTTTAAGAAATCAAAGATGATGACCATCTAATTTTGCAGGAATTTTCCCACTTCATGGCTCTGAAATAACCAGAGACAAATAAACTCCTCACCTCTGCTTAAATCACTAGAAAAAGAAACATGCATCTATCTGATTTATGCATGCAATTAATTGAAGTGCACAGCTTGGTGCCATAGCACATGAATTTAGCAACATCAAATCACAGAAAAACTGTCAAAGATCAGATTTGTAGCAGAGAGATGAGTTTCTGCTCCACAGACCCTTGGTGAGGTGCACCAGGTCATTCTGCCTCCAACAGGTAGGTGGTACATTTCTACATCATTTCTTTGACCTGGCCCTTCTTAATTATTAGCATTCACTTTTAACATTCACTTAATTATAAACATTAACTTTTTCACCATGTCTGCAGGAGTTAAAATTTCATACTACCATGAAATTAAGGTTGACGTTTATAAATTACTCTGGTTTCACAATGGGTTTTGCTTGGCTAAGTGATTTCACATTACTTAACTGGTAAGAATGAATTCTTGTGGTTTGCTGTCACATGATGATATAACCATTTAGATTAGATGAAAAATTAATAAGAATAACAGCCCATACAGCAGGACCAGGAAGCTTTTGTGTTTGACCTGTCAATGGTATGGATGAGGTTTTCTGGTTTTATGAATGGTGACTCCATGGTGGAGGAACAATCTTTAACTTCTTCAGTGAAAAATACTGGAATTGTTTATGTTTTGGGAATGTTTCTAGCAGAGGCCAACATAAGGATTTCCCTTAACAGATTATCCTGCCTTTAATTTCCTGATCCACATAGGAAACAAACTGGGATGAGAGGGCCCTAAAAACAAAACAAAATTGTAGAACTTTATGAATGAGGTAATGCTGACAAAATATTTTGGGTGCCTTTTTCATGCAACCAACCTAACTTACCCAGTAAGTGTGGCCTACAAGGTCAAGAGAACTGAGATACAGGATGGACTAACTACAAATAAAACACAGCAAAACAAAGGTGAAAAGGATGGAAGGTGCCACAGTACATTCTTTAAAATTCTTAATGGCAGGACAAGCATTTTGTGATAGCACAATAAGTCCTGGTGTCTGCCTCCCTTCCTCTCCCAGCTTCATATTGTGGGATCTCATGACCAAACTCCCCAGTTTGATATGGTCTGGACTATTAACCCATTTTCCTTAGCAAACCTCTACAGAGTAAGTCACAAAGAAGACAAAGACCCAGACTGTCAGTATAAGCAGAACAGGATGTCAAATCAGACCTGGAAATGAACTTGTATTTTCTTCTGCTTTTAAAGTTCTAATATTATCAAGGGAATAGGAAATATTAATTAAAAAAATGCACAAGACAGCACACTAAGGATAACTCCAGAGATGGTAAATGTAAGTCTACCAAACATATGAAAACAACTGCAAGGAAATAGTAGAATTTTTCAAACAAAGTTGCCTGGGGAGCAATTTTTCTGTGCTTACAGTCAGCTTCCAAGTGTGTTCTCTCTGCTGAAAGGAGCATGTGCTTAACACATGTGCTGGCTCAGGATTAGGCAACAGAGAGTACTGCAGAATATGCTGACACTACTGAGCAGCTCTACTGAAAAGGGATCATATATCCCAGTGGTGTCAGGCTGAGAGAGACCCTAGGAATAAGGAAACCAGCACGTGCCGGTAACTGGTCACTTAACCAGTAAGCTTTGGACACTTCCATTGCAAACCCTCCCCATCCTGTCCTTGTACTCATCTGCCAAGTGGGGGAGGAATGAAGTTCATCAGTTACAGTGAAACCCTTCTCTCCAAGCAGCAGACCAGATTTTCTGGCCACCAGCTGTACCAGCTCACCACAGCACCCCCGCTATCCCACCAGGCTCCTCTGAGTCAGGCAGGATGTTCCCTGGGTCCAGCTCCTGCATGGCAAACCAGGACACAATGCTGGGAATGCCGTGCATGGCATCTGGCCACTCCTGTCCCCACTTGTGGCAGCAGCTCTCCCTCCAACAACAGTGTTCTGAAGGTGCCAGGAAAGAGGAGTCAATTTTGTGTGAAAAACATGAGATTGGAAGCCCCAAGCACTTCTGACCAGCACAGATTTTGCTGCACTTCCTACAAGAGCAGTTCATCTCCTGGCCAAACTCCAGTTTGTGTAACTGCATTTATTTGGTAATTACACTTTCTTAAATTGTCCCAGCAGTTTCCATTTGCCACGGTGCTATTCACTTCCTTTCAAGATGCTGAGGAGCGTCACAGTGTCACAGCTGTTATGCTTCACCCAAGAAGTGACTGCAAGGCAGTGGAGGGTGAAAGCCATCCCTGTGCATGCACATGTGGTACCAAGGACTGAAAAATGCTTTGGGGTTCCTTGGGGGTGAGCAATGCTCCATAAGCACAGGGTAATAGCTATCAAACAGTAACTTAACTCATTGTGATGTAGCTAGGATATTGTGGGCAACCTTTATAAAAATTTAATATATCCTTCTAAAAAGTATCTCCTTCTGGTGGGCAAACAGAAATAAAGAAATAAAGATTATAAATTCTAGACTGTGCACTTAACACACAGTAACAGACACTATTTGACTTATTTCAACACCTGAAAAAATCAACAATACAGACAGGAGAGGCTGATAGCAAAAAATATCTCATTTGGAAACCTCTGTCCAAGCAGATGCCACCCTGCACTGGATGCAAACCCTATCTGATCCCACACACCCTACCTGACCCCACCTTCAACTCCTTGTGCACTTAATGTGCCAAAGATCAGCCAGTTTTTGGGTGCATTTGACAAGTCAGGCTTTTACCCTGCTTATTCAGCTTCTTACCCATGCCTTTAAAGGCAGCCACCCCTCATTTCCTCTACAAAACCACTGAGTAACCCTGTAGTATCAGTATTTTATTCCAAAGAGGGATAAAACCTGTTGCCATCATAACAGGTGACTATCATAGTAGCATTTGTGGCTACCCCATGATTACCTTTCAACAGCAGATGAGGATAGTTCAGCTCCAAGTGTGCTATCACTGCCAGATCACTTGGATCATTATTTACTTCTGCACAAATAAATCCCATGCCTTTAACATTTCCAGGTTTTGCTATCTCTTCCTTTCATTTTAGCCCATCTTTTTCCTCCACCTCTTTTTCTTGCCAGGTTGTGAAATAAGAGATTGGTTTGGCTCATAACTGAGTTGCAACAAAAACTCTGACACTTTTAGGCATCTCTTCACAAAAAGGACATGGAAACAAACCAAAACAAAAAACCTCAAAACAAAACAAAAGACTCTGCTGTAAGATGCAGGTGGCTTCACCCTGAGGAAGTCAGACTTTTAGAAGATGAACAAAACCCAACAGCATTTTGACACCTCCAGATGGTCCAGTTTTCCTCACTGTTTCAGCGAGTAGCTCCATGAGCAGGGGATGAGGGCAGGTTGGCTTCCTGGGGCAAGCCCATGGCTCTGTGTGCACTTGAGATGCAAACAGCTCCTTTGCTGGTGGGACATGGGACCTTCTCCTGCCCCTGTTAATTCCTCAGCAGATGCCACTCACACTGGTGCCTTTTCCTCCCAGCACTTTCCCATTTTAGGAAACTTTGAGTTTTCAATTTCTTTTTCTCCTACGGTTTTTTTTCTGTCTCTGCTAATATTTTTGGAGGAGGTGATGCTGCTTCTTTGGAAGTTAAGCAGTATAGCTCAGAATGCTATACCAAGACAGCACAGAACTGGCATCCTCATGACCAGCTTCTCTATTTCATAATTTTTTTTGTAAGCTACTCTGGAACATAGCAAACAAAAATTACCTGTCTGGCTTTGCCCCTCACCAACCTCCTTGGTACCTCTAATGTGGAAAAAGATTTTCACGTTATCCAAGAGTATAGACATAGATTTTCAGAAAAATATGGAATCAAATATTTCTCCTACCTGTGTCCATCATTAGATAAACCCTATATTTCAAACATTACCCTTGTATTAATACAAAAGCATGTAATAGGATTTAGCTGTGAAACACCTACCAACATCCTTAAAATGGATGTGTGATACAAGTGAAACCCCAAGCTGACAGGTATTTTTTGTGCAAGTGAAATAAATCTATCACTTGGTGAGACAGAGTTACATCAAACATGGAGCACAATCACTCAATTACAAAAATGCAGAATTATCATATTGCCAAACATTTGCCATGGGGGCCCACGCTACGAAAAATGTAACTCGCTTAAAAGGGAAATAAACCCACACGTCTAATGATAGCTAAGTCAAAGAAGTAAATAAATTCTAGAATTAAATTGATCTAAATTTCACTCAGTCTTGACTTTGTCCTTAAGATTATACTCGGTATTTGAGAGGGAAATATGACAGTATGTTGCCACCTCGAGGCTTACTATTAGCATTGCATGTGCAAAACAAAATCCATGTATTTGTTACCAGGAACAACAGTAATTTAGCCAGATGTACCAAAGCCATTTTAAAACATACAGCATTAACACGATATGTTTTATCTTTATTTTTATGCCAGGATCTCTCTCCTCCCCTTACTGGACTGGATATACTTTTAAGGAGAAAAAACTCTTAACAGAAGAACAAAACAAAACAAAAAATTTTAAAATGTTATTTAGCATCTTAGATCCCGCCAGAAAGAGAATTAAGAATATTCATCTCATTGTTACAAGAAATACCTGCTATTAAAGCTCACTTATTTGTACCATCTCCCAGATCACTTAAAATTATTACTCCAGTTCAGCACCAAAGACTGATACACTTTAAGAAACATATTACCAGTAGTCCAAACTACTGCATGTAATATTGCAAAAATAAAGGTAAACAGTAACATATATTTCATGTCTAAATATAGATATGGATATAACACAGGAGTGTTCATACAGAAAATGTCATGCTTTGCAGACATAAGATATGTTGGGGGGGGTTTAGAAGGGTGAGAATCACCAAACTATATTCAGAAGCAGTAGCTATGTAAATTATCTTTTCAAAACCCCACTTTTACCAATCTCTGTATCACAAACCTGTGCAATACTCTGGCCCTGTGTTAAAATAAAATTTACAAATGTCAAATATGTTAAGAACAAAAAAACAAACAAACAAAACTACGACATTAGCGTGGTTATTGGGGTTTTTTAAAATTAACATCCACTTCAAAAAAGATCACTTAGAAAACACACGTCTGTTGATATTCCCAGCCTTGAAATAGCATGGACTCCAGTCTGCTGAATTTACAGTCTCATGAGAAGTGTCAAGTTGAAACTGTGAGGTGTGTCTTTGATGGGTATATGTGCTTTTAGTAGAGGTAAGAGACAGCTGATTGTTTGTGCAACCTACTACATCTGAGGCTACTTCCAAAGGACTCGTGGTTCACTACACCAGCTAAATCTGTTTGCCTTCTCCCCGCTAAACAAACTGGCTTGTACTCAAAGCACACAAACAGCCATTTGAAGGCTGCTGTTTTTACACCCAAGGTGAAGTCTATTCACCCAAAGGTCTTTATGTGAAGAAGAAAAAGTCTGACTCCAAGTTACCTGTTTGGTTTGCAGGCTGCCAGCCTGTGTGCTTGGCAGCACCCGGGGCTCCCGTTGGCTTCAGGGCTGCAGCAGAGGCGGTGCTGGAGGCAGCAGCTCTCACGTCGGGGCTTTCCTGGCGGGCTGGCATGCTCCTTGTCGAGGAGGCTGTAAAAGCAGCAGGCTGGGTGGCTTCCAGGGAATCACTGCTCAGAAACGAGGGAGGGAAAGATGAAATGCATTGCACTGCTTGCTAGAAGGAGAGCATTTGTGCCAGGGAGATGCGGAACGACATCCCCACGACACAACGCGGTACCCACGCATCTCTCATCGCTGATGTTTGGTCGAGCACCCCAGGACAATGCTGGGGATGTTGTGTTTTTAAGTTGTTTTTTTTAAGAAATGGACAATTGAGTAATTTCTCTCCAAAAGTCAATACGGACAACTAAATCCCTTCACAATTTCCATTTAAAACAATTAAGTATTGGTGCGATAATAAGTTAAAGCAGACTCCTTACTGTAAACTTGGTACACTTCCACACTTTTTCAATACTTTTTTGTTGTTGTTGTTGAGAAGTAGCAAATATTCATATAGTCAGAAAATACTTGCACATCTTAATAAAAATCCCATCAATATAAATGTGACCTAATTATATGCAATTTTCTTTTAAGGGCCACTGCTCAACGTTTGAGTTTGAGCTGTAAGTTTCTTTATTCATTAAACAACATGCACAATATTTTATCTTGCCTCTTTAGAGCAGTTTACAATTGCTTTTATATTTTAACAGAACTCTTTGCTATTTAGAAACACGCATGATGCAAGCTGCATTTAATAACAATTCACAGAGTGTAGGTAGCTATGAACTACATTAGCAACAAGAAATGTTTTCATTTTTCATTTCCAGAGCCTCCTCAATAATGAGAAAATTATCATAACAAAAAAAATTATGAGGCAGTGAAGCAATATGTGTATAATGCATATTTGCCTTTGGGAAGCTAAAAACAAGTATTTTCATTAAAAATCTTCAGGGTAGAGGAGTAATTGCTAATGAAGGTGATATGCAAAATAAAGGGCAACACAAAACCAGTAAGTTAACAACATTGCAAAACACAGCCAAAACAATTATATAAAAAACCCCCCAAAAACAAACAAATAAAAAAAACCAAACCCAAAACAAAACCAATAAAACCAAAACCATTTTGTGCTAACTGGAAACCCATCAGTTAACATAAGAAGCCCTGTGTTCTTTTCTCTATTGAAGAATAACAAATTTACAGCACATGTGCATCATGCACATTTCACCAGACTCAGTCACAGATTCATAGACTCAGCCAAGTTTGTAAAGTGAAAGTATTTGAGCTATTTTTACTTTTATGAGTACTACACACACACAATATTGCTTTGGTCATGTGACATGCAAGCTCTTGAACACACCATGAGGGCAAAATGCAAGGTTCATAACTTTGTTCTTTGCTCTCGGAATCTACAGGGTTAAAAATTGATATATTTAGAATATTTTTCTGGGTAAGGAATAAAGAAGGATTTTGTTTGGAGAATATATCTGACTGCTCAGTGTAATGAGGAAGAGCTTTGAATATGTAGGCTGTAGTACCAGTAGTAACTGTGCTGAGCTGACTCGCCATGGATTTTCTATCCCCTTCCTGAACAAGCCCAGGGAAGCACAAAGTGAGACCTTGCATTCTGCTACTTTCAAATGTTAATGATATTTAAAGAGTTTTGTACAGGGCAAATGGAGGTATTTAAGGGAGACGTTAGACTCATTATAAGGCTTAATATACAAATCTTTTTAACAGATTTTGAGGCAGCAGACACACACTACATAGCACACTGAATGGAAAAGGAAGGCATCCTCTGACATTAAAGTAGCAGGCTCAGTAGTTGAAGACAAGGTAGTTTAGGACAGGCTTACATTCAAAAAAAAAAAAAAAAAAAGGGTCTGCAACTTCACTGTCACACAAATCTCTTTCTGTATTGTTGAGTACATTTGACACATAACCCATCAAATCCACTCCAAGTCAGAGCCCTGTTACAATGTTAAGAACTCCTCAAAACACTGTTAGTCCTAAAAAAAGAAAAGTCCATCCAAAAGACTCACCATTACTTGTCAAATCACTTTGCAAGTCTAGCATCTCTTCCCTGCCTTTGTCTGGAACACATAAATCCTAAATCACAGAAATCTTCTGTCCTAAATAAATAAACCCTGCTGAGACAGCAGCTGTCTTTACACAGAACAGGCTACATAACAAAAATGAACGCAAGGCAAGACAAAAGAGTATCATTCAGGTAGAAGAAATGTAGAAAAATGTAGAAATGGCTGAGGTGCAGCCTTGGAACAGGCGAAAGCAAGGAATTCCACTGGCACTAAGCACAAAGCTTGCTCTAATGCCAGTTTCCACTTCCACTATTGCCATCTTTGTGGTTTGATGCTGAGCCTTTGCACAACATGGCATGAGAATTCCTGGAGCAAGAAATTACTGAAGACACTTATGGCTTTCACTTAGAAAACAAGCAAGAAAAAAAAGACTGGAAAGGTGAATCCTAACAAGCTCAAATTTAAAACCCAGAGATGATATTCCCTGGAACTTCTGAGCACCTCTGGTGGTTTATGTGCCAGGAGCCTGCTGTAGAGAGAAGCTTCCCAAGGGAAAAGCTTGAAGCTGACAGTGACAGAGGGGACTGTGTTGGCCTCAGGGCAAAACTTCTGACAGGTCTTGGGCATCTTTGTGTGGTCTTTTCAAGCCTAGAATGAATAAACTCAACTCAGCACCAGAGTTAACTTAACAGGCAGGCTGGTACTGCAGCTTGGCAAGTGTTTCCAATGGGATATTGCCCACCTACAATGGGCTGCAGGGAACTGCACACATCAGTTTTCCTGAAGTGAAGCCTCTACCCACACAGTTGCTATGGAGAGAAAGCTAAATCCACCTTTATCTCACTTGGAAAGAAGTGCTGGACTCTGGACATCAGGAGATGTGCAGCCTTTTAAGTCAGTCCTAGAAGCAGACACTGACTGAGAAACATGCCATGAATTTTCAGCAAGTGCAGCTACCTTGAAGAGACTTAGATGAAAGTAAAATCACAAGAAAATTGGTTCTATTCTGTCCCAAACCAGGGCAAACTGCTACACAGATACTTCTCCCAAGCTTTACAGCAAGGTATTAGCATAGCTGAGATAAAACTTGAATCCCAGATCTCCATTTCTTGTTTTAAGCTATGTTGTTTAAGTCAAACATATCACATGATATACTTTGTCCATTGTCAAAATACTTGCTAGCTGAAGATATATACAGGAGACCAGAATAAGCCAGGTATGAGAATGATGATAAAACCCCATGAATGGGAAAAATCCATACACCTTTTTGGAAGGGCTTTCTGCTGTAGCAACAGAGAAACAGCAGGACAAGAAATAATGAGTGTGGACCTTGTTCTCACCTCTACTGCAAACCCATTATCCCAGTCAAGTTTTTAAAACCTAGCAGCATTCCAATAATTTGAAAGAAAGAAGAAAATGCAAAATAAAATAATAAAAATCAAGAACAGAGGAAGTCGTGTGGGTGGAAATATTTCCATATATATATAAATAAATATACATATTTATAGGGAGGGTGAATATAACCCTTTACTAAGCAGTGCTCTACACAGAAACAATTCCAAGCCTCTTTAAGAATAAGAATTATCTCAGAGTCAACACCAGTGTTTAATTTTAAAAATCAGATTATTCTCTTTTAAAGTAACTGCACATGGTGTAGTGTCAGAGCATTTTTGCCATGTGATCTAATTTTAGAGCAGAGCTCCAGTCTTTGGAAATGCAAGGTCTTAAATACATCACTTGCTTTGTTGCATATAAGTATTGTATAGAACCCCAGTGCCCCATAAGGCCATCACTGCTGCCATCAGGAGGCACACTAAGCTTACTGAAACTGTATGGCTGTTATAAAAAGAAAAGTTCATTTCTGAGGAGTTTGAGAGGGGAAGAAAACATGTACATGTTCAGGACCACTTCAGGGTATTTCAAAACAGATATTAAGCCAGCAAAATGCCAAGTTCTCTGGCAGCTACCCAGTGCAGATAAAGCAGATAACACAAACCCCAGAGATGTTTGAGCTTATTTGCTTGGCTTTCATGGTTAAGCCAATTGTTTTTGGAAGAAGTTATCCTACTGTACAATGTCACATACTCATCTCTAGTTATGGAACATAGTATTTCAGCTCTACTTACTTATTAATAATTGTGTTGTGGGATGAAATAAGCTGCTACTACAAGTAATTATTCAGCAATACATTCATGGACACATTGCAATATGTCATTAGATAGGCAGTATTTTAATAACTAGTTTCTCATACTCATTTGATACATGTCTCTCAAACCTTTTTTTTTTATCTGACAATTTGATCTTTGTTGAACTTAAATGAGAATTGTACTTACTGACAGTAAGCTGGAAGCATAATTTTTCACCCTCTATCTTTCCTATATTATTCTTAATCCATATATAATAGGGCTGTACTCCTTTTTTTACTAGGATGAGGCAGCACAAAACTTCATTTCTATAGCTTCATCTACTGGCAACACCTTCCTCTGTACCAGGGCTGGCAGCTCAGGATTATAATAAGGAAAACATAAATTATTATCTGATATGATGTATGATAACTTAGACCAATACCACTTATTTTAGGGGGAAAATATCCTTCAGACCCACAATGAATGAAGTAGCATTCTCAGACAAATGCTACTGCTATGTCACGTTTTCCAAATTTTAGGTCATAACCTATTTGGGATATCCCTAATATCCTGAAAGTCATAGGATTCCTGTATGGCCTTATGTCACCACCTGTACACATCAATCTGAACCCTGATAACCTGGCTATTGCAATTGTTTAAGAGAAAATTTGTTTTTCACACGATTAGAAAGAACATTTTAAAAACCCTAATACTCTTTATTTCAAACTCTTCAACCTGGGATCTGATATATCTAACACCATAAGGTCTTTTGGGACAATCTTACGTGGTCTCCCTGTATTCCTGCTGGCTCCCTGGCACATTTCTTTCCAGTTCTACCAGCTGGAAGAGTAAAACAGTGGAAACCATTCAGAACTGCACTTTGACTATTGACTATTGACTGTTTGACTATTTGACTATTGCAGGTTTTTTGGCATTTATTTTTTCCTTTTAAAGTGGAGGTACTACAACATCGGAAAGTCTGATACTACTTAAGATTGTCTGTCCATGGGTACCTAATAACTACCATTTTTCTTCCCCAAAGTTAGGAATACTTTAGCCTCTTACATGGAAGCCATGAAACAGGAAGGAAAGATCTAATACTGCTTACTACATAGAAATGTTTTACATCAAGGAGAACCCAGCTCCACTTTTAATCGGGCCTTATCTCTAGAAGTGTTTCACTCTTGTGAAAATGCAAATAAGTACACAAAAGCCCACAAATAATTTCTTCTTGAGCACAACTTAATACACACTGTCCTGTAAAATAATCAAATAGATTTCTGCCCTGAGGCTGAAGTCCCTTACATAAAAGCAGCTCTCACAGTGTTAACACAGCTGCGGTCAGGAAACGAGAACAAAAAGTCCTGTGCACTGAACAGAATCCCTGCTGGAACAAAGAGCCTAGACAGCAAATAAGTCTTAAAATAGTTATTTCCTGCACCACACGTCACTTATTTGATTTTATAGTCTAGAAGTGAGCTTGGAAAAATAACAGCTCTTTGTTCCCAGAGCACCCTTGCAGCCTAACATGCCGCTTGCTTGCTCAAGCAGCTGTTGCAAATAATTCACCTGGATGGAGGTTTCCAGCCAGAAAATCTTGTTTCTTCTCCAGCCAGCTACTTAACAGTGATGGAGCCTTGCTTGGAGGTTTGTGACAATCAGAAGACCACCCAGTGCAAGTGAAAAAACCTTTGCTTAGTATGGTGAACTTGCACAAACAGCATCAGCAGGACCAGGCAGTGCAGATTAGTTCTGCAAAGAGGTGAAAACCACGGGGATTTGGGGTTGGAAACCTTGTGCCAAGGACCACGGCAGGCAAACTGCTTCCAAAGTGTGCAGACAACAGCCACAAAGGTTTCAAAGGAGAAGCCAGATTCTTGGGAGTGGTTGGTGCCAACCAGGTGCCAAACTCAGACAGTACCTTTTGATTTTTGGCAACTCCAGAGCACTTGGGGGCATCCTGGAGAGGCCGGTGGCCTGCAGAGGAGGCTTAGTGACAGGGGTGATGAAGAGGGCATCCAGGAGGGAGTGGTAGGCACTAGGATCGAAGAGTCTAGCAAGCATTTAAAATGATGACAATAAAGAAATGAGCTAACCACACGAAGTTCAAGGTGGCCAGAGCCACAGAAAACCCAAAAAACTTTTACAAAAAGCCTGTACATTCTGTAGCAGTAGGAAAAAACTGAACCTAGAATAACCGATTTAGAAATTATGTCTAAATAAGTGGAGGTCACATATCACAGCAGGTAAGACAACCCACTGGGGTATGGGAAGAAATTAATCTTATTTTATTTTCATCATTAATAAAGTAAAATAGAAATATTTTTAAAATAGTGCTTATTTTATATTTTTCTCGTTCTTTTTTAATTTCTAGTTTTGTTTATTCTTTATAATGTATGTAATATATTAGAACATTAATATAATTTAGAAGTACCTTAATATACATATATTGGACATACAGCCTCAAAATTTTTTCAGTAATCTAAGTGCACAATTGAAAAACTTGAGACCACAGGTCCAGGTAAGCCTTTATAAAAAGCAACACAATAAAGATTTAGATGCAATGCAGAGTGTTATTGTCTTCAAGCATCCAAAAGTTACTCAAAGATGTAGATTATTCTTTGTCACCCCTGTAACATAATTATTTTTTACAGCTATTTTTCTGACTGAACCTTAATATGGATCACAAGGATCAGAAAGGCAGAATTACTCACTGAGCTTCAGCAGTCTGTAGCAAAGTTAAAATATGGCTTGGGCACCTTGGACACATTCTATGACTTTCCCACCATGCTACTGTGGAAGAGCTGATGGTTCCACAACCTCACCAGGAACTGATTATTCCTGTACAAGTTTAAACTGTCTCAAACTGAGCTAGAAAATGTTTATTTTAAAGCTGATGTCTACCTGGCCCGGACAGCAATGGCAGCAGACACTGCAGCAGCAGCCATGCTCTTGATTTTTGATCTCTGCTTGGATGGAGAGATAACAGGAAGAGGAGCAGGTCCAAACTGGGGCACATTTCCCAAAGGATTTTCCAGCAGTACTTTACTAGCACAGAAGCTTTGAGCCAACAGAGGAGAAAAAAGAGAAAGATTGACAGAAACACAGGACAGTACCAATCACTGTGAAGTTATATGATTCCAGGTTTCCAGCTCACAAAAGCATCAGGTAATGTATTAAATAGCTGAATACTAATGTAAAAAAAAGCAATTTTAATTTCACCCACAAACAAAACTCTCCCCTCAGCAAGTCAGGATTCAGCATCTATCAAGCCTTCAAATTTCCCATCTCAGATTTTGCACCTTGGATCATTCTCACTGAACTCCAGGACACTCCACATGGATCCATCTAAGTCTCCATGGTGCTGACAGGAAAGAGCCCTAAAGATCATTTAGTTGCTTCTCTTTTTCATAATAAACATGGAAATCTCTGAAATATTTGGTGACATAACTTCAGTAGGTCTACTTTCAGCTGCCTTTATTTTTATTTTCCCTAATTATTAACTGGTTTGGGAGGAATGCAAACAGGGAAGGAAAAAAGTGAAAAAAACCCATATAGGCTCCAAAATTGTTTCTACAATGGTCAATCCACAATCCAGATTCTATTTTAAAACGTCAGGATTATCCACAGAATTGCTGTGCATTTAAAAAAAAAATCACTTCAGAGCAAAACACTCCAAGCACACAACTATAACTTTATGTTACTTCTCAGGTTTAAATGCAAAAATTTTGTCTGAAAACCTTGCTTACACCTAGCAGTTGCTGTAGATACAGCTGGAAAGATTTACCTTGTATGACTTACAGATGTTTTAGACTGACAGCTTAAAGACCTTGTTTCACAAGGATGCAGAGATGCACCATGCCTGCCCAAAAGCAGCAAAAGTCATTAATCAAATACTTATTACACTTCCAGCAATGCTAACTAAAGCTCAAGAGTTGATGCAAAGATTTTTAAAGTCCTCCTTACACATAAAAAAAAAATAAAAAGGAAAGAAAAAAGAGTAAAAAGAACAGGTATGGTTTAGTATCTGGATGCACTGGCAGTACAGTTAGTGCTTGCATGTTCCTCCAGAAACTTTGGGTTACTGGACAATTCAAAAATGCACATTTTATAGCAAGGGTGACTAAACTTTGAATGCCAGGTGAATGAAATATGACATATCATAAATTATGTTCACTGTGCTGTCCCTTCCCCAAAAAACCTTCTTCCACACTTTGACACTGCATATCCACCCCACATCGCCAGCTTTTGACATCAAAAATTTTGACCTTTCAACTGAATCTCCTACCCATGGCTGGTTTCTCCACCTCCATCTAAGGGCCACTTTGATTTTTTAAATTATTTTTCTAACTTTTGTCTGAAAGCTATTTCTGATTGCTATGCAAATTTCCAGAGCAGCGTTGAGGGCTCGGAGGCTCCTGTAAGTTGCTCCCCTCTTGCTAGCATCATCATAAATAAAAAAAAGTCAGGTAAAAATGCATCTTAAATTATAGTTTCTGAGTGTGCCTTTCTAACCCAGCTGGCTTGGATGTACCTGGCAGGAACAGGAGGCAGCTTGAGGGCCATTTGCACAGGGGGAGCTGCAGAAGGTGGCCTCACAGTGACAGTGGTGAGCACGGGGATCTCTGAGGTCTGCGTGGCCACTGCACCCATGGCAGGGAGAGGAGGTGATTTATCAGCTGTCAAAAAGTTTGCTGCATCTGGAGTTATTTTCCTAGATGATAATTCCACACGTAATTTCAGACGTAATTACGAGAAAACATATGAAGAAGAAATCTCTTATTAGATTAAAACCACCAAACAGAAAAACACCAAAAACTCACAACTCTTTTTAGCTCATATTCCTGCATCTTTCTCAAGAACAGGCAAGTAGCACACGATGGGGTTTATTTTTATTCCCTAGAAACCAAATACCCATTTCCTAGGACTAAGGCCATGCTGAAATGAGTTCTTTGTGGTATTTTTATAGCTGAAGTTTGTGAAATTAGAACCAGCCTTGTTTAACCACAAAACCAAACTAAATGAGTAGTTTAAAGTAATTACTCAAAAAATTTACAATGAACTTGAGCAAGAGCACAACCAATAATATTAGAAATTCTGCCTAGTATAACATCACTCTTAAGACACTGCAGCTACTTGGCTGCTGGTATTTAAAACCTGAATAATTGCAAGTTCATGAGGTGCACACTTGAATAAGGCTTCCAAAGGATTCTCTAATAAAAGCTCTTTGAAATAAAATTAAAAAAAAAAAAAAAAAAAAAAAAAGATGACAAGTAGCATTCACCATAGGACAGCAGTATTTCTCTCCCGTATCTTAACTCCTTTTGCTTGTAACCAAACCAAGACAGCTGGTAAAATATACGACAGTTTGAGGTCAATAAGTCCAAGACCTCCTCTTCTCCCAGCCTGATGTTCATTTGCAACTCCTGACTTTGCAAATTCCCTTTTGCATGATTACTACATCCAAGGGAAGTTGTTTAGGAAAACTGATGCAGGAATGTTAAAACTGACAAAAAGGAGATTTGGCTGAGTTGAGGAGAGTACAGCAGCAGTTATAACAAATCACAGCAAAACATGGGATGCACAGAATGTACCTCACGTTCTTCATTACTTCATACTGCATCTTTATGCAGCATAAAAAGGGTCTTGAAAAAGGAAAGATGTGGAATAGAGCACATTGTGTATATGTTCCAAAAACAAAGCAAGTGGAATCCATACTTTATTCATATATATATATATACACACACATAGTATGCACATAGTGTATTTTTCACTTGCTTGGAGAGTAGCTAGGAAACTGAGATTATAATTTCTGCAGAGAATGTTCTTGGCTGTACATGGAAAAGAAAGAACTGGGCAGGGACTGGCTTGAGAGCAGCCCTGAGGAAAAGGACTTGAGGGTCCTGGTGGATGAGAAGCTCAACATGAGCCATCAGTGCACACTTGCAGCCCAGAAAGCCAATGGGAAACTTGGATGCATCCAGAGAAGCCCCATCCCTGGAAGTTTTTAAGGCCAGGCTGGACAGGGCTCTGAGCAACCTGATCCAGTGGGAAGTGTCCCTGCCCATGGCAGGGGGGTTGGAAGTGGGTGATCTTAAAAGTCCCTTCCAGCCCTGAAAATACCATGATTCTATGAAATTGAGTAGCATTACACCATTATAGTAGTTGGCTATATTGCCACATGTCTAGTTTGAGCTTTCAGTAAGGAACTAAAACTATAATAAAAAAGCATTACACTTTATGTTATGGAGTCTGCCTTACAACCAAATATAACTCTAATCCAGTAATAAAATCCAGATCCTTCACACATTTCATACACATTGCTTTTTCTCCTCCTTGGTGGTTCAGGAGTGGGTGGTACAAATCACAAAGAAAGGGCAGAGCCCATTTGGGAAAATAAAGACCCATGCCAGTCACTGACTAAAATGTGGGGCTTTAGTGGCAAAGCAAGTCTGCTGACCTTTGGATATCCCAATTCTGCTATGCCAAAAGTCTGACATGGCATGGACCAGTTACTCCCTACAAATTTCTGATAGCTGCCATTTTATAAAAAGGGGGTTTTAGGATCAGATTTGCGCTTATTTCCCACCAAAAAGACTGTCATAAAAGTAGCAACATAACTCAGTAACAAAACAAACACCAAATATAGTTGCTACACTGATGAGTTTACCTTCCTACACTCAACGCTAAGCTAATTCTTCCTTCTACAGACTTGCAGAAGTTGCTCAGATTTCTGCCCTTCTTGAGCAGAAAATACTTATCATCTACTTTTTTGACTATTTGTATAAATATTCCAGCTTTCAGAGCAAACCACCATAAATGTAGCTGCTCTTTCCAAGCTCCCATGGCTCATTTTAAAGCTGCTCTCTTGCTAGGTTAATTTTGATAAATAACAATCTCAGAGCCATAGATCTTCATCGAGGGTAGATTTAAATTTCCTTGCCCTGTACACAGATCCAGAGCTAGGATTTAGAAAAAGCTCCTTGGTATGCAGAACAGAGTAGTTGTAGTAGTATCTGCAGCTCAGTAGGTGTAATCATGGTAGAGTTTCATTGGCAGGCATGAAAATCAATTATTGAAGTAGTACTTTTGCCCCTGGCTTTCTCATCCCAGGTTTTCTGCATTAAAAAACCCCAACATCATGAATTTTACCATACACCTTTTGTGTGTATTTTTCGTGTTTGGTGATGCATAACTACTCAACATACCAGCTTCCTGGGATTAAAGAGAACATGATGCTGAAACCAACACAACCACATCTTCCTTTCTGTATTGACTCAAACCAAAGGTTACCTGGTAGTGGCCTGCTGTCCAAGCAAACCTCTCATCTCCCACCATCCACTCCTCACTAATTTCATGTTAGCTCATAAAGGCACATTCTTCTCTCAGACATCAAAAAAAAAAAGCCCTCAAAAGATGTTGCAATGAAACAGATTTGATTTTTTTGTTGTGAGGTTTCACCTCACCTTTCTCAGCTCATTGAGACTATTGCTTTAAGTAGAGTAGTATTAGATTTCTAGTTGCAGAGCCCATACAAGTATTAGCAGCAATAGTATATATATAAATATATATAAGTATATATGACAAGTCTCTGCAGATGGGCCAGTTCATCAAATTCTCATTTTTAAAGGAGAAGCTTTGTTTCATGTTATAACTTTGTGCTTTTGCATGTGTGATGAACACTAGCCGCCTGGATTAAAAAAACTCTCCTATGCTATGAAATACAAACCATCAGAAAATGTTATTTACTTTCAGTAATAGCATCATAACCCTCCAAATAACTGTCAATGGCTCTTACACCCAAAATTACTGTAACTGTTTAGTACCCAGGGATAACCTCCAAAATACCACCAATCTGACAAGTGCTGGTAAAGCTACCCAAGAACAACTACAGGATATTTACCAAATAATCATCTACTTGCCTTTGACGGAATCATATAAGAGCAGTGTTACAAACAAAAGAACCTACTTTTTAAAAAAATGTTTTAATGTTTTTAAAAAGGACCTTCCTGTTTGTTGAAAAAAAAAAAATAAAAAAATCTGAGTTTACTTCTGAGTTGTGGAGACCACCGAACAGTTACTCCATTCAGGTGACAGGGTGGACATTCACTGAGAAAGTACTGACACCCAATAAGTGTTGTGTCTTATTTTAAGTGGTATTCACAAGATCACTCATCAATCTGCTCAGCTTTATTTCTCTTCTCCTTCCCCCTCCTCTCATTTCCAGGAAAAACTCTAATCACAGCAGGCTGATAAAGTTTAAGTGAATGACAGACAATCCTCTCTCCCCTAAGACAGACAAATCTAGGCTAGAACAACATAGAGATAGATCATTTACTGAATCAAAAACCTCTCTGAATGATTTACCTCCCAGGGGCTGCTGTGGCAATGTGTTCAGAGAGCCTGGGTGAGGGGGTGCTGCCAGGGGAGGATTCTGTTATCGGCGAAAGAGTTGCTTCAGGTTCTGGTCTAGCCCCACTTTCACTCCATTCACAGTAAAAAAACCAAATAGAAATATACAGAGAAAGATATTTGTAATCCACAATGAAATTGTACGCTGAATAGGAAACACTGTGCAGGAAAGCGTTAGTAAATTTGGGAAAAGAAAATAAAAATCCCAAAGCTATAAATGCTGCGTTTACAGCAAAATTCAAATAGGGGCAGACTTGCAGGAAGTGTCATGCTTTTAGTCAAGGTTGAAAAGTCTCCTGCTGTTTAGAAACTCAGAAACCCAAGTAGTATTTTACAGCTACTAAGGGGAAACAAATATTAAGTATTACAACATGTGACAAGATTTTTAGGAAATACCAGAAAAAACACAAGTGCTAGTGGGAATCACTCCCGAAGTTTTAGATGCTTTCTGCTGCAACTTTTTTGGTGAAGGTTAGACTGTATTTTGAGTTGAGATGGGGAAAAAAATTAAATCTAGAGAATGTCTTAAAGCCTTCTACTTGAAGGAAGGCACCCACCAGACATCTCACTGTAACACACAAAAAGAAAAGTTAATCTAGGGGGTAGAGAGGAATTACAACCACAAGTTTTGCCAGACTAAATAAGCCACAGGTAGGCATTGCTGCCTTTTGTTGTTTTGGGTGTTATTTTGTATGCTTTGTGGGGTTTTTTAATATTAACATGCAAAATTAATTATCTTAATAAAGTAGGAAGGTGCTGATAACCATTAAGGAGACTCAGGAATGACCATGGAGCAGACCTCATAGTTGGTAAAGGTGTGGGTGAAACAGGTGGCATCTCCAAAGTCTGGGTAGCTACAGAGTTTTTATTCAGATTGATACAGGTATCCTGGGCTCCTGCTCCATTAGGTAGATCTGCAGTTATGCTTTACAAATATTTATGACATGGAGGGAAAAAAAAAAAACAAAAACAAAAATATTATTTATGACAGGTTGTATCAGGACTGACCAAAAGTGGACAAGTATTTTTGAGTGGCTATGGATTAACTGAAATATAAATCTGGAAAATCCAGACACATCTTCACTCAGAACAATGAATTGACTCTGCAGTTAAAGACCAAAATAAAATCTGTACCTGGCTGCTTAACAGGAGGTGGTTAAAACAGCTAAGACATAATAGGAAATAGGGTACTGAAGAACTGGAACTAATCAGTTACTAAAACACATAAATATGCTTAACATAATGGATAGACTTTGCTTTTCTAAGCTTTAAAAAGTGCTTTAAGTACTGTGATTTTATCCAGAAAAATTACAGTTTAGGTACAAACAATAATAAAAAATCCACCTGGGCATTTGTCTTGGACAACGCCTACCTGAAAAGTTGAATATTATTAAATTGGGATATCTATATGTAGATTACTGATAGAAGAGTAATTTCTACTTAGTTTCTTGTCATATCCATCCTTCTGGGTGACTTCTTAACTAAAAACTTATTCAATTATATCTTAAAAAAAACACTCAGCACATATTTTCAAAGGTAAGATGTATGCTGAGAATTGGACATGAGCTGGGGCATGCTATCCATAAATAGAAAAGCAGTTCATAGATTGTTTCAGAAACAGTTATGAATTCCAGATTTTATCAACAAGGGTTGTAAAAAGGGGATATTGGGCAAAGAGATGACACTTTTAAAACAGGGAATGAAATTTATTTCACACTTATATAAAACAATTTTTGAACTAGTGATGTGTTAATACGAATTTATAGAAAACTAAGGATCTTGGCAGCCTTTCTCAAACTGTTCTCATAGCCTCAACAGATAGACCCTATGACTATGTTTATTTTTAGAAAAAACAGAGGCATCTATACTTTGGATTATTAGAGATACTTTTAACTTCCATTTCTCACTAAAGCAACTTGTCCTTCAAAGGGTTAAGAGCTGGTAAGACAGAGAAACATAATGGTAAGTTAAATAATGACATGAAGATATTTTTATTACCTAGGGAAAGCTTCAAAACAAAAATACTTGAAGGTTAAGCCATTCTGCCCTTACAAAGACAACTTTAAAGTGTTTCCAAGTTATAAACTGTCCTGGTTTTCATTGCTCATATGTCCTCTCAAATTCCCCATCTTCCTTTCTACCCATAAAAACCCAGCAAAATCATTTTAATACACTACTTCATATTTCTACTTCGATTTCTTTATTCTATAGAATTATTATATTGTGCACTCAGTAACACACTTGAGTTTAGTAATAGAATACTCACTACTGAGTTATGCAATGGAAATGCAGGGGGAAATTACTGATTGGCTTTTCTCACCTTAACAGTCTTAAGTGAAATTATTAGTGAACATTTTCCCCTACTGTCCATAGGAAGTTAACCCAAAAAGTGTGCAAGATGTGATATGCCCTGGTTCATCATTCCCAGTGCCACTCTACTTGTACTTTATGCTGTGCATTGTTAGGCATCCACATAAGTGACTGTTAGTGATGGATAACTTGGCTGTTACCTGAAGTCTCCATTTTCTGTTTGGCTTTTCCTAAAGATAAAATGACAAATACCATAAGCTACTGCTAAGCTGTATGACAGTACAGTACATCTGAAAAAGAAACTCAAGCTTAAATTATTTCCAATGGTATATTCCTTTTTAGTTTCAAAGTTGCCCAACAAAATTAAAAAAAAAAACAGCCCCCTTCATCAGCAGAAGCATTTGCAGAGGACATTCACTTCTTAACAGGACCAGTTCCATCAGAAGAGTCTTTAGGTCAGCTGCACAAACTACAAGCCAATTGCAGTGGTTTTCACAAAGAGATAATGAAAGAACAGGCTTTTATATGGGCTTTACAATTCACCTTTGAGCTCTGAAACTTCTCTGATTCAGTAAGTGTTGCAAAAGCTGAGAGCAAGTTTTACTTGGCAAAATAAAACCCCTCAACAGATCACCCATTTTAGTGATTTCTGCAAATCCTGTGTCCATCTTGAGGATAAAAACACATGCCCCATTTTTAACATGATCAGGAACTGATAATTTTGTACCATTCAGATTATTTCTTTTACAGAAGAGGGATTTAATTCTCTTACTATGATCTGTGAAGGTGCAATGCCATTACAGCTGCATGCATGAGAAGACTGTTCAAGGAGTCAGAGAGACTCAAAAGAAAAAGAGACAGAGGTAAGATAAAAGCAACTTTTATTAAAATACTCTTCAAGCTTCAGAAAGCATAAATTAATGAATGTGTAGCTACTATAATACATTATTTTACAGGAGAACCATAGGGCCATGAAGCTTTTATAAACACAAGAAGGCCTAGAAGCTTCACTCTGCAATAAATAAATACTGCCATCTTATCTTGTTCTTGTTAGAGGATGTGCTGAAGCTCTTACAGGTCCACAGCAAAATTCTGCTCAATTTTTTCTACATTTTCCACAATATAAACATGTTACTAGCTTAAGCAGCAGAACCATTATAATGAACTTGCACTCCGATTCACAACATCAGATTTATATTTTTTTTCATTTTGTGTTTTATTTGCTTAAAAGCAGTCTGTCTTCTTGCTTTACTTTGTAAAACATTTACAACCATTCTAAAACTGACCTGCTGAAAATCTAGTGAAATCCAGGATAATTATCCTGTTAAGTACAACAGTCTGAAATAAGTGCATAGAGTCCCCTCTTTGTCTTCTTTGTCCCAAAAATCAAAGTAATACAATTTTTTATTCTTTTGTTCATAACTTTCTGCTTTCTAGCAGCCTACAGTAACTCAAACTCAGCAATGTAAATGGCTCCTTTGAGGAAAAAAAGAATTGCAACAGCCATCTCCTCCCCACGTTGGGAGATTCAGTCACCCAAGTTGTTCCGTTTTAAATAAATGTTTTTTGTCAACTAGTGATTAGCACAAAAACAATTTCATCTCAATTTTTACACATCAGTAGGAAAGTGTTAGAAAAGTATAGAAAAGGCTAGAATTTCTCTTGCAGTAAGGCTAACGAAATATGCTTTTTTTTTTTGCCTTTTTTTTTTTTCAAAGCAGATGGAAAAGAAGAAAGTGTTTGTATTTTGCTTTTGCAACTTGGGTAAAATCACTGGACATTAAGAACACGTGCTGAGACTTCATGGTGCCAGTCACGTAATTTTGTATATTTGGGGCTAAACACGTGGATGGGAACCTTTTCCCTGTGGAAAGAAGTGATAGAAGAAAAATAAGAAAGAAAGAAGGAAAGAAAGGTTGTGGTCAGCAGTTTCACAAGCAAGCATGCACTGTCCATGCACTATTCCTATCTGCATTATTGCCTTCCTCTCTTGTCAAAAATTTGGATCCAGTGTTAGGCAAATAAAAAAACTCCCACATAGTACAAGAACTATTAGGTTTAGCCACTGGCTGGTCCTTATTTTGAACAAAGCTTATCCCAAAGCCAGGAGACAGCTGACCCTCATTTGCAGTCCAGAACAGGAATACTTTCCAGCTCTGCTCTGCAATCTGATCCACACTCACAAATCAAAAACACCTGGGTAGATGTAGGTAAAGGGAAACACATCCACAAGCTGACCTCCTACACAAAAGCAAATCAGCCCAAGTTTAGGGAAAATCCCAAACTTCTGTGCAAAAATTAAGACTGGAATGCATCGACACATTTATGCAGAAAAAGATGTGGATTTTTACATGCTGATGTAGCAACATTTTAAAAACAGCCATACATCACACAAACACACCAAAAACCATCAGTTAAGAACTGAGACATGCAAAGTATTAAAGTAAAAAAAAAACATTAAACATCAACTCACTTAGTCTTCTTCGGAGCTTCACTTTCTGACGCTTTCGCTGCAAGTAAAAGAGAAAAAAATTATTTCCTCTGGCACTAAAGACATTGTACCATTTTACCATGAGATTCTCCTCTGTACCAATGCATTCACCACAGCAGGAAATGACAAGAAGGCTTGAGAGAATTCTGCAGTTCTAAATATGCCCCCATGGAAATTAGGTATGTCCATAAACTTGAAGGGCTCCTTTGTCAGCATGGTTGCTGCTGGTCCCTGCTCTTTCCCTGGGCCCACCCTCTACACTGGCATGGAGAATGTTGAGTTGACAAAGGGAAGATGAATGGAAGTTAGATGGAAGCTTGAAGGCATTTCTTTTGGACAAACATCCAAGCCTCAGGTGATGATCCAGCCATGTTGCTGCAGCCAGGCTGTGACCCATTGAGGTGCAAGAGGACTGCATGTGGAATAAGGTAAATTCTCAGCCCTGATTTTATGTTTGGCAAAGGTAATTGCTGTCACTTTCTTACATTATTTGTCACGAGGATTAATTGATCAGGTCTCAGTCTGCTCTTACAAGTTTTAATGAGATAATTCAAAGATGCACAGTGATCCATTAATAGACTGGTGGAATGCAGGACCACAAAGCAATCACATAATTGTCCAAGTTCAGAACATTTATCCCGCCTGGACAATAATCCTTATTTAGGGAGATATTATAATTAGTTTCTAGACTAGGTAAATGATAGCTACTTCAATGAAATAAGCCTCTGGGGAGGGTGGTCTGATTTCCTAAGTGCCTTCTTTATTGTAGCACGAGCTGTGAAAAGCAGAAGAACAAAATCATCACTTATCAATTAACTACCTCAGTCTTAACATGGCTAAGCTTAAATCTCCTGATGGCATTTATAATTCTTTTTACACAACATAAAAGATCTCAGCCCACTTATTATAAATGACAGGATAATAGGAAATTGACATTTTAGCATAAAATTGTCAGAGGGACATGACCTTCTCTTCATCACCTGTGCCAATCCACAGTACATGAAATCACACCACAGCATAAGCAGAGGATGGAATTTTGTGCTAGGAATAAACTGTGGATTTCTGCTGCTGATAGGTTTATTCATTACAGATCGCATACCTTTGTATGACTGTCAAAGATCTTCTACATGCCTAAAAACATGTTAATTTTGGGGGGGATTATGTATGAACAGGAATGTTGCCATTTTGGTGATACAGGAGGGGAAGGAAAGAACAAATATATATCTGTCAATGTCTTTGGAAATAGAAATGGAAATTGTACAATTTAGCTAGAATGTATTAACACTCAACTCAGTGAGGAATAATGTCCAGGAATGTAAATGTTCTGAGCTACTTAGGAACTGTAGGAGTTTTACAAAAATATTTTCCTACTACAGTCTTCTTGAACTTTTTTCTTTTAAAGAGCTCACCAAAAACTCTGCCTACTGGATTTACTATGCAAGAGAGAAAATCCCAGAGATGTAGCTGAATCCCTTTACTAACCCCAGCATTTAAAAACACCTATTTGTCCAAGGCCCTTCCTTTTATTCCATTTATACCAAGCCACTCACTGTGATCAGTGCCGGTGATTTGGGCAAGAATTCGGAAGGAGCGGGACTGGGTGGTTCCGGTCCGGGGGTGCCAGTCCTCAGTGTCTTCAATCAGTCTCTTCTTGCTGGCATCACTGTGGGTGGGGGTGTGGTAAAATTCTGTATAGGTGTCCACGATGTGCTTCCGTGGAGGGCTGCACCAAAAAGAGGTGAGCAAAAAGTTTCAGGGACCGCCCGGGCTGAGGTAGCTACAGAGACCCAAGCAGAACTGCATCTTTTCACAGCATTTAAAAGCAGCATCTGTGTTTGGATGCAGATGTGCAGCACTGAGCTCTACAGGCACCCCTACAGAATCACAGAAAGTTAGGGGTTGGAAGGGACCTCAAAAGGTCATCTGGTCCAACCCCCCTGTCAGAGCAGGGTCACCTAGAGCAGGAACACATCCAGGCAGGTTTTGGATGTCTCCAGAGAAAGAGACTCCACACCCTCCCTGTGCCAGTGCTCTGGATCAGATTCAGTTCTCTGAGCCAAACACAGCTTTATAATTACTCTGACCGAAATAGTCTTCTTTGTTTCACTGCAAGAACATTAAGAAACAGTAACAAAAAGTATTATCAAGATACATTTAAACCTTTACCGTTTGGGTGGGATTTTCCTTGGAGATGAGAGAGTAAGACAGCAAGAGAAAGTTTTCCCAGCATAAACAGGAAAAGGAGAAAAAGAAAGCAAGAAATAAAGTCAGAAACTTGAAAAAAGAAGCGCAGCTAATTATTCTGTTGAATTATTTTTATGGGAAAGGGCATTGAAATCCAATTAAAAGGGATATTCTCATTCTACTACCAAAACTGCAGCACAGAATTCTGCTACTTTAAACTCTCAGTGATTTCCTTACAAGGATGAGAGGGGAATTTTATTTGGCAAAGCAGGGCAGTCTACTTCTTTCAGATCAGGTGCCCCTCAAGAAAATCTCCCCTTGGTTCACAGGAGGCAAAGCAGCAGCTCTGTATAAGGGCCACTCAGTGCAGACCTTAACTTTTAAGCTTGGAAAAGCCTAAATCAGAATCCATCCATTTGAAAGCATAGGAAACAATGCTCTTAGCATCACCTGGAGATACTGATGCTTGATACCCTCTCAAAGTAAAAATATGGGGCAATCATTTGGGACCAGAAGATTAATATTATATATATTGCACAAATTCTACATTTGTTATCCCAAAACTTTTGTCTTTCAGACACTCTGTACACTTATTTTTACATAATTTACAGGATAGTAACTGCCCAAAAGTACCTCCTAAGACATAAAAATTCTAATAATGATTTCATTAAAAAAACATGCACACAAAAAAAATCAAACCCCAAAAATTTAAAAGTCACTTTTGGTTTTGCCACTGCTTCCCCACTGTACTTTTAATGCCCAAAATATTTCTGGTGAAAGGTGGAAAACATGAATGAGATTATGTAAATCATTAATTGTCAGCAAATAAGGATTAGGCCCATTCAATGGAATGCATTAGTAAATACTTAAGCTCAAAAGAATGCTTGGCAGAATGATGTAAAAGGTATCACACAAAATTATATCAAAAGATGGGATTTATTGACACACAGTATTAGTGTAGTACACGTACACATACCAAAGTTAGTAGAAAAGAAAGAGGTATAAAAACAAAGACAGTGGTATTTCCAGGAGGAATATAAGTAGTACAGAAAAAAATGAAGTAAAGCATCAAAGCAGTTAATAGGGGGAAAAAAAATTGAAAATTAAAGCAGTAATTAAAGGCATAGGACTATATGGAAATGTAATTATATAATGTGCAGTTGAGTTCATTCTAGCAACTACCACAGTGAAATAAAACGTCTTTCACATTTGTTGAAAGTGGTATTAGAAACAACACAGCCCGCTGACTTCTCTTATGGATCCTAATGGCCCCTCTTTAAGGCTTGAGTCTTCTTGTAGTAACTCATTGAGGCTACAAGGTGGTGCCAGAGACAAAGAAAAAAATCAATGAAACTGTCTGGAAACTGGAAACTGTCTCTACCTTAACTCAGCCTTGAGGCAAGGAGAGAAAAACCAAGAGCTCAAATCGTATTTATCCTTCCTAGCATGTACGAATCAGAGTATATTAATTTTTAACCTTATTTTTGTTGAATTAATTCAGTATTAAGCCTTTCATTCCATAGTCCTCAAACCATTTTTGCTTTTATATTTCAAGATTTACTATTTGCATTACTAACACCAATTAGCCAAAGGAATTTACCAATACACGCAAACATGACTCAAATGTTTTGCAGAATAAAAATAAGCTGCAAACTGTAGCACAGTGAAAAGACCACATCACATCCAATGCAGACAAAACCATTTAACTATTTTTTAAAGGCACTAAGAAAAGCAGAAGCTGTTTTGCAAAATTTACATTTAAAACCGTAAGAGCTATGATTTTGCAAAACAAGAATACATGCTGCTTATTCCAACAGAAAAAATGACCAGAATTCAGTTCCAGTGCTGGTGATACTAACTTTGTCATTGTTGTTATCTGCAAGGGAAAAAAAAAAATATTTGACGTGTTAATACATTCTTTGCTTCCTGAAATATCACAGGAGTTTCCGAAACCAAGCTCTGGCAAAGCCATATGTCATGGAATTCAAACTTACAGTCACCAAGAGAACCTACAAGGGAAAAACTTAGCCCAGATGAGCTTAAACTGGATGAAGTCTGTGGACATCTTACCTGTTTTAAGCAGCAGGCACTTTCTCATGCAAGAGTTGGCAAGAAGATCTTGATAAAAACATAATGGCACACAGCCTAATGACAGCAAATCACTTCCTTTCTAAGCCAGGACTAAACTAGGGAAACAAAACTTCCTTCCTCATCATGAAGTGAAGGCAAAGAGTTTATATCCTGAATGTGGTTCAAGGGCAGCCAGGAAGAAGGGAAGAAATTCTGAGAATGACAAAGTGCACGTCTGAAGAATTACATTTGGTCAACAGTGCTACCTATGAACAAGAATTTTATGGTTTTTTGTTTTGAGAAAATGAGTAATACAAAATGCAGAGATAAAATGGAATTTTAGATCAATTATTTCTAATATTTCATAAATGTCATTGTTTCCATTTTAGATGGGGAGACAGTTAAACCTCATTGCAGAAATAGAATTTTTCTAAGTAAAACCAAGTAGTGTAGAGGCAGCCCAGCATAATCACTTCAGGGAGTTTGTTTGTTTGGTTTTGTTTTCTGTCTTAGGACTGCAAGCCAGTTAGCCCAAACACACGGCTCTAAGAAAAATGGCAAATTATATAGGTTTTTACAGCTCTACATTTTCAAGGCTTCCCAAAACCCATCTGCAAGGTTGGCACCCAGACCAAGATTTCTTTACCCATCTGCTGTGATACTCTTCAAGTTTTCATCCCCTCACAGTAAGGCAGGGCACGTAACAGCCTTCACCCAATCATTTTATCTTAATTGTCAAGTGCAGCATTTCCTTCCAGGACATTTAATTTTGTAGCTATTTTTCATCTTTTACAGTATTAATTGATGCTTTTGAGTACTCCTTACACTGTATTTGCTAAAACAACATCCCTGGAAAGACAGGGATGATGTGCCACAGTCTTTTAAAAAGTCTACCAGCATGGAGCAAGTACTTGGGATCCCCAGATTCCATCCAGATTCCATGTGGTGTGGACTCCAGCCATCAGCTGTTTAAGAAAGGGCTGGAAGTCACTATGACAATGGTGTGATATAAAATGCACATGGACTATATTATATCAGCCCACATATGGAAAATATTCATACTGCAACATAAAGGGAATTATTACCTAAAGAATTCCACACACACCCTCCCTCCATGAGAAGCTCAACTGAAACTGCAATTTGTTCTGCAATTTAGCTGAGGTGGATATTTATCTTTCTGTACGGTTTTTCATACACTGAGAGAATAACATAGGAGAGAGGCACTAGGCCTACTCCCCCAGCCCTTTCCTTTGTGGGGTGGGCAGCAGTAACCACAGCCTGGAGGTTTTAAGCAAGGTTTTATGTTTTAAGAATAAAGAGAAACCCACAATTCCCCTCCTTTCCTTTTTGTTACTAATTCAAGCTGCTGGACACTGCTGCTGGGCATGGAGGCCAACTGGCATGGGGCTGCTCATGACCAGTGTCCTCCTCTTCCTGCCACACAGCAGCAGCTGGGAACTGGTCCCTGCCCAGGAATTTTTGGGAGAGTCCTAGGCAGCCCTGGCCAAAAGTGTGCCACCAAAACAGGGCAGCAGTGCAGGTCCAATTGCTCAGGATTGCTGCTTGTGTCACTTCAATTTACTATTTTAATTATCTATTGTTTAGTAGTCTAGGTGCACCAGATACAGAACATGCATTCTATGCAGCCCTGCAGTCCCTTAAATGTTAGGTCTCCAATATCCATTGTAATGCAAACAAATATTTGAATACTAAAATTATTCAAATTTTAAATTTGTGCTGGTTTTTTGGGGGTTTTTTTAGGGTGAGGGTAACAGTTATTGAGATATTTACATTGTAAAGCTGCAAAAAATCTGCTCAATCCCACCAGCTTCATTCCCTGTGCTGCTGTGCAGAGAAGTAATGCAACATCTGTCCCTTTGCCTCCCCCTCTGGGACTTTTCTTCACTGGTCCTGCCAGGACCATGGTCTTTCAGAACATCTCATTCCAGGCCACCACAATACCTCCTGACCCTTCCTGCCAGGACCATGGTCTTTCAGAACATCTCATTCCAGGCCATCACAATACCTCCTGACCCTTCTTGACAGACTGCTCTGCATTTTCCAGTGCCTGCTGCCTGTACCCATAGAGAGAATCAAAAATACAGTGAGACACAGTCATTGAAATTAATACCGGGCTTGTTGTAAGGTCCAGAACACATCGTGATACAACCCATTACGTAGAGCACTTTGTGGTTCTGATTCAATAGAGCTGTTACACTCTACAAACTGCTAAGTCACACCTGCAAAAAAAATTATCACTGAAAATCTGGCTCAGCAGCCAGATTTCTTTTTTTCAGATTTCTCAGCAGCAGACTTTTCTTTTCATCCAGAGCATCCCTTTTAGGACGCCATCCTCGCTTTTGCGCTGTGTTTCACTCAGCCCTTAAACAAGCCCAGCTTTTTTTTTTTTTTTTTTTTTTTTTTTTTTTCCCCTGCGAGGCAAGAGCCTCACAGCAAAAAAAAAAAAACCAAAAAAAAAAAAAAAAAAAAAAAAAAAAAAAAAACCAAAAAAAAAACCAAAACAACCCCACCTACCCATTTTGCTGTTTACTCTCCCCCTGGTTTTCTCTCAATCCTCGTCGCGGCCCCTCGGCTACGTCCTGGGTGCCGTCGCCGGCAGAGGCGCTGGGGGCGGCACAGTGCGGGCCGGGCTGCCGTGGGACATTAACTGCAGGTTTAGGAGCGCTCGGAGCTGGCGGCCCCTGCTCAGCGTTAGGCTTGGCGTTAACATGCAGTCCGGGAGCAGCGAACCGGGCCGGGTTGGCAGAGGCCAAGGATGGAGCCGCTGCTTGGGCCGGGGTGAAGGCGGAGGACGGTGATGGGATGGAGGTGATTTTGGGGAAGGTGACAGCTCCGAACGGCCTCGGGGTCTTATTGAAAGCCACGCTGGCCGCGGCAGTGGGTTTGGGTGCGGCAGCAGAGGCAATGGGTACAGGCTTAACTACTTCTGTAGGTTCCCCCTATGCGAGATGAGAAAACAACAAAAAAAAAAAAAAAAAAAAAGAAACCACACGCAAACCCCACACCAAACGCTCTGCGCATTCCGCGGCAGGGATTTTGGCTGCTCGCAAAGGAGGGGGGGGTATAACCTACCCAGCACAGTGAAAGGAAGCACAAGAAGCAAGCGACACCAAAACTGCACCCGTGAAATTGATGGGAAAAAAAACCCAAAAAACCTTAAGCCATGCGTTTTTAGGAAAGGGAAGGATCCAAGCGTGCACGATGGATGTGAAATCCCACGATGCTGACTCCTCTCAACACATCCAAACCAGACACCCCACAAATCAAATTCAAGACAAGCTGAAAAACCACTCTGTTGCAAAAAGCACTGCCTAAGCCAGGTGGAAAAAATTCGTGTTTTTCATTAAAATCTACATTCCACCTCTCAAATCCAATTTGAGATAATGCATGTTCCCCATACACAAAATACATGTGTGTGTACAGACACACTGTGTAGATACTCATCTGTTCCTATGGCTCTGGAGAACAGAACCAGAGCCCTGGAGAACAGAACCAGAGCCCTGGAGCTTATTTATTAAGATGCCAGAGCTTCAGGAATCTGAGCTTTTCCCAGTTGCACTCCATCGATGTGCCCCAATGTGTTTATATACCCTTGTCAGATGAACACAGGCAAAAAAAAAATGTGGCTTGGGTTTTTGTTTGGTTTTCTTGGGTTTTTGTTTTTTTTCTCTCTGAGAGCTATGTCTTAACATGTTAGTTCCAAAACTGTGGCCTTTCAAAATCATGGTCAGCAGAACAGTTATATACTATAAATTATTTTTGTCCACTGGAGACCATTTTCAAGCACAGGCCATTCGTAAGAATTTTCAGGTTTGTAAATGGTAAAATGGAGATTTTGGAACTATTGCTTGAGACCATAATATCAGAAGAACTCAGGAACAAATAATTCCCCAGGGCTCTAAGGAAAGTAAAGGGGATTGTTCTCTGTAACTCTAATATTAAGATAAGCTCCTTTCAAATATAAAGAATTATTTTAGCACTCATTAAAAAAATATCCTACCACCAAAAAACCCTACTACTGTTACTCTCTTAGAGATAGAAAAAAAAATTCAGCAATATGTTTCTAAAAAAAAAAAAAGGTCTTAGAGTAGACTTTTTTTGGTTTCGGTTGGTTGGGGGTTTTTTGTTTGGTTTTTTAGGGAATGCTCATAATCTTAATATATGGAAACAGAGCATGTTATGTTGAAAGGAAAGATTGAATTACAAGGAAAGTTTGATTGATTGCTTATCAACAAGAGGGTTTGACAGCTGGGTAAGTTAGTGCCACACGCTACATTTCTTTGTTGTGATGATGAACATACCTTTGATACATGAATGAGATCGGGTTTTGATCTGGAAGAGGAAAAATATGCACATAATCATTAAAAAGTTCTTAAAGCATTTCCCTCTTTCAACTGGCCACCTCCACCCACACATGTATAAAATACACAATTTTGTTTCCTCTAAAGGAAACACCAAGTACTCAAGTGGAGCCTATAACACTGTTGATAATACAAGGAAAAGGCAAAACTGAAGTGGATTAATTCATCCAGATGTAACATTAGGAACTCTAGCATCCATCATCAGATATTATTTGATTTATAAATTCATAACACCGTGTCATCACTTAGAAGACTTCAGCTCCAATTTTTTTGCTTTTCATCAAACACTCACACAACTCAGTAATTCAGATAAATTGCATTTTATACAGTGCATAACCTGCTCTTGGGCTTAACACAGAAAACCACCTTTTTGAACAACCACAGCCAAAATTCTTCCGAGGGACTTAGCCAGTTAAATAACAACGAAACTTATTGCACAGTCTTTGGTCTTCAAAGATAATTTTTTAGGGAGAATGGGTGCACTGAAACTGCTGCAGGGTGAGGGGAAAGAAAGCAAGTATCTCAAACAGAAAGGATGAAAAAGATTAAGAATAAACATATCTTGCTACACCTGAAGTGAACTGGCAACATGTTACAGGTAAAGGCATCTCATTTGATTATTTTTGGGTTGGGTTTCTTTCTTTTGTTTGGATTTTTTTCCAGATTTGCACACTCATGTGCAAAAATACACATAATCTCAAAAAAAAAAAAAAAAAAAAAAAAAAAAAAATCAAGGAAAAAACCTGACACACTGACATTTTACCTGCAAGCATTGCTGACGATGTACTTGAGTATTTTCCCACTATTTTGGTAGGAAAGTGGCTTTTTGCCACATTTCTAGACAGATTTGGTAGCTGCTCAGAAAAGCTGGCACCAGTAATGCACCAGGACCCAGCAATCATATCCTGCCAGAAATCACACAGCCCTGATTTCTGACAAATCTTCTAAATAGGGTTTTGAAGGACAAGCCAGATTCTCATTTGCCAAATGATAATTTGTCAGGGAGGTGAAAAGGGTTGTTTAGTTGGAGATCAGCTAACAGTGGCAACAATTTAATTAAAACACCTCCATTGCAAAACTCAGCTTTTTTATTTTATGCCAGGAAAACACAGAAATAGACCTGAATTAGGCACTAAATTGGCCTATTTAACAGCAGCTGTTTTTTTTTTACCCATTCCATTCAAAATGTTAACTTCTTTCCTTCAAGCCAACTGGCCCTCAGGACTCATCAGATTAAAGCAACATCATCAGTCCTGCTTCAGGTTGAGAAGCTGTCTTTAAGAGAGACACATATAACCCACACACTTGGTTGGCAGAAAAAAAAGTAGCAAAAAGCCCAAACGAAAAAAAAAAAAATTAAAAAAAAAAAAAAAACAAAAAAACTGAAAAACAAAACAAAACCCCAAAAATCAAAAAAACCCCAACAGCCCAAAACCATCTCATGAGAAGATCATCTTCTGGACTTTGCCTTCACCATTTTTGCAGGGCTGCAGCCACACATTATGTCCACATCAATGGGAATTCCCAAGAGAGAGAGGGTTTTGTCCACCCTGGAGAACTGGTCCATTCTCCCCTTTCCCACATTGTGTGCAGCCCAGGAGTAGCCCCGACCTCCAGCCCTCCAAAGCTCTGGGGTGCATCATTAATCACTCCTAATTGCAGAGCTGTCAATTTGCAACAACAAAAGCAACGAGAGGGGGAAGGGAGAGGGGAAAAAAAAACAGTCTAACACATATGGAAGCTTTTCTTTCTTTTTAAAGGTCAGAGTTAGAGGAAAACATGCATCTTGCTCAGTATCTTCCGTATATGTTTTTACTGAATAACTTGGAATGTTGTATTTATTAGGCTGACTTAACAGTAAGATGTAGAAAGACACTAATTATCCAAGTAAACAACCATATTTCATTCTAGAGAAAAAAAATTTCCCATTGATAATAGTGGACCTTGAAGCTTCAGCCTTAATGTGGGTTTTTTTGTTTTCATAATATAACTGAATTTCAGCTTGCAATGGATATGACTGCTCTGCATTCATCAGAAGTTATTTCAAACCACTATTTCCAGGTGATCTTAAGAGATACTTCTTAAAATTCATCTTCAAAACAATCTTACAAAAAGAAGAAAAAAAGGGTGGAAAATAGGCTTGAAAAACCGAATGTTCCCAATGCTCTTTTAACACTGGAGTCAGACAGCATAACATTACTTTATTTCCCCCAAACATGCTTGAAACAAGGACATAAATTTGTGTGTTCCAGACATACTTCAAACAGTTTAACTTGGACTTCTTGACTTCAGACCATAATCAGAAAAAAATCTATGGTTGTATAAAGAAAATGTTCATCCAGCAAACTGAGCCACCAAGATCCGAACATAAAAAATGCCTGGTGCAAAAGGAATTGCACGCTTAAAGCTGAAAAAAAAGCCATGTTCAACACAAAATTCTTCCTTCAGGGCTATTTCCCTTAGTTTTTTGATTGATACTACCAAATTGTACAGAAAAAATAAACTGCAGAATTTTGTACACTTTCTTAGCTCTTTGCTTGCCACCTAGTAATTAAACACATCAGGATTTCATGCTGGTTTGGTCACATTGAATC
This sequence comes from Heliangelus exortis, assembly GCF_036169615.1. Lineage (NCBI taxonomy): Eukaryota > Metazoa > Chordata > Aves > Apodiformes > Trochilidae > Heliangelus > Heliangelus exortis. The sequence goes on from NC_092425.1 coordinate 7,037,235, forward strand.
TATGAATAATTAAAGATAAAGGCTTTCAAAATGACATAAGACACACTTGCCCTGTTACCACTTACTAGGAAAGTAGGGTGGCTTGAAGCAGGATATTTTCTGAATGATTTAAAACTAGCAGTTCAGTTTATTAGTTCACACAATATTTTCAATAACATACAAATAAAGCAAAGGCATAAAAGCTCCATTAAAATGCTTGGGATAAACAACACACACAAAAGACCTTGGCAAATGGTTGCAGTTTGGAGCTTCTGATGAATTATTCTAGACAATGAAAATAGAAGCAACAGCCATCACTTACTGACAGCCTCATACTGGAAATTAAAGTGCAGAAAGTTTTTGCTCAGGCTTCTCCAACCAAGCCCCTTCAGAAAAAGCTGTATTTATCCTGTGTACACAGTTCATTTCCACCAAACATAATTAAATTTGCTTTCTAAACATACCACAAGTCATTCCTCTCCGATGAATATTTTTGTGACATTTAATGCAATTCAAAACATTCCAACTTCCAGTGCAGCCTTATTAGGAAAATGAATGAGGCTTCTCTTTGCTGTAAGCAACAGACCCAGAAAAAACTATTCATTCTTCAAATTCTCCTTTATTCATTCCTTTTCCAAGAATTTCACCCATAAAAAAACCCCACAAGCAGTTCAACAGAATCTTTTTATAACTGCCAATAACTGGAAAAATCCATTATTAAAAGATAAAGCTACAGTATTTCATGTTTCTGCAATGAAAACAATTTGATACATCATCTCCAAGGACAGATCAAAGAGAACACTTTAATCTCAATAAGCAGCATTATGAAAGTAAATTCAGTGCAAAGCTTAATTTTATGGATAAGTCTCAGCTGTCCTGCATGTATAACCACACAACAGAGTTCTGTACCCTCAGGCAACATATCCCTAAAGCTTCATTGAACCTAAAATCCCAAAGACTCATCTCTTTTCTGAACTCCTTTTAAAGTCCCACATCTACCCCTTAATAAATAACTATAATACATTCAGAACTTAGAAAGCAGATGTCAAATGTGATGAAAAAAAAAAAAAAAAATCACAAGAGAGTAACTGTCCTTTTGAGCCCCTTATAAACAAGTAAAGCACACACCCCAGTATTAACATAGGTCTTATGATTGGGGTTTTCAGATCTCTGTAACTTCCAGCATCATGAACTCTAGTGTGAGACACAACTAGAAGCTGCAAAACTTTCCTTGCCAAAGCACAGTCAAGGCTGGAAGATTTTTCCATGAAATTGTATTCGTTGTTGTAAACTGAACCTTTCTAAGAGGAGGGAAGAAGAAAGGAAGGAATTTTTCCCAGCTGTCTCATGTTCAAAACTCCTTTCTCCAAGCTGATGGATCAGAATGCAAGTTTTATGAGCAGATACTACAGCCCTGAAAAGCCACTGGGCAGATCTTTCTTCTGAAAACCTGATTTTTGAGCAGTTTTGCCACTTCTGTCTGCAGTTCTGTTAATTGCTTCATAATCTGCTTAGTTTTTTTTTTTTCTAGAGAGCAGTCAGTTGACAGGGCAGAAAACTAAATGGATCTGGTTTTCATTGATCAGCCAGCTCTGGAAACATATATATAACAAGCCATGAGTTTCACTAGGGGTTATCTGAACAAAAACAAATGCAGATGTAACTTAAAGCACAGAAAAAAGAACAACCCATATATATTTTTCTTCCATAGACCCTTTCTTTCACAGATAATTTCTTACCAACCTTGCTATGGCTCACAAGAACATAAAAATGTTCTTAAACTTGCTTCTTGTTGCAGCTTTTCCACCATCAGAAATTGCTGCCTTACAGACACCAATATAACCTACAAGTATGTTTCCCAGTTTTATAGAAACATACACATGGCCCTAGGCAACACCAGTCAGTAAAAATCAGCACTTCAGCAGTCAGACTGAAAACCTCCACACATTCCAACATATGGAAAAGCAAAGGTAGCAAAATTATCATTAAGTACTGCTCGATTTGTTGCAGTCACTGCAAAAAGGAGATGACTTTTTTTTTTCCCCACTTCAGCTTTCAAATCTATAGCTGAGTCATTTGAATTGCTTGCATGCTGACAGACAGCTGTCAGCAACAGTTATTTCTTAAGTAATTTTCTTGTTTAAGTTTATTATGATAGTTTTCATTTAGATTATCAAATTGTGGCAAATATGGAAATATTAATTACAACCACAATGCATATTTCATCACTAATCTCCTGCTTAAGAGAGCAAATGACAACTTTAAACCAGGGAGAAGATGGGATGCATAATGGCATTTCAGTTGCCATACATCTCCAGGAGCCTTACTACAAATACCTCATTCAACAAACCAATTTTTACATTCTTTCTGTCCTTACCTAAAAATACAAGCTGTAAACTTGTGATAATTCACACACTAAAATTCAGTGTGAGAAACAGTTCTCAATATTAACAAAATATGGAAAAGAGTTTCTGAGAATGCTTGATTTTTATCTGAAACATCAGCAAAAGATCTCAGTCAAATGGGCTATTTTTAGCTAAGTTATATCTTTGAGGGCTTCGTGCCTTTTGATGAGGCCAATGGAGTATGCTGAACAGTATTTAATTCTTGACAAAGTAGTATTGAGCTAATACTCATCACTTTTCTTCATTATATTTAGCCTGGGAATATTAACTCAGGAGTCACTCTCAACAGATTCTATATTTTCAGTAAATTTTAAGAGGCAGAATAAATATAATGGGCATGCCAGCATTTTACACTTTGTATACACCACCTAATACCTTTACATCCTCACCCTGGTTCTCTCCCCCAGCACACCAGATTAGGATGAAGCCCTAGGTCAGATAAAAGAAGAAAAATTATGTTCTTGCTTTACTATTTGAGAGCCTGCCAAATCAAACACAGGTCCCTCTCTCTTAAATTTAAATAAAAATTGGGATTTCATCATTATGTGTTAAAATAAACAGTGCTGACATTTGAGGAGGGAAACAAGCTGCCCTGTATTTTAGTGTTCCTACCCACAAAGGAGCAGCTGTTTTCAAGACCTCCCAAAGGCAGCCACTGCTCATAGTCTCATTCCTGTGGTCTGTGGCAACCCTGCTGAATGCATTTGTAAAGAGTTTAAGTGCAGGCAGATAATATTTTATTCTACTGAAGCAAAATGCACACACAAAAAGAAAGGGGAAAAAGAAGAGGGAAAAGAGAAAAAGAAGGAGGAAGAAGGAGGAAGAAGGAGGAAGAAGGAGGAAGAAGGAGGAAGAAGGAGGAAGAAGGAGGAAGAAGGAGGAAGAAGGAGGAAGAAGGAGGAAGAAGGAGGAAGAAGGAGGAAGAAGGAGGAAGAAGGAGGAAGAAGGAGGAAGAAGGAGGAAGAAGGAGGAAGAAGGAGGAAGAAGGAGGAAGAAGGAGGAAGAAGGAGGAAGAAGGAGGAAGAAGGAGGAAGAAGGAGGAAGAAGGAGGAAGAAGGAGGAAGAAGGAGGAAGAAGGAGGAAGAAGGAGGAAGAAGGAGGAAGAAGGAGGAAGAAGGAGGAAGAAGGAGGAAGAAGAAGAAGAAAGAAGAAGAAAGAAGAAGAAAGAAGAAGAAAGAAGAAGAAAGAAGAAGAAAGAAGAAGAAAGAAGAAGAAAGAAGAAGAAGAAAGAAAAGAAGAAAGAAAAGAAGAAAGAAAAGAAGAAGAAAGAAAAGAAGAAGAAAGAAAAGAAGAAGAAAGAAAAGAAGAAGAAAGAAGAAGAAAGAACTCAGGAAAAAATACTGTGGATGTGGAATTTCTCACCTTCTGACTACGACTTTTAAAAACATCCACATGTTTAGAAACCTGAAGAGCCCACATGTGACCACTGCTGCACATGGGGGGGGACACATCTGTCCATATCCAGGACTCCCCTGCTCAGAGCCCAAACAGGTGAAGAGCCCCCAGTACCAAGCATGGTTTGAGCCTTACAAATCCTGTAAGGCAAATCACTGCCAGGTGTCCTAGAAATGTTACAGAGGAGCCTATATAAAACGTGGTAGCTCAGCCTGTCTGAACAACCAAATTCTGTAGGCAGGAATCCCATCTTGCCACTGCTTAGCTGCTGATAAGCCATAGGAAAACTAAAATCTTATTAAAAAGCCCCCCTTATACATTACCTTTAATGATGGCAGCGATTTCTATCAATTATACCTTGTTATAATCTGATTTTTTCTCTTTCCTTTAAGATTTCCTTAAGCTTTACAAAGCAACAGTATCCACGTAACAGTTACGTGCAAATAACAAGACAAAACAACTATAGACAGGCTTTAATACAGTGGGATTTATACGTTCCATTTTCCTTAGAAGTGCTTATTGGATACTAATTCTAACACAGCAAGCTACCTTTTTAGAACAGCCAGTTTAATAAAAAGCATAGGTCTAAATGATTTGCAGACCTAGTCTAGTTCCAAAGCCCTCAAAAAACCCATTCTGCTTCATTCTTACATCAGTCTGTCATCAAATCTAGGTTATAATTTAGGAGGCTCAATGCTAAACACCAAATTATTTTTTCCAGTGCTTTATGCAAGATGGTGACTAATGTTGAAATTACCTCCTTTATCTAACACACAGCCCAAATAAGCTAGCAAGTGCAGTCATATCTATTTTAACTGGAAATTCATGACAAACAGATCCCCAATCCTCAACATATCCTTATTTGGGATTTTTAAGTTTTTTTCCCCTTAAGAACATGCTTGAGAATGAGCTTTTATAATTTGCTTTCTTTTTTCTTAAGTGAAGAATCTGGCAATTGAGAGAGGCATTAGATTATTATATTTTATTTCTTATGGGACCTAAGTATATCATCTGCAAAGCAGTTCACCCATCCATGGCCTCAAGGAAAACTGAATGCAGCAGAAGCACAGTTAACAAAATGAGAGAAAAACTCTTTCTAAAGTGTCAGGCAGCAATGTCACACAAGAGCCATGTCCTTTACCAGGAGGTCAGCAGCACAGGCAGGGACATCACTCACCCAGAACCCAGAAGCAGTGCCCAGGCATCTTTGGCCAAATCCCAGCTGCTGCCTCACACCTCCTGGTTCTTAGCAACTCAGGATGATACAGGAGCAATACAAGCACCCTAATATTACAACTTCTGAATTTTTATCTGTGATGTTTGAAGCTGTACATTGTCTCAGCCATGTAGACATGAAGAAACTCTGCCCTAAGTGCATGGAAGTCAGGAAAAATGCTGAGCCTGGGGCTAATCCAGAAAAGCCATGGCAGAAGTCAACAATAAAGAAATACAATGCTAAACACATTCCAAAGTATGAACCCTCTTTGTTTTTATAGGTATGTTATGGTTTTAATTCTTTCCAATTAAAGTCAGGATAGCATTAAGCATTTGTCTGACTCCTAAGTGAGACCCACCAGCAAACCAGCAAATTTTCTTCCCTTCTCCTCCCCTCAGACACCTTCCCCCATGCCCCCCCACCCCAGCAATGGACAAACATCCACCTTTGTGCACCAGCTCAGGGCTGCAAGGATGACCATGGACTTTTCCACCAGTGGGACATGGAAGGAAGCACATCCCTGTATCAGCCTTCACTGCAGAAGCTGTGTTTAGAGGGAGGTCCCCAAAAACCTGTCCCCAAAGCAGACACCAGAGCTATAAACCAGCACTATAAACCACATTACAGGATTATTACATGAAGGATTTAATGAAAAGGCACTTGCCAGAAGCAGTTAACTTTCCCATTATAGGTCCTCACATTTGTTGCCCTTTGTCATTTCCATATATTGTTTATATATTTATATATTTAAGGTCACTGGCTTAGCAGCACATTTTGCAGGTTTGACATGCAGAGAAAAGCAATTTCTCACAACATAGATATCTAAAGCTATAGCAGACAGCCAACAACTTCAGTTTGAAAGCTGTCTTACAAGGAAAGCTCCAAGTATTGCAACGAGAAGATCTCAATTTAGCCTGGGCAGTAGATCTCACCACACCTTTCAGGGAAAGGGAAGTCAAAGAACGACTGCCAGAGTACAAGCTGTAGCTGGAAATTATTCCATTTACTGCAAGAGCCAGGCAACAAAGATTAAAAAGCAGCAGTGATCTCAGAGAGTTGATTCCTCTAGACAAAAAAGTGGACAAGGAACCAATTATCCTGGAAACTCTAACACTGATTAATTAAGGTGCACAAGTTTTCTGGGCTGTAATTCTTCTGTTGTTTGCAACAACGTGAGAGAAGTCTTAACAATCCCATCCATCTGATTCTGACTGATCCTGCCAACTAGAGAGTTTTTTCCTTCCCACAGTCTAGCTTTAGAAAAGTAGCTTTTACCCTTCTCAGCTACAAATACTAAGGGAATAACATTCACAGCATGCTCACAGCATCTGAAGCAATTAACTGCTTTTGTGGGCAACTAATCACTGATGCAAAACAGATGCAAAACATCTCCTGGCCACAAAACCTGTTGAGATTTTTCAAAATGCTGAAATCATTACTAGGGCTAGGAGGCAAGACAAAAAGTAAGTGAGCAATGTTTGACAGGCACAATATGTGTTTTTATTACCTCATGGGGTTCTGCAGTTCTGTGCCAGAGACATGACTTTCTACTGACAATACCCTGGATTTTTTCATAGGCAGTAATTTAAAAAAAACTGGGGGGAAAAGGAAAAAAAAAAAAAAGACACCAAAACAGTGCAGCTGTGGAATTCAGTTATTAACAGATACTTGACTCTCCAGCTACCACTTACCTTTCTATTAGGCGGTGTAATAAAATACCATATATACAAAAACCTGCCTGCTTTTTCCTGCCATTACCAAAAATGCCATCTGCCTTATGCTGTTACTCTTTTATGATACTACCACTATCTTTTCTAAGCAGCCAATCATTAATTTATTCTCATTCCATTCTACCAGAGCAATGTAGCAAAGCTCTGCTGATGAGTCAGGACACTGCAATTTTTATTCTCAACAGCTGAGAGATGATCTTGCATGGCAGAGGACAGGTTTTATTTAAACAGTGTCTCATTGGTTCCTCTTGCCTGATGCTTAGGAACAGTTTATCTGACAACAATGGTCAGTTCATGTATTTACTTTAGGGTTTTTTTCCCTTCTATTCCTCACATTCCACATTCACAGAGGTGCAAAAGTACCTACGTGAAATTGAGATACTGTAAACAGTTACCTGCAAAGCTACTAAATACACATTATTTAATTTGTTCAAGCTAACTTGAACCACTTTCAGCATACGAAGGGCACAGCCCATCCTTAAACCATGTAAGCTTTTTTTAATCCATTTAGAGACAACTGTCCCTTGACAGATCATCACATGCCCTTTTATAATTAAAGAATGCCTGCAAGTTAGCATCATAAACTGTGCATATCAGAGATGAGTTTTCCAAAGGAAAACAACAGGTGTGGGCCATATTCATAAATAAAAGTGTAAACAGAGACAAGCAACATCACTTGCAGCACATAAACAATGAGATGAGTGTTTATGAAGGAAAAAATGACCTGGATTACACAGTGGACTGAGATAGGACGGACTTGAGTATCACTGGATCAGGTACAGCACCTGATTTGGAGCAATAGGGAACCCATAGTAGAGAGCACACCATGAAAATTATTCTTTTCCAAGACTTAATATTGGGATAACAGGAGAAAGACCAAGTCAGTTTTCAAATAATTTGAAATAAATGCCATTAAGCATGTGATACAATCCATATATATTTAACTTTAAAATACGTATTTTATGAAAAAGGGGACAAAAGTTCTACTCTCAAATATACTCACATACTACTCAAATTCACAGGTAAGAAGAGTCGTATTCTAAGGAATGTTTCAGCTTTCCAAAAGGCAAGCTTTTCCATTTATCCAGACTTGGCCAGGAGTGCAGGAAGCACCACTGCTCATGCATGACTGCTGAGCAACAGCCAAGTCCCAAGGCTTCTTCAGGTTCTGGGAAGTAAACCAACTGCTTTAGAAAGACTTTTTGATTAGAAAACTTTTGGACAGGAGTCAAATGACTATTATTCAAGCTTGCTGTCTTTCTGGCAGTCTCATTAAACTATTGAATTCAATGGACATTTGACTTAATACTAACACTGGAGATTCAAAAGCAGCAGCAAGAGAGTCATCGTTATCTTGACTTGATGGCATCTTCCTGCTAACACTTTTCTTTACATAACTGATGTAGGAAAAAAAAAATATGATTATGGTCCCAAAACAGTACAAACAGCACAGACCTGCCAGCCTCAAGCTTTTAATCAGGCTGTTTGTAAATTAGCAACCAAGTCAAAATGAGATCTGTGCTGTATTCTTTAGGAAATAACAGTGCAAATGAAGCATATCAGGTCTCCATTGTGAAGTTCCTCATGCAGCAGTGAAGGTTTCCCCTATATTTCCCAGTTTGAAACCTTTACAGCTTTGGTCTTGGTCTCCCTCTGTTTGACATAACTTTCTGCAGTTGAATCAGAGGCTGCTGAAGGCTCTCTCTAATAAAAAACCCAAGGGAAAAGCACGACACAGCATGATGACAGTGACGATGACAACACCGGTTTTCATCATGGTGAAAGGATTTCTTCAACTTTATGTTCCAGTACTCAAACACTCACTGGCATAAACCATGCCTCAGCAACAGGCACAGAATAATATTAGCTGTTACTACCAATTATTTTTATAGCTATGCATTAGCATGCTAGAAGAGGCTAAAGTACTCCCAGGATTCTTGTCTCCATATTGCTACTGGTTTGTTATGGCATAATGATTAAGTCACCATCAATTTTTTCATCTTTAATCATCTCACATTTAATACTTTTAATTTAAAATAATTACAAAACAAATAACTTTGGCTATACAGATGTAATATAAAGCAATTTGTGGGAAATTAAAGACAAAAAAGATCAATTAAACTATCTATGTAATTCCAGTCATGAGACAAATTCAGTGTGCTTGATGCTGACAGCAAAGTATGCCATCCAGATAATTAAAAAGATTTTGGCAATTAACAGCTAATGTTTCTCAAGCTAGGGCTGAGCACTTTATACCTTCATACCACAAAATCCAGTCCAGTTTCTGGGTTAATGTGCTGGTACATACAATTTAAAGGGTCTCAGTTTTTCAGTGAATCAAATGTGAAAACCCCGCCAGACTGCCCATATAGGCCAGGCTTGCTCTAACTTAATACCTGTAGTTGGCATAAAAGTAGTGGGCAAAATTAGAGAAGTAATTTATTACCTACTAAGAGAGGAGCAATTCTTCTGAGGAAGAAAAAAAATCACACCCTCCCCCCCCCCCCCCCCCCAAAAAAAAATAATCTTCCATATCTAAACTTATCATTACCTAAACAATGCCTCATAGAGCCAATATTACTGATTCCATTGAAAAGGGACAGGAAATTCTCTTAACACACAGAAAGGTTACCTTGACACATCCAAATGTCTTCAATATTTTCACCTACACCCTTGTAAACTGTTTTAAGATTTATCTAGGCATGATTTCCCCTTTAGAGAATAGCAAGCAGCCAAACACATTATACAAACAACAGTAATCAAAATGAAATTTATTCTGCAGCAGAACTGTGTATTTTGCTGCTAGAGCTCAAGTCTGCAAGGAGGTAGCACTGGTAGGTATTAGACACCATACAAACACTTTTAACAGCAGTGTTTTCAGACACCAAAGCTCCTCAGGGCAAGACACTGTTCATTTGCTGTGGAACAGTGGGGTTGGATTATTTTTACAGTGGGGTTGGACTGTTTTTTCAAATATCCATGAGTCTGCTTATACCTTCCACTCCCTTGACAGAAGATAATGGAGCACTGATTTCCTCAGATGATTCTCTGTATCCTCAAAAAAAAAAAAAAACCACCAAAAAAGCATACAGATATACCCATGAGTAATATTTGGACTAGACAAATCCATGTATTCTGGGGTGTGCAGCTTTAACAGCTGCATTGTTCTGATGCAGCTGTTCACAATTAGTGGCAGGCATTGAGAGGCACTTCTGATGACTGTGTTTTATCTATAGAGAAATGCATTATTTTGCTACTCAAAAGTTTGGCAGTTAGATGGTATCTGCAAGGCTTCAGACCTGAAGTCTGCCTGGGATGCCCCAGCTGGCTATTTCAAAGTGTTCCAGCAGAATGAAAACGTTACAAAAGATGATGCCACTTTCTGAGATATCTGGGTTATTTTAAGAAGTGAAGATAAAACTGTGGCCAACTTAAATCTCGCCTTAAATCTTTCACTCTCTTATTACAGACACAGCTTAAAACAAATGTGCAAGGTCGATGGCACCACAATTAATGTGATAGCTAAGAAGCACCTTTCAGAAAGGATGGGTTGCACAGGTCAAGCAAGAAACACAGAAAAAAAAGTTTAACCTAAGACTATGAATGGCAAATTGCCACAGGTTATACAGGAGAACCCACACACTCTTTCCAAAGGCATTATTCAGGAGAGTGATGTTGGGGGATCTTTTAAATTATTTACCTGACACACAAGAAATCTGAAAGCACTGGACCACTAACTGCAGAAAATACTCCTTCCAAGCCATTACATGCTAATGCAGTTCTGCAAATTATTGTTATATGGATGCTGTTTAAGAAAAAGATTCTGTCCGAGTAAGATGTGGTGAGGAGTGCAACCCCATAGTCTATTACTGAAGGAATTTCTTAATATTAAAATAAAATATTTTAATTTAAAAATAGGTGCTTGGTTCTCAGCTGTTTTCTACAACAGTTTTCAGGCATGTGTTTGACTTGGAGCTGTAAAAACATGCTGTGAAACATTGGCTTTTGCACCATAAATTGCACTTCTGAGCAATCTATTTGGGCACAGATGAAAAGCTCAACTGTCCAGACATCTTTTCTTAATAATGCATTTATATCAAGTAGTCCAGGGACCCATATGATTTTTCTTGAGCCAACTGCTATCTCCAAAAGGAAACATTCATAAGCAAGGAAAAAAAAACAAACCACTTTACTGACCTGTAAAAGGTTTAGGATTTCTACACTCTCATGCAAAAATGAGATGTCTTCACAGTCCTGAAAAATTCTTTATGTAGCTGAAAAAAGCTTGGGTCAGGTACCATGGCTTGGAAACCAAGAAACCAGTGCTAAACACCTTCTATTCTCTGGATATGACATCCCATGGTTGTTGTAGGCAGTATGAAGTTGCTTTAGCCACATGGAATAAGTCTGATTGTTGGAAAATTCTCACAAGGGCTGATAATTGCCTATCCAGTCCTTTCCCCAACCCCAAAGGTAGAAAGAGTTTGAAATGATTGTGCCCACAAGTGCTCCCTAATCCCACATTGAAATCCCATCACAGAAATCAAATAATCTTATGAGACCTGCCCATTTCTGCCAGTTTTTCCTTTTGCCTTCCTACCTGACCAATAGTGACTTAAAGCAGGGAATAGTATTAGACCATGAATGGCATATACTTTATCTTTCTTTCCACGTTTTTACAGCTACAGGTCTGACAGATCCCCTTTAGGAAGACTTAAAAAAACAAAGCAAAACAAAAAGCCCACATTAAACACACTTGTGGGATCAACAGACAAGACATAAAAGGAAAAAATGCTGAAAATGTCAAGAGGTTACAATGATTTGGTGACTCATCCCAAGAGAAGTCTTCCTGGGCGTTTCAAAAACCCAAAAGCAAACATCAGGAGCATGGTACATCATGAGAAGGACCAGATAATTTCTTAGCATTTTTTAAAAATAAAATCATCTGGGCCAATTATAAAACGAATAGGGTAGTGAAGAGTAAATATCTAATGTTTGCAGTTACTCCAGCTCACCCCCACATTTCCTTTTGGCCTCACCCACAGTGTGCAGATATTCAGGATACCTCATCTTAACAAAGAGACATTCTCTAGTGCTAATGTATTGGGGAAAAAAAGGAAAAAAAAAACACATCATGATAAAAATTAAATGTGTATCTTTGAAATAAAAATTGCCATGAAATTACATTTTCAGACAGAGACACATAGCAATCATCTCCACCTCTCTTGTAAAAAAAGAAAAGCAAAAGGAATAGTTTCTCATTAAACAAAGAACTTTTTCAGAAATTAAAAACTTTGTAACTATTTTACTCCAAAATGCATTTGTTAAAATAGTATAAAAACAAATATAAGTTAGAAATCCATCCTCCCTACAAAGATCATACCCTACCAGATTATACCACTTAATGATTTCATAGAATACAATTCTGATTTCTTCAACTTCCCCCCTCCTTTCCCTCTTTGAAATGATCAGCAATAACATTGAACTGATATATTGTTACTTTTAGCACTTCTATGCCTTTTACATAAGAGAAACTCTAAGCAGGATTTATTCTTTACTATTTGGGACAACTACACTGTGTCACTAGAAGACTCAAGGTAATGTAAGTAATGATCAATTGGTTTTGTTAAAACAAAACAAAAATAGTGACCCACAGATTTTGCTCATTAGTTTAAAATATTAAACAGAAATTTGTCTGGATCCTAAAAAAATCCCAACCTTTTTACAAAGGTGGGGGGAGAAGTGAAGTAAGCAATTTTCCCTTACATGAGACATCTAATTCAAGGTCAAAAAATACCTTCTGTATGATAACTGAGATTTAATATTGACTTTTGTCTGCTTTTTGGTTTAATTTTAATTACAGTATTGTTTACCTGATTTCATCCCAACTTCCACATAAACCCAAGTCACCCATTCCCAGCACTGCACCACGAGGGGACGTTCAGTTTGCCCTTGCTCCAACTCACTCAATTTTTCAACCCCAGGAAAACTCCCTCCAGCCAAGTGCAAGACACAAAAATCCCACAACCATCTTCTCTTCATCATTTAGTTTTTCTTTTGTAGGCTGCTGCAGGAGATGCAGCACAAAAGCATTAGTCTCAGCATTTACCATCCCATTTATAGGCTGGTCTCTTATGGGTTAACAGGATTTTGTGGAAAATTACTTTTTGAACCACTGCTTTCCTTCCAAAAAGTTGGAAAGGAGGAAACTGGCAACTCTTTTGGCCAAGGTACTCCAAGATCACTACTGACAAGCAGGCACAATTATAAATTTCAGTACTTGAGAGGCCTTGTATGGAAAATATTACATATTTTTGTACTTGCAAAAACTGTTACACATTATACTTTGCACAGGACGTGTATTTTAGTGACTCCATGTGTCACTGAAACTTACAGTCTGGTCATGTGGAGAGGCTTTGTATGTAAAGGAAAAATAATCTGCTAGTAATCAAGAAGCATCAGCTACCTCTGAAGTCACTGTGCTCATTAAAACTTTGGCTTCCTAAGCTCTGTAATGCATTTTAAGAATGTATTCTACATTCCATTTATTTCACATGGAAGCTAAAAGGGGTACTGTATAATCAATAGACTATCTTGGGTTTGATCATTTTCCCTCCTCAAAACATCGAGTGTTAAAAGTGTCCCCTGCCAACGCTCACATTATTTCCATAATTTATTCCCTTCTGCCAAGATGTTCTCTATTGTTCAGCAGACAAAAAAAAAAAAAAAAAAAAAAAAAAAAAAAGTAGGCAAAAAGCCCCAAGCCCCCTCAAACCACCTGGCTCAGAAAATTCATTTTATTGCCTAGTGAAGACTCCGTTCTAGACAGAAAGCATCACCAAACACTTTGAAAGTTTCATGCTCAGCCACACCCACGCTAAATTGCACTTCTAAAACCTTTGGTGTTTTTGTTGGGGATTTTTAGGATTTTTAAGTAATGTTTTAATTGTCTCTTGGTAGGAATTAGAAACGTTAGAAAATTAAAGCTCGCCAAACCAAGAAGAAAAATCCTCAGCAGACACCGTAAACTTGAAAGTTGTAAGGCATGAAGAGAAGTATTGAAGATTCCAAAATATGAAGGCATATAAATCTGTTGTGAATTTAAGCATCAGAGAGATAGAAATCATTTGCAAATTTCATTTTAAGAGACAGAGTCTGCACAGCCCACGCAGCCCACAAGAATGCTTGAAAAAAGCACACACTTGAACTTGTGCCAATGTTTTACGAAGTATGCACCAAACTCATCACGTCCAATTAAACCTAAACTGAGAAAACAAACAAGAGGAAGAATAATTTACTCCGTTTATAAAAGCAGTGGATATCATTAAGTAAAAAAATAAAATAAATTAAGTTCAGTTCTGGTTCAAGCAGGCACAACCCCACGAGTCCTCTTTTAAGCATCTTAGGCAAGTGAGTGAACTTGCACAAATTTCAGTGGGCAAATTGTTATCCCAAGTGTTGCTGGAATATCTGCAATAACTTTGTTTTTTTTCTTTCATCCCTATACATTTATTACCTTAAACTTTTGTGGGGCAGAAACAAAAGCAACTCCTTGTCCTCTTATGTTTTGGCAGAAGACCACAGTCATGCAATGATATGAAACAACCCTAACATCCCTGTGCCATCTCCAGTTTTTTCCCCCCATGTTCACTATTTTGCTCCTCCTTCTTCCTCCAAGAGTTACACACTCTTTCCTAAAAAAAAAAATCCTGATTCTTCGAAATCTAATATTCTTCCTGAAAATTGTTTTCATCTCGCTCTGCACTCATCTTTATTTTCTATATTCCAGTGCCCACATTCCCACTTCTCAGAGCTCTCTGAAATCGGCAGCATCCAGCACTTCCCTTGTATTGCTGAGTTGCCCCAGGGCTGGGGAGAGCAAGGCTGTGGCATCTCCAGCAGCAGCCAGGAGTGTCAGGTCATGCCTAAAACAGAGGGGGATTGTGGAGCTAACACAAACCAGACCCAGCAGGTTAAAAGGGCAGTTCAAAACGTTAATAAAGTTGAGGTAGAATCTCTCAGCCCTCCTTACTCATCACAGGATGGAAGGCAAATTTTTTCATCCAAGCAATTTTTGGCCAGGCTCAAACAGAAGGGCTCCCCTAGAAGTGCCCAGAGGTCAGGAGGGAAGGTGTCCTGGGGGTTTGCCTTAGGGGGCACCCAAAATCCTTTCTAGATCAGAAATTTGCCTCAGCTCCATGAGTGAAAGCATGTACACATGAGCAACTGCTAAAACTGATGGGTTTGTTTCTTTTTTTCCTTTTTTTTCTTTTTTTTTTTTTTTTCTGATGAGAATAAGGATTCAGCTGTGACTAATCTAAAGTACCAGTTAAATCTCCGATACTTCCTAGCTCAGGTCTCAAAACACTCGGTTGACAAAGGCTCAGATCTGGTGCAGACCCTGCCAAAAATAGAGAAGTTGGGAGAGCGGGTAAAGAAGATACAAGTTTTTTCCTTCACAACTCACCATGCATCCAGCTGAAAGTGGGGATACACTGTGCACAAAACTACGGGAAAATGCAATTTAGGGAGGGGGAAAAAAAAAAAAAAGCAATGTGAGAAAATACTTTCCATCTGCACACAGCACAAACACCTTGATGTTGTCAGCCTGTCTGGGACAAGAGTCATGTTGATAGATCTATGAACCCACACCCATAAGACCCCGATGTAATTATTAGCTACAACTGTTCATGATAATCAAACCCACATCTCTTGTGCAAGCACCCAGGTTTTCACCACACACAGGGGTTCCAAAGCCATGATTTGCTTCTCACACCCCTCCTCTGCTGAATCATCACTTACGAGCCACAACGGGTCTGGATACCAGACTAACAGGTTCACTCATCCAATGTGCTCTTCTAAGATAAAGCCATCCCTAGAGGTTTCCAGTTCTCTTACGATTTTTCATCCTTAATGTTGAGAGCAGAACACGTCCACTGAAACAGATCCTGTTCAAGTCTCAGGCCAAAACACATCCCGTCAGAAAATGTGAGGTGGTGGTGGGGATGTAAAAATTGATGTACACACAGGTTTTTGTTATTCAACCACTAGGCAAAGCTGGACTTGACTTTGAGTACTGAACTAACAGCAGCATTAGAAGATGAAGCTCTCACAGATCTGTTTTACAGGGCAATGAAAATCTACTGTGTGTTTGACACCAAAGCATGCAAGAGCACAGCTTTCTCATTTTATTTATTTATAAATATATATATAATATTTATATTTATAAATATATTTATAAATATATTTATTTTATATTAAATTATAATTAAATTTAAAATATTTGTTTTATTATATATAATATAAATATAAATATTATATTTTATATTTATATATTTTTAATATTTATGTTTATATATTTATTTATTTTATTTATTTCCTTTATTTATTTTACTTCCTTGTAGGAAACTTCAGGAAGTAAAACCCCCAAAGCTAAATATTATTTACCAGGTCAAAGCAGAATTGCCACGTCATGGAAATGGAAAAATAAGTGCAACAATCAATATTGGACAGTGAGGTTCTTAACAATACCTGGGATGAGAAAACAGACACTTTGGTTCACAAGGAACTAAACAAAAATGATTGATTGGCAGCAGTCAACCCTAACTGAATGGCCATCCTGATGTTTCAATTTTTTTAGTATCTTCTGTTGAAGTTCTCACGAGTCTCAACAGATATCAAGCATCACAGATCATATCTGACTGTGTGAAGAGGGGATAAAAGTTATCTGTGTGAGAAAAGGAGGAAACTTCTAGTTTTAGGAAATAAAACATTAAATCCGACCACGTCTGCTGCAAATCCAGCAATGGAACCAGAAAACAGGAATGTAGACATTGCACTTAACCAGTAAATCAGTTCTGACAAATAAAATTACAGCTGAAATATCAAGATCACTAATGGAAAACATTTTGCAAGTAATACAACGTCTTTAAAAAGGTCTGATTACCTGCCACACATATTAGGTAATATTACTACAGAAACAAAAAAACCAAAAAAAATGGTTTTGCTGTATTATGCTGCAGTGCTTATGAAGTATTGGTGACTCTCACCATGAACACTGTGGAAGTGCATTAGAAAATAAGGAAATGAAAGCCAGAATTGCATCAAAAGGCCCCCTGGAGAATGGTACTACATAAAAACCTCTTGAAATTAAACAAAATATAACAGAATCCTAAGAATATCACTTTTCAGATGGCTTGCTGTAACTCATTAAAGAAAAAACAACACAAAAAAAACCAACCTACAATGCCCTCTGAGGATTATTTATAAATGGGAGGAAAAGAGTTAGCAAAAGAGCTTCCTGAAACACAGCTATAAAGCTTTCCCTCAGAAAAACTAGGAGAAACTTAAGCAGGAAATCACACGAAGAGCTTTGCCTATCAGCCATCAAAATCTTAAGAATTCAATGGCTTGATTTCTGCCTTTTCCTTGAAACAAACCCAAACCAAACCTGAAAACTAACTCCCCTCCTCCATGCCAAAACAAATACAAAAAGAGGGGGAAAAAAACCCAAAACCAGAAAGAAAACACAAAACACTTTCTCAGCATCATGTCTGTGAGAAGAAGAGATAATAAAAACCAAAAATTTTGGAGCAAATTATATGGCCACTAAAAGCCTTGAAAATTGTGGTGTAACATGGGATATAATGACTACAAAAAGGCTTATTTGCTATTGTACTGTCAGCTAAAAATAAGCACTTTCTCCCCATTTAGGAATTTGGCACTTCTACATACTGAAAAGAAGAGGTTTTATTTTAGATCACATAGATCTCAAATGTCAGCAAAACTAACTCCTTTGCTTTTCAAGAAATTTTTAGACTTTCATAATGAAAATTAGCTCGGTTTTGTTAAATATATATATTTAATGCTTTGGAAATTAACTCAATCTACTACTATGCTATTAAAGGTATCTTAGGAAGAGTTGGAGCTCTTCAACATGGAGATGTTTGTCTGAGCATCTTCTGTTTCCATCCTTCAATAGCAACAAAAGAGCTTTTAAACACCAGATATAGAAATCAACCTAGAAGACAAGCAAAACTAACTTGTAGTTTGCAACTTCCACATTACTGTTAGGAAATGCTCAGACTTCCAATAAGGGTAGTTACCCCTGCAGTCAACCTAGACATATTTTTTATTACATTTCAGCTTGCAAATGGTAGTTCTTGCTTACAGTAAGAATACATAAGTGGAACCATGTGGAGTACATTAGGTGACACCCACAAAGGTGCTTTTCTCACCTTGACTTTTTTGATTTCTGAAAGACAGGAGAAAACTACTGGCATTGCAAAAAGTTATTTTCAATCACAAGCAGTAGTTTATCACTACCTTATCTTCTACCACTAGGCAGAGCACT
This sequence comes from Heliangelus exortis, assembly GCF_036169615.1. NCBI lineage: Eukaryota > Metazoa > Chordata > Aves > Apodiformes > Trochilidae > Heliangelus > Heliangelus exortis. The sequence continues at coordinate 7,055,313 of NC_092425.1, forward strand.
GCAAACTGGTCCTCACCTTGTGTACTGGCATCTGGCCACCCAGCACACAAAAAGATAAAGCCAGTACCTAATTTCCAAATATTTCTGGTTTGAAATACAGATTAGATTGCTCCCTGGTTCAGCCCACCACAACACAGCATCCAGAAAAATCCTCAAAAGCACACTGGTCAATTTGCTGCAATTCAAAAGGTGATATTTTGCATTTCCTTGGAAGCAAAAAACTGAGAATAACCACCATACCTTCCCCCACATTGTGTGTGTCTTGGCTTCATATTCTCTACCTTTTTTTTTTTTTTCCCTTTCTTTCCCCTGTGCTTCTAACTAATGATGGTGGGCAGAGGGGAATGACTTAGAATTAGACTTAGAAATGTCTTTGAACTTAAAAGCTGAAGAAAACATTTTGGTGTTCAGTAAATAGTGATCTACCTTTGGCATCTGGCATTGTCCATTGTCTATATTTACTGTATCAACTTCAAAAAACTGAACACTCTTTAGAAACTCTCATCTATTGCAGCACCAGAGATCCTTAGGGATCCAGCTGCCTGCCAGGCTGATCCCCCCATTACAGCCCAGCTGGTACAGCTCTCTCCATCCTTCCACCCCCTCAAGAAAAATTTCTGACAACACAGGGTGTATTTAAGTGCTGCTTAAATAGAGAATCTGGAGATCATGGGAGGGATTACAGAACAAGTCACCAGATATTTTTAACCAATAAAGTCCAAGGGCTGTACGAGATCCTTTCCCTTATCAGTTTTCTTGCCTGGTCATGCAGGTCCTCTTCTGCAGGCCTGAATGCAGAACCAAAAACATTTTTGGTTTTAAGACTCTTTCATTACCACATTTTACTATTTCTGCATACCTGGATTTTGTTTCTTTGGAAACACTTTTCCATTCAATTCCCAAAAAAATTATATAAACCAAAAGAGACTCAGGAGCTCTAATATGCTGGGAAAGGAAGATTTGAACCTGTATCACCAATCTGGTTAAATTCATTCCCCAAACTTCCACTGCTTTCAGTTTACAAGCTACTGAAAACCTTGACAGCTGACTCTTTTTTCTCGGGGAAGAAAGAAAGAAAAAAAAAAAAGGTTCAACCAACAGCTTTTAGGCTTCAAGTTGCTGAAAGGCTCGCATGTGGCAGGGAGGAGGCCATGACCATTTAGCATCAGCAACAGATAAGTAACAGGTTAAATGTTTTCTACTCTGATCAGTAACAGAAAGTTCAACAAGTAGAGTCTCACAGGGTTATATTCTGGCTCCACTGAGTGAACTACATCTGGAATAAGCACCAGCTCAAAGCTTAGTAACATAGATAAATAAGTGAACCACTGTTCAGGAGGCACTACTTTGAGACAGTTTATTTTCAGGCATAATTACTAAAAAATAGAATTAAGACTGAAGGTAACAAGCTAAGATTGAGGAATGGGTTGCTTCAGGTTTTAACTAGCAACTAAACCATATATATACTTTTTTTTTTCATATTCTCTGCCATATGACCTCTGCTGAGCTTTGTAATTTTCCTGTGTCTCACTTCTGTCATTGAAAAGCAAATAATGGTGCTTATTGCCTCAAGCAGACAACACTCAGTTTTGGCATCCTTGAAAGAAGACTTATATACAAAATAATATGACAGAAAAAAGAATTAAATCAAAAATTCTTTTCAACTGATTTACTGCTGATGTTGAACTGGCACAGGACAGACAACTGTCTGATATATGCTAAAAAACCAAACTGCTGAAGTACAAAACTAAGGGAAAAATGCCTCTAGTAAGGGAAATGATGATGACAAGTAAACCAAAGTTGGACAAAAATAAGACTTCCGAATGCATTCTTACCATAGCTTTCTTAAAGCTCATCCTTATAAGGTTTATGGAAACAAAATATCTGCCCCAAGGAACCCATGACTCATAAACCTGAAAGCATGAGTTTTAACCATCATCTCAAGTGAAGACTGTATTGTTAGTAGCTTGAAATCCTGTCTATACTTGTATTCTTCTACTTGCTCCTCCTCCAATTTTTCTTGCAATAGACTCTCCTGACATTTTATTTAGTGGTTATACTATTTTCTCACATTTCTATAGAGACAATTAAAAATTCAACTTCATATAACCCTTTAGCAATGTGTCTTGGGCTGGCTCTTGGGATTTATGATACCATTCCCTGCACTGCTGGGTTTGATTTTTGCAAAACTAAATAAATTACAACTAACCTATAGTAGGTGACTATTGCAACACCTAAGAAGCAATGGGCTCCATTTTCTTAAAATGTGAATTACATCCAAACATCTCACTTCCCAGACTCCAGAACAGGATCAAGAGGATCCATTTGGTCCATTTACCTTGTACATGTACACAAAATCCTCACACAGCAAAATACTCTTCCTCCTCTGCATTTCCAAAGCAGAGCAGGGCTCTCAATGCAATAAATTGTAATATTCTGGGAACAATAAAAATAGTTAAGTAAAAACCATACTGAGCCATGCTTTCTGAAATGGATAACTTGAAAAGTTACCTTACAAAAGACAAACCAAATGATCCCTAACATTTTTTCACCATTACCCAACCTCAGATCATGAGAATTTCAGCTGTTCTTAAGCTAAAAGTCCAGACTTCACATTTACTGAATGTAACTTTTAAAGATGAAGTAAAATGGTGTGATAAAAGATTCACACCCAGGCAGGCAGATAAAATAAGCATCAGTTTTAAAAACTTGAGGTTACAAACTGCAAAACCCAGTTTTAAGGCTCATCTGAATTTTGGCTCTGAGTCTTGTCAAGAAGGGCACTGGAAATACCCAGCAGGTGACATCTGGGCAACCCTGTGATTTTTAAGGTTTAAGGAAAAAAAAAAAAACAAACCCAAAAACTATATGCTGAAATTCATCTACTGTTTTATAACAATATAAAACACTTGCAGGTTCACTTGCAAAAATCCTTGGTCAATCATTGAAGAGCTGGAAGTAGAACTGTATTAACTCTTCATTGCTCAGCTACAGCATTCAGAAAGATTTCTGAAGAACCCTCCTTTTCCTTCTCAAGATAAGCAATCCTATCCTAAAAATTAGATATTTATATCTAACTTTACAGGGAGAGGTGAATGAAAAAAAGCACACAGATTTAAAAAGTACAGATTTATTTCACAAAATACTGAGCTAAATAAGGTCTATAATACAAACCACCACGCCCCCAAAAAAAGAGAAAAATCCAGAGTCTTCTGTATTTTTTCTTTTACCCCTGTATTCCTTACTGACACTTTCTTCAGAAGTTTCATGGATATCATGATCTCATATAACAGTAGAAATACACATTTCTTTATCTTTCTTTCTTCCAAAGAATCTTTAAGGGAAGAGTCTGGGGAAACCAGTCCCCAAAAACAATATTTAAAATAGGTGGTGGCTCTGAGCTGTTCAGCAACTTACAGATTTATTTATGGAACCCATGCTAAGTTCCTGAACTTGAAAATATATCCAAAAATCAAGCATCTGGTTTTCATCTGTCCTCATGGGAACCAGGAAGGAGCTTTTACTGAAAATAAAATATTGGGGTGCAAAAGAGCAAGATCTCAGGGTGGAAGGGACACATACAAAAAAATTCACTATGCAATACATTTTACATTTAAAAAAAAACCAAGTAATCAGTAACCTAAAATTGCATGTTAGAAAACAAACAAACAAAACAAACTCCCCCCCAAAATTTTAAACCATAACTAATACTGAAAAAAAAAAAATAGCACACCAAAATTGTATTTTTTTTTCACAATTTGAAAACTATAATTTTCATAATAAATGAAGCAAGACTTGCTTACAGAACTATTTAATTTTAAAGACACACACCTGAAAATTCTTGACAACACATGCAAATGTTAGTTATACAGTGTACATGGCTGGTAAGCACAGTTTTATATATTCCTACATAAGAAAAGTGGTCTTGAAATTGTGACAGCTATTAGTCCAGTTCCTTTCAGAGGCAGAGAACTATTCCATATTTAAAAACCCAACATGCAGCATTGCCTTACAGGAAAAAAGGGAGGTTTTATTCTCCCTTCAAATATTTTGCCAACATTCATTTACAAGTTACAAGACACCTAAACTGGTTTTCCACAAGAGGTTTGTGCATATCTGCCTCCATAAATATACTGCTTTAAACCTGTAAAGTTTTGATTTAAATATCCATTCCAACCTCCTAAGCAAGCTACGTCTTGCCCCTTATTTTAATCTTTTTTTCCTTTGTACGTAAGCAATAGAGGAACTTGATCAAAAGCTGATCAAGTCAAAATACATCTAATAGTGAAGCACGTTGCCACTGTTTTCACATTACACTTAAGTCTGCACCACTATACAGATTTTCATGTGTTCTACATGAATTTGTATCAAATTATAACTGATCACATGTAATCCAGGCATTCACTGGAGTGCACAGGACTCCTTAGAGTAAAGGTCACTTGGTGCTACCACCAGAAACATAGCAAACTGAACTTATAAAATATATTCTACAATTAATTTGATCAAACTGAGTTCTTTTTCATATTTTATTAAAAAAGCACATAAACATAGTCACAGTGCAAAAGCCATTAGCCCAAGCTCAGTCAATTTTTTTGAACCAACCAACCATTGTCTTTCTTTAAAGCAGCAGCAACCTAGAGCAGTCTCAAAGAATTTAAATGTGTTTTAAAATTACCCTCAACATTTTTGCACTTTAGCTCATGCCATTAGTTTTCTGTGCGGAAGTAGATAAAGTTCAGGCAAGTGTCAAGAAAACCAAAAACCCTGAAGATAATTAAAAGCAGTTAAAAAAAGAAGTTAGATAAGTTTTAGGTTTTCCTAGTTATGGGAAGAATTCGTATTTTGAAGGCCAACTCAGTTTCCCATTGACAGCATCTCTTCAACCTTGCTCATGGACAATAACAGCTTAAAATATTTCATTTAGTTTGCTTTTGTTTTTAGGAAAGATCATGAGAATTTAATTATTGAGATCCATCAATACTAAAATAGCTTATCTTGCCAGCCTGTTTATAGTCTCAAGCTCTTCTTCCCAGGGGCAGCCAGCATCTGCAGTGAGCGTGAGCCAGCCTGACACCAAGGAACCCTTTCTCCCAGGCTAAAAAGAACAAATAAACAACTGCAGCAAACCTCCTGCACTAAACAGCAATGAGAGCAGCAGGCAGAGGAGCTGGGAAAGCAGAGTCTATGCCTTTGGTTTCATAGGATCCAGGCAGAATTAGAAACAGCTGAGCCCATGAGCCAACAGACCAGCAGTGCCACCAGACAGGACATCTGTCCCACCCCCAGATGCCAGGATTGAGAATATTCCTTTGATTTCTGCTCCTCTGATCCTGGTGTAGCCTTCAGCTGTCATTTACCCCACGCCAGTGAGTCAGTGTAAGGAGGGTGAGAACAGGAGATCAGGCTAACTCATGATTAATACAATTTTCAAACCACTGAACCCAACCAGAGGCAGCCTCAGACAAGTTATTGCCTGACTGAGACACACCTGCTGTTTCCTTTGCTCTATCTGGTATTAACCCTGCCCCTCAATGTATGGCAACAGGAGAAAGTGGGCCAAACCCCTCCACTCCCAGCTGCCTAATGGAGTGACTCAGTGGTGCACTGGGAAGTGCATTTCTAAACCAGTGCCTGCCTCACTGGGAGACAGAAAAGCAAGCGTCACACTAGATACAACACATTATTCCTCTGATGAGCTGGTATAATACCTCTGTTTCATCAAGGAACTTCTGATGCCAACTTTACAAGTTTCACTCGAGAAGATGCCCTAGGCATGAACCACACCACAAGTTACTCCTTTCCTCAGAGGCTGAGCAGAGGAAATCCCTTATTGAGGATACCTAAGGACCAAAGGACAGAAAGACAGCAGGAAAAGCAAGAACCAACAAGCAAGGCTCCACTGTAACCTCTGAGAAAAGGAAGCACTTGAGCAACCATTCAGCTCCATGTCACATAGGGCTGGGAAGATGCATCACCACCCTGGGGAGCTGAATGGTTTTCAGAGCTACAACTGTGTCATCTTTTATTCTTACACTGATGAACTCTCAGAGAGAGGTTGTCCTTTTGGTAAGGACAAGACTGTTTTGCCAGTAAAGTTAATAACTGGTGAGCAGATAACTCTCAGCAACCACACATTGAGGAACTTGCATTGCTGCTCATGCCTGCCTTCAGCAGTGCACAGGGTGCAACTGCCTCTCTTTTCTTTGATAACAGGAAAAGATGGTTCTCCTCTTGTGAAGTCTTCAGACAACAACCCTCCTTCAAGATGCTCACTCACATGTTTAAATAAAAATAGCAGTTTTCCAATAAAAGCCATTATTTAGCTTGAGGAGACTTCTGAAAGCTTGAAGGAAATTCTTTGCTCTTCCTGCTTCAGATCCAATAATCTGCACATGCCCATCTTGCTCCCTTTTTCCAACCCCTCCCAAAATAGGTAACAGAGAGATGCTGAGACTCAATATAGGTATCAGGAGTGGAGGGACCAGACAAAGCTGTAGCTTCTATAGTAGAGAAGGGAGGCAGCTGCTTTGGGAAACAGTAGCATTGCTTTGGGAAACACCTCTCCATGGCTTTGAGCTGCAGAGTTTTCCTACATCTAAATTGGGAGTTAACTGTTCAAATGCATCACTCCGTTTGCCAACAAAAATTATGATGTAGGACTTGACCTAAAAAAACAAGTCCCCCCAGTCAGTCAGCCAGGAGAGGGGGAGCAAAAGACAGCCTGGATAAGATCTGGTTTCAATTAAGCAAGTGCTAGCAAAATTCAGACTCAAAAGGAAGAGGAACTAAACTTCATTCAGTGACAGAAGGTTGGAAAAGGTCTTTGTCAACTCACATAATTAACATCTAATAAGTTTTCTAAAATGCTATAAATCAAGCCACATTTCAGACTACATCAGCGTATCTTTCAACTGTGACTACTTCACTCTTTGCCAAACCACTTACATGATTTTATCCTCCAAACAACTGTTAATCATCATAACTCTATTAAAAAAAAAAAAAAAGAGAGAAAAGGTATCTTACCTTTGCAGAGTCATATTCAAATTGCCTGTACATGCCTTGATCTTGTTTTGTGCTTCTAGATGAGTCATTCCATCTGTACTTATCCCATCAATGGTGAGAACAACATCACCTATCCCCACGTGTGCTTGGGCTGCTTTACCACCGTCGTTGAGCTGAAATGTCACAAAAATGGCAAATTAAAAACTTGGGTTGCTTATATTCTCTGAACACAGGACCACAGGATCTTATTCACAGTGCTCTTTCATAGTAAGAAAAAAAAACAAACATACCTTCTCCCCTGTGAATATCTCTCTCTCTGTGAAAGTTACTACACTATCTTACTGGTGAAGCAACATTTATAGGTTCTGTTCTTATTTCACTTGAATGACAGGGAAAAGTATTACACAGTATTGCTTATTTTTCAAAATCAACCTCCACTTCTACTGTACTGGATGGAAGTTGTGCACATTCACCAAGAAATACAAACAGGCACACACAATTTACTGGATGCCAAGTTCCAGCCTCTTGTATTTTTTTCACAGAGCTGCTTTTTCCATTTCAGCTGCTTTTTCCATTTTAGATTTTACATCTAAACAATCTCTTCAAAGTTTATCTATTTGTCAATGACTGGTCCTGTGCATGGAAGGCTTCACTTAAAGTGTAGCTGACTTTTCCCCATCTGCAACTACTAGAAAGTCAAAAGTTCAGCATTACAGACAGACCAGTTACACGACTTTGTTTTGCCTTTCCCTCAGGAGGTTTATAGCCTGCAGCAACCCACAGTATATTCAGACCAGAATAAGAAAGGTCTCTTGAGCATTCTGCCTTTTTGATGGAGATCACTGCCAAAGTTCAGCTCAACTGCTTTTGGTCCAATTGAACAAAATTCTTGCGACAGAAACCTTTATGAAGCTCACGTTATTGACCTCGATTGAACAATAAATTCATCTTTTCAGCTGATGTCTCTGAATTTCAACTAACTTCATTCCCAAGAACAGAAATAAAAATAAAGCAATACATGGCAAGATCCATGCACTGACATATATATCCCTGGTCCTCAACATGCTAATCATCTTCAAGCTGCCTGCAAAAAGTCTTGGATAGTGCAAATTCCCTTTGTGTTTCCTGATATTTCTCCAAATCTTACAGCAGAGAAGTTGGAGATGCTTGTGCTATTCATACAAAACCCTACAACCCTTTCTTTTGCTTGCAACCCTGCTGCTGTTTCTTGAAGAAAGTTCTACATTTGAGGAAGGTGCTGCAAACAGCAGAATTACTTCACCTTTCTTTCCAAAGGTGGAGTTCACCTTAAGCCACAGCCATGCTCTAGTAATCCACATCTCAAATGAAGGCTTTAATTTCTGTTGCTTTTTGACCACCTCTGTTTCAGCTCATTTGGTAGGGACCAAGCATTTTTGGTTCCCTGTGATTCTTTTTGACAATGAGCATCCACAAAGTCCAGTCAGCAGTCTCCACAACATTCACCTGCCAGCAGAGAGGTGTATGAACAGTCACATGTTGGGAAATGTCCCATCAGTCTACCTGATATGGTTAAGGCTTTCCCAAAATCTCAAGAGACTGTAGTCCCTGACAGCTGTGACACTTATCAGACAGCATTCAAAGACAGAGACTTGAACAGAGGAAAAAGTATTGCCTGATGCTGCAAGACCTATGCAAATGTAATACTTCAAAAAAATGTATAATTTGACACCATGTAGACTGAAAGCAGGAAATTTCCCATTCAGTGGATCATGGCTGGTATCTGTCAACATCAATTGATGCCCCACAAACAACTTCAGTATCAATCATTAGTAACCAAATTAAAAAATGAGAAAAATCCTTCCATTTAGTGTTAATCCCATGCTAGCAAATACATCATTCTGGGGAAAGAGAAAACCTTAGACCTGTCATCTTTCAGATTCCAAATAGCAGCCAGTCCCTCAGCATTATATAGGTCAACAGAGCAATTTTACCCAGTTGAAGCAAAAGGGTGCTAACAAGTGAGTTAGTAGAGAAAGTCCCACGCAAGGAAGAAAAGTGGAGGACAAAGATATAGATACACTGATTTCAGAAAAACTTCTGACTTGCTAAATTCATAATACAACTTGTTTGCTGCCTCCTTTTACAAAGAGCTTCAAAGCGAAAGACAAAATTCCTCCAAAATTTGTTGTCTCTACCCAACAACTGAGTTAAGAGACCTGGTTTACAATAAAAGACAGATCAGGGAACCCTACAAGCACATAGAAAGCTATGACCAGCATAGCTATTTATAGGAAAAGATCCTCAGTGCTTTGGGCAAGGAGTGGAACCTGTCATAAACAGCTCCCTAGAGCAATACATTATGGCATGCTGACATTTGTCAGCAAGGTCTGAAAAAGGGAGAGGAATGGAGGGGTGTTAAACCTAAAGGTCAAACAGATCACTGTGCTTTGTGATTGGACTGCTGAAGTTAATAAAAATCTAGTTTTCTCTGAACACACACAGGTGTGCTTGATGGTCACACATTGTAATTCATACAAAAAAAGCAACCAAGACATTCAGCAGCAAGACTGCAGAGCAACTATTTTCATGGGGATGAAGGGGAAGCCTCAGCATCCCAAGAAGTATAAAATAAAACAAATTATTAAGACAAAAATAATGGTTTTGTTTGATTCTGACAGCCAAAACACAACAACCCTCGACTAGTCACCAAACTTTCTAAAGGTCACTCTGAAATTCTTGCCTGTTGGGGATGAAATTCTTTGCAAGCACATGTGGGAGACAGTGGTAAAATCATCACAGCCAAACCCCAGGCTGGAAATAGCTGAAAAATACGGCTGGAAAATGCACCCTGATGGAGGGCAAAAAAACAGGCAGGTCCTGAGAAACATGATGAGCCCATGGCAATGTCCACAAGATCTGCTGTGGGGGCAGGGGACGGAATCTGCCTTATCCAGGGGAGGCTGTGACAGACAAACCAGAAGGAACAAATTACTGGACAAGTGTGTGAAGCACAGCATGTGCAGAGGGATGCCTCAGAAGTAATCTCCTTATCTAGATACAGCAAATAAGACTTCCAAGTAACACCTACTGATGATGGATAAGAGATCTGATTAACCAAGAGATGGGAGGTTGGTGCTTCTAGGAAATCTCAGCTGGAGCACAAGTCCCTGAGTGGATCACTCAGCATCTGTAATTCCAGTGGGACTGAAGCTACAAGGGCAGCTTTTTACCACAGAAGTGAGAGGAATATAATCACAAGAACATTTATGTTAAATAAACAAATATCTACATTGAACACAGCAGGAGGACTACGTGTTCTAATGAACACTTGAAATAATTAAGGATCTTTTCCATACTGCAGACATTACTTATACTCCAGGAGCCTTAATTCTGACAGTTCTTAGATTCTCTAACTGTGCATTACCATTACAAACAATAATTTCTTACAAATACTTGGGATTCGGTATGCAAAATTGTGTCTGTATCTGAACCAAAGCCATGTACATATTCAGAAGAAAATTGAAAGAAAGTTTTCCCATATTCCTTATCATAATGGTAATTAATTCAATTTCTTTCTTTTTTTTTTTTAAACCTAGATTTTGAAAAATTCAGATGCAAAAGATATAAAAAATGTAGGTGCTAATGTATAGTAAGTTTTGACATTTTTTTTATAAATCATTACTACTTTTATACCATAATTTCTTGGTCATTTTGTTCTACAGTTGCAAATTTAACCTTCACTTTGTAAAATAATCTACCATCAGTCACCAGGAAACCACAGCATTACCTATGCTTAAATACCAAAAGAACTGGAAACTGATGGACAAAAAAAAACCCCACCTAATTCATAGTAGGAAAAAAGCATATGCTTTAAACATACCTTTCTTTATTCAAGACACATAGGCAAACAAAGGGAATCAATGCAACTAAATGTATGCACAAAAGAGCATGACATTACAATGATAAAACTGGCTACCCGTGAATCAAAGTAACCTCTAAGCAAATTCTCCAAATCCTTGATGGATCTGTTTTAATGTGGTATGAGGAAAGTTTTAAAAATCACCCAGGAATCATAGCTATAAAAAAATAGGACTCTTTTTTCTGATGTTACACAGCAGACTTGAAAGCAACAAAGTTTCCAAAGCAGAGATTTCTTGTCTTACTGGAGTTCTATGTCTCCATACTCTGGGAAGTTCATTTAGAAAGAGAGGGGGAGGCAAGAAGAGCGATTTCATTATCAGGCACCTGCTGAGGCCAATCACTCCCACAGCCCCCAGCAGCAAACATCTTTTTGGCCCCTCAGTAGCAATCATCTGCATGGCCAAAAGCCAACTTATGCCATCCAGACACTTTCTAATAAACATAAATAAAATCACCCGTTTAATACTACATTTCAGTTTTGTTTGACAAAAAAAAAACAAACCACCCACTTTTTGTTCTTCTTGTTTTCAACCTCATAATTCCAAACACGGAAATACTGTCCTAAAATACATTCCAAACAGAGATACACACCAGGGTGTACTCTGCTTTTACACCTGAGCACCACCCATGTCATAGAATCATAGAATTGGCTGGGTTGGAAGGGACCTCAGAGATCATCAAGTCCAACCCTTGAATGTCATCTCCTGCCAGGAAGGAAGCAACACCCAGCTCACATTTTGGGCTCCCAATGAGTTTGGGACACTTGGGATCTAGCTTATCACTTCTGCATGGAAAAAAAAAAATTAATAAAAAAAAAAATTAAAAAAAAAATCCACGGAAGCACCTGCTCTTTGTGGCAAATACACTTCCTCTGTGCTCACTGGAAACTGAGAGCTGTATCATATTCCTCTCAGCCTTGACTACACACTATTATTCACATAGCCAACAGATCAGCCAGCCAGTCTTGATACTTGCTTCCAAATCAAGAACATACATACCAATTTTAAAGTCCAGATCAAGTTTATACAGCTGAGTTATGAGAACTTTAACGCAGGGTTTGCAGCGGAAACCTCTGACACAACCAGCTATAAAAGGGGTTATGAGGTAGTCCTGCAAATAAGCTGAAGGTTTTCCCAAATCAAGGAAGGATCCAAATGAGCTTAGGTCAAAAAACCCTTTTGATTAACAAAATATTTTGCTACATATCACTGACAGAAAAACCTGCCCTCACCTTCCTCCACGTGGCTGTACTCCCATGTGTGCTCCTTTAAGTTTTCATTTCCCTCCTTTTTCTCCCTATAACTTTAAAGCTGTTTCCAGACTGATTTATAAAGCTGCAACCTAAGGCACACAGGGCACACCAATAATAATTTAAAATAATGTGTAAGGAAATAAATGTATATACAAAGTATCAGGCCATCATACTTCTCAGCTTGGCTGTGAATCCATCAGCAGAGCCCATCCCAGCCTTGCCCAAAAGGCCACCTATGCCTGCAAACCTCTCCTCCCAGGTCCTCCAGTTCTGCTTCATCCCTTTCCCTCCAGGCACGGATGTATCTTGGCTGTAACAGCCAAAAAAGAGCTCTTCATCTCATCACAGCCTGCATGAAAAGGATGGGCAGAGCCCACAGGCATTCAGTCATTTTGCCAGCTAAGAACCCACAAAACCACCTCTTGCCTTTCATTCTTGGGTCTGCTATTTACCCTCATCAGTAACCCTGACAACACACATTTTAATACAATTGTGCTGTGTATCCTGGTAGTCAAACATTCAGAAACTATGTCATATAAAACGTAACACAAAGCTTGAGGTTTGCCTCTACACAAGCATGGCTGAACATGCCTGGGGATTCACCCATTTTAGACAAGACACAAGTAGTTTCAGCCCTCTTCAAATTTTGTTCTTACTGCATTTAAGTCCTCAATATTTAGGCTAAGCACCTCCACAAAGAAAAAGAAAAATTAACTTGCTTTCACACTTTAAATAAATTAAATAGACACCCATCACTCACTGTCCATCCTTGCAGGCACCAAACATGGAGCTCCACACCCACAGAGGAGCAAGAGGATGTCAGCTCTTAAGAACAGAAGAGGCACCATATAGTGTTAATTCCTCTTCCATGAAATTGTGCTGATGCAGAAAAGGATCCCAAATATAAATTAGGTTTAAAAAATAGAATAACTGCACAAAGCATAGGCCTTCTGGACACACGCTCTTTTTTTATTATTATTTTTTTCTTACTTAACTTGGGTACCAAGAAGGTAAAGCAGAAGCAGCAGCCCTCTGCTACCCTAGCTTGCATCTGAACAGGTTGCTAATAAGCAGGAATGGTTTTCACCACACACCAGTGCCAGAAAGGTTATTAACTGGTGACTTCTCTCACTTGGCACAGCTTGACTGATGATTATTTCCTTGCATTTCTCTTCTATGAGCAGGTTTCATCTTTACTTGCCTTAAAACAGACCAAGAGGCAGAGGCAAAAAAACTTCACCAAATGTGCCTTCAGATTTAATTTTTGACATAACACCAATAGCATCACTGCTGCAACTTCAGTAGCAATTATTAGAAAGGATGATCCCTGCTTTTGAACTTGCCCGTATGATGTGGAAGCAGTAAACTCCACACAAAACACTAAGTTCTGATAAATTTAATGTGTTTAACATGTAGCTTAAACTTCTTCATGTACTGGCATACAAGTTTAAATTGAAACTCAAAGGATTATTGAGCCAAAATTCACACTAACCTGGCACAAGGAATAAAGTACTTTCTGTAACTGTACCTCTAACGAGGCTAAACATCTGGTTAAAAACATCTTTTCCAAGCCATATGAAGCACTGACAAGAAGAAAGAGGTAAAAGACTGTCAGTGAGATGGGATGAGCATTATCTGTGGGTCCCCTGAATAACAGGAGCCAACTAAAGCCCTGATTTGGAGAAGAAATAATGTCACAAAAAAACAAACTGTCAAAAGGACTAAGGCAAAATAATTCAGACATTGTGGTTAAAATCGTATCTGCAAGAAGAACGTGGGCAATTCCAAAAATATATGTTTCCCAAATACTTAAGTGATGGAAAATGATTTACAGTCAAGTGCCAGAATGTCTGCAGATATTTAAGACCCGAAATTAGTAGCTCTCACCAAGCCTTCTCCCAAGGAGCTCGGTCATGTTCTCATGCTGCTGGTGTGCCTCAGAGCCCCATTTATTTTAACTGGCTGTCTTCTCCCTAAAGATAATTCTTCTGTTCAGAGAGTTTACAGAGCTAATCCATGTTTCTCCCTGGGAGACTATATGCCAGTGGGTAAAAATTACTGCCTACTTAATATCTCCTGGAGACAGAAAGAGGAAATGGAACAAAAATGCAGCTAGAAAAGCAATGCAAACTTTGTGTGGCTGCTTCAGCTTTTGGAAGCTGCAAGTCTGGAGAGTCTCTCTTCCAGTTATAAGGCCAGGGGGGTTTGGATGGCCCCCACAAATTAACCCCACTACCATAGCATGGGAATACTTGGGACTGTTGAGGAAGCATCACCTTGGGAGCCGTGTGATTTGAGTAAGAACAGAATTTTCAAGTCTCTTTCTCCTTTGGAATAAACAGTTTGGAAAGTTACTATGTCAGCTGTGCTGCTAGGGCATCCCGAACAAATCCAGACCAAAGAAGAATTAGTATTCTTTAATGGAGTCTAAATGTGAAGCAGAAAAAAGGTCTGAGCTCAGCTACTTTCAAGGAAGAAATTAATTTCCATGCTGAATAGGCCATATATATGAAGATGTCTGCAGTGAATGTAATAGCTTCTTTACTCCCCTCCGAGACAGGATTATTTTAATTCATTCACAGATGACAAAATTAGTTCAACTAACGGAACATCCATCTCCTTAATAACCTTAGTAGTGTCATCTGGTTTTCATAAGATTTTAATGGCCTATGATTTAGTACCTCTTCCTGGGATTTACTCTTCCCGTATCAAACGTGATGTAATCACCCTCTGCTTTCCAGAACATCCAGTTCAGGAATACAAATAAAATATTAGAAGTTACACTGTGTAATTTAAAGGTATCCTGTTTGTTTTGCCTTGGAGTCCCTCTGACAGGAAAAAGAAGAGCCTTGTACTTGGCAGCAGCGGGAAGGAAATGCAACTAATGAAGCAACACCACATGTGAAAGCAAAGCAGAGAGAGGCTAGTGGGGAACCAAAAAATAAAAAACTCATCTAAAAAAAAAAACCCAACAGCCAGTGGCAAGAAAACACTACTACAAATTGAATCCCTCATGATATACCAGCTCTTTCACTTCCACCTATCCAGAAGCAAAGCAGGCATGCAGAAACATGTAAAAACCAACTCAAAGAACTGACATAATTATAACCTACACCACGGAGTAAAGAGGAAAACAGAGGCAAGTTCAGGCACCATGGGTATGACTTCTTGGCACAAATCATCTGTCCAGGAGCACAGCTCACCTGAATGCCAGCCCAAACTCACTCTGCATAAGCTGTGGAAGTCCTCTTTTAAGGTAAAACCTGAAGCACACCAGTGAGAGCTGCCACACCTACTCCCCTCAAAGTTTTGCAATATTTTAAGGGTCACTAACTGGGGAAAAAAAAAAAAAAAAAAAAAAGGAAGAAAGAAAAAAAAAAGGTGATCAGGTTCTGTTAGCATTATATTCTAACCAACAGCCAAAAAAAAAGTTGGGGACCCAGAGCTCCATTTACTGTCAGCTCTCCTTTCAGCAAGCAGCTCAGCATCCAGGGAGAAAGTGCAGAAGCAATGAGCAATTTATCACAATGCAGAAGCTTCTCCAGCTCAACCATGCTACAGGAACTGAGGCTTCACATTGTAAGTGTAAAGGCACTAATGCCTATGAGATGTTCCTCTGGTAAAGTGAATGAAAAAAGCAACTTTAACTTGTGAAAGACAAATCATTTAATAAATAATCATGCTCTGAAGTGCATGACAAGTAACAATTAAACCAGTTCTGGCTCATGTGCTAATGGCACTGAGACCTTCTCCAGGTCAAGGAAAGCACAGCCCTGGATGCCTTTATTGAAGGCAATGGAGAGGGAATTCCTCCAGGGTTAGGCCAACACAAACTCTAGCACAAAGAAATAAAATAGAAATAGGAGATAGCAGTAAATCCTGGTGGAAATCTTGCCTTTTATATGTCAAGGGTATGTTATAGAAGACTTTTATTTTAAGCCAGACACTTACCAAAGCTCCAAAGTACAGAATGGTGCCAAAAGAGGGGGGAAAAAAAAAAAAAAAAAAAGCCAATAAAAAAACCCTCAGAAAACAAGAAACACATTTTAAAGGAGTTGCACATTGTTTAATAAATTCATAACAGCTGTTTATAGTCAAGACACAAAAATCTTTACCACCACCTAATAAACCTCATGAGAATATATAACAATTTCAAATTGAATTTTCCACTTGTTAATTACGTATAGATATATATATACACACAGACACCACTGTTTTAATTTACTTGGCTTTAAATGGTCACTTTTACATTATTTGTTTATACAGTTCCAGGTGTGAGATTTCTTTTTACATATGTATTTAAAACTCTGGATATATCATTAAAATGTATATGTATAACACCATCAATAAAGTAAATATTTATGTATAAATGTTTAATTTATACACACACACACATATCTATAGTAATAAAAAAAGCATTTGTGTTCTGCTGGGGGCCTGTATCAAAAGACCACACAAAGATTAACAGCCTTCTTTTTTTATATAACACATGACCACATAAAATATGAAGCTCTTCAGGACAAATACTCTGCAAAATGAAGACCCTCATTTTAACTAAATAGCCAAATGTAGATATTTAAGCTCAGGCAAAACGTCCTTCCTAAAGCTCCAGAAAAAAAAGTGCTAGAGTAAGTGTTGCCACTATGACCTTAATCTAAATTTCATGCTGCTGTATTCTCACAATATTCTGATTTTGCTGCTCAGACTTGCACTGCAATCTCTAATCAAAATAACCTGAAGTTTGAGTCATGCTGCAACATCTTTCTTCTTACCTGGACATCTGGAAATCTCAGTTACAATAAAGCTGATTATCAAATAGCTCTGAAAAAACAATGAAGAAAATGCAGCCCTACAAATTTACTCCCTGCCATTACTCTCAGTCACTGTGCAGCAGAAAGTGTCCTGCAAGTCCAGGCTTTGAATGGCCAAGGAATCCTGTAAAATTGAGCCTGTTAGTCATGTCAGCTCTCTGGTGATTTCTTTTTTCATTTTATCTTTTTTTTCCTCCCTCCAATCCCCAACCCCAACCTCAGCCCCCCTTGGTTTCCATGTCATGATCCCTGACCTCTATTTAAACAGAACTAAAATCAGGACGTTTCAAAAGTAAGACTTAAGAAATTCATCCTAATCAATCATTGTAATCTCTACTTCATCACCACACCTAAGGAAATAAAAAATGAAATAATTTACACTTTTAAATTTTAGGACTAAACCCAAGACTGCTCTAGCACTTGGGAAAAAATTCATCATGTGCTGCCGGTTACAGACAAAGCTAGGAAACGATTCCAGGTTAAACAATACAACACCAAAACCCAATTCCCATTCAACTCCAACTTGATCAGAGTCAGATGGTATGGAAAGTCTGCAGGCTGAGCTTGTTTATTTTTGTTATTGCTGATACCAGTACAAAATATTGATCACTCACATAAGAGTCACTGGTGTCTGTGATTTGCACTCTTACTGTAACCTCCAAGACCTACAGAGTCTCCTGAATGGCTCCAAAGCTATTTAAGAATAAAAGCCTGAACACCACTCAAAGAGGAGGTTTTGATAAACATGATGATAGCATCTACCCTTCATGTCTGCTAAATCCATGCAATTTCTTTTTGAGCATGTCACTTCAGATTTTCCAACTGAGTAGCCAACAATAACAGAAAAAACTACTCTAGGAAGACTTGTGCTAGATTTCAAATTATTTCTAGGAATACAAATATTATTTCTAGAACTGCTGGAAATAATTTGGAAGCATTTTATAAATAAGTAAACAAATAAAAATCAGCATTAAAGATGCTTTTTTCAGCTTGCTTTTGTTTGAATTTTGCATCAACTATACTAAATGAAGACTGAAATTTCTGGCCCTTATTATAATGTCCTTTTTGACTGCTATTTTGGAGACAGCAATGATGACTGTCTCACTGTACTGAACATTACTGAATTTTTATATACTTCAAGTTTGTGTAGCATACTCATGAGCAGGGCTCTGGTGAGAGGTGGAAGTCTGAATGGTTATGTCCCATTTGGCAGAAGATGGGAAATATATTTTCAAACTGAAAAGATATTTAGGATAAGTCAGAGATGTTCCCAGCTGAATGCTTAACTTCAAATGAGATTCTCCACAAGAGTCCATATGCAGCAAAAATGATGCAACTAACAGCCTCTCAAAAGCAATGAATATCTTCCTGACTGGCATATCCAAGAAACATGGACATGGGGCAGGAGAACTGTCTTGGCATGGTTATTCTGCCTTTCTCTTAGAAGGCCTCCCACAGCTGGGACTGCTGACAAGGTCAGTACCAGCATGCAGGGGATGCCAGCACCTATTGCCCAAGGAGGGGAGGATGGCAGAAAAGCATCTGCAGCATCTGCTCCATCCCCATAGCTAACAGCAAGGTGCATCCATCAGCTGTGACTTGAAATAATCAGGACTTAACAAGACAGATAACTTCAGTGGGACAGAAAACTTTGCTGGGCAGTAGTGCATAGAGTGTTTGGAATAGGTTTTTAAGACAGTATAAGCCAACTTCTGGCTGCAAAATTTAGGAGGGGGAGAGGAAGCCAACCAAGCAAAACAGATCCCATAAATTGAGGTGGGACAGGGAATGCCATGTTCAAAAAAGCTGAGGCTCCATCTTTAGTTTATAGGAACATAAAAAAAGGAAGGAATGTTTCAGTCCTGTCTGTTCCCCCAACCCCAAACATCACCAGCCAGAGTAAGAAGTGCTATTCAAATACCATTGCAGGATTGAGCCACCAGAAGAGGCTGATGGCTTCCTACCCAAGACCACTATTTAAGGCACATTTTATCATCACCAAATAGCAAAAGCATTCCCAGTTTTGCTTCTGCAGGTGGAATGCAGGAATAACCACATGCTTGAAAGCAGAAAGGGAAACCTAACATGTAGCCAGTGACCTTTGGCAAGCAATTTCTTCATGTCATATGAGCTGATGACACCAAGGGTCATGTTATTCCAAACCTGAAATGCACCGTTTGCATATTTACTGCCTGCTTAACAAACCAATTTTAGGGGAAGGCTTTTTCCTCATAAATACATCATTTTTACTCCACCGGATTCTAAAAGCCAAATGGGTTCAGTGGGACAGTGAAAAAGCTACAGAAGGATCAGAGCTCTTCACAGAGACATCCATCATGTTTTCCCTGAAATTAACACCTTCATCCATTTTCTCCCTGGCCACCTACTAGAAGGCATCAGGTATCTTAAATTTATGCAACCTACCAGAGGGAGGCCCTTGATTTACTGCATCTCTCTGAGCAGCTCTTCCAGAGACAGAATCGTCTGGAAATGTTTCATCTTCTCACTAGTGTTAAGTTACAGTCTGCCCACTAAAAGGTTTGCTTTTCCAGAGAGCAGAGGGATGTTTTTTCTACCTTTTAAGTTGCTAGATTTAAATAGCAACTTAGCACAATTATAGCACACCTCACATATGTTTGATGGTGTTTTTCTACATTAATAAAAGCAAGAGCATATAAGCACTGCCATGAATAAAAATATTAAAATCTATCCCTACTGGATTTTGATACTGAGATTAATATGCATAAATTCTCACTTTGAAGTTTCATTTCACTGACATAAAGTAATTCAAGCTAACCTGGAATGATCACATGCAAACTAAACTATTAATGTCAGCAAGAGTCTTGCAGTAAGTCATGAAGAACAAAAAATCCTCAACAAGAGAGGCCTCCAATATTGATAGAGATGCTTTTTCTCTGTCTTCCACCTTTACAATGAGATTGTCCTTAAACCTCTTCAGGCAGTAACTGGAGAGGGATGTGATATCTTTTTATGCACCAAAATACTCCAATCTCTGCAGCAACCCAAACAAGAATCACTGAGGCATGAGAAGTTAGAGACATAGTCTGCAATCTCTTCTTGACTAAAATCAAACCACATACAAGCAAAATTGCTCTTCAGCAGGGCTGAAATTTCACTTTAAAATACAGTTTTACCAGATGTCTTCTTGCAGGCTACATTGTGCACTGCCTTTTAAGTGCGGGGATGAATATTGGAAGCAAAATGCACAGGACAAGAGGAGAGAACAAGCATGACTGAAGCAGAAAAATGAAGAAAGCTGGAAACCTTTGAAATAAAACATCTTCTCAAATAGTCCTCTATTCCCACTCAGAAATAAAGTGAGGGGACACTAGGTTAGCATGATTTTATAGGGTTTTCTCTTTTCCTATTCCTGTAAGGACACCTAAGGAGCAATTAGGTCAAAGACACAGTTCCTTCTAAGCAAATGTAGATGACTTGGAGCAAGAGTTCAGCTTCTTACCACAAAAAAATCCTCTTGCAGTCTCTGTTGAAAGGGAAGGATTTGAGAGTAAAGTCATTACAGAATTAGAATGCAGAGGTCTGAGCACTTTCCATGAGATCATCACAAACTGCAGATTTCTAGAGAACACTGCTTGATGTTATGCAAAGTTTGAGCCACGTTCATTTTAAGCAATTAATTTTGTACAAAACGCTCACTGTTCACACCTGTGAAGCAGAAGGCAACAGCATCTCCTCCAGGGCCACTGACAGACACGTGTGTTGCTGAACATATTCCTGAAGACTGGGAATAGTAGCATGTAAACTAGGATCTATGGAGAAGGGAAGGGGAGAACTTGAAGTCTTGCAAATGTTTAAGTAAATACATTAATACAGAGTAAGCAGATGAGAGCATGATGGATATGGGTACTTCAGCATTCTCACTAGGATGCTTATTGACAGGAGAAGCAGTAACAGGGTCCATCCTACCTTCTGTGCATGTGTGACTGAGCTTCCACAATCATTATTAGTGTAAAAAGTCACTTATGCAGCAATGAATGGATATTTGTTGGCCCAGCCAAAAGGTATTAGGCAAATGTAACCTTTTGTCAGAGTCACAAAAATAATTCCCATCACACACTGAGACCAGGCACCTGGTCAGCTCACAGTCTCTGTCCCAGGTGTGTGCCCTGGCATCTCCCAGATGCAAACAGCATCCCCAGGAGAAGAGACCTCCCTGAGAGCACAGAAACTCCTTCACCCACAGGAGACAACAGCCCAGCCACCCTGGAGCACCCAGAAGACTTCAGTCTCCCATTTATAGGAGCTTTTTACTACCATCAAGTTCACAAGGGGTTTAATTTATCTATGAAATGCTTCTCTCATTCACTAAACAAGCTAAACATGCCAAGGGAAAGACCAGCACTGGCAGCACTATATTTTGTGGCAATTACCCATATGGAAGTGCAGGATACCACTATATTAATTGCTGAAGAAATTACATTTCAAGTCCTTCAGATGCACAAGCAAACCGAGTTCACCCTCTCAATCTGCAGCACTGGAGTGAGGAAGCCCAAACCTTTGAAAACTGAAAGCATATAAAACTAAAAGAAAAATTACAGCAGCACAAGATTTGAAATAGAAGAGATATTCTTCCACATTCGTATTAAATGGGGGAGAAATAATAATAATAATAATAATAATAATAATAATAATAATACCAAAATATTTCTGAATAAGCAAAGCTTAAAGAACATGATCCTTCTTTTTCCTTCCACACTAGACCAAGATACTAATGCAAGCAAAAAATGAGAGAAATACTAAGCAGACGCATGAAAAATCCCTGTGCAGCTGAAAGTTTGCACTCAAATGTCAACATGTTCAGTGATTAACCTGCCTGAGGTTACACCAGACCTCCCTGCTTTGCTGTTACTGTCACACACACTTCCTAAACACTAACCACAGAGCCCACTGAACATAAAATAAATGTCATTCCTCCCCCTGTTACAGAGAAGACACAGGCAGGCTGGTTTTCATCATCCTGAGGAGTACAAAACTCATGTAGAAAGCTCAACAAGAGAAGGGGCACGTTGGAACAACAGTGATCAAGACCAATCTGCTGGAAAACAAAATTACTTGTCACATCCATCATACTCTGCTAATTCCAGTTCAGGGAAGAGAGGGCAACACAAATAACTGCAAGTAAAATGGTGCACAGGGAAATAAGGTAACAGAGGAAGTATGTATTCTTTAAGGGAAGTTTTAGCAGTGCTGTGTAGCATCTCCCTTTATATCACTGAATCTAACACAGGTCATAACAAGTGGAAGTTAATTTTTCAGTACAGGTGGGGAAACTCTAATATCCCTGGGGTGGGATTAGGTAAACCTCTCCAAAACAAAACAAGAATGTGTTTTATCCTACAGTTTATATAACTAAACCTGGCCCATTAACAACACGATGCCCTGTAGTTGCAGGTAATTCTCCTGGAAATAATTTTTTTAGGATGCCCTAACACTAATTTAGCATAACCCTAACACTAATTGTAAAGCAGATGGTATTATCCAGCAAAAAGAAAAACAAAGTATAACTTTTTGCTCCTTTAGCCCATCATGCAAGCAGATGAGCAGTGGCAGCAGTATAGGGGCTGGGGGCTGTGCATGGGGTCAGTGGAATGACAGAGTTGAGGGAGCACTGACTTAAATCTGTGTTTAGGACTCTATCTCCCTACTCAAGTTTATTGGGGATGGGGCTGAGGAATACTTTGAACCATAAATGCAAAACTTGCCATGCCAGAGGAAGACTGGAAAAGAATTTTTAGTAACATTGTGAACCACATCAATACACATCATTACAAAGGCAATCCCAGACAAGTTCCTCTTCGTTTCTGGGACACATTGCCTGAAGAAACTGGTACTAGTCACAGATCACCAACACTGTTTCTCCATGAAAAACCTTTCTATCTATTTTTCCAACTAAATTGATTCTTTCAGTTGATGAACTTTACTAGCATAAAAGTCTTCTGGTTGGTTCCACATAACTAAATACTTTTAAATAGTGTTTTCAGATTTTTAAATCATCCAGTTAAGACATTTTAGTATGCCCCAAAATCTAATTTTGGTCTAATGCTGTTTCCCTTCTATGAAACATATGAACCATCTGGAAGTGCAAACAAAATCACTAACTGAGTTTTACCAAAGGCAGAAGGGTGGTGAGGAGCAGGAATGAAAAAGCCCACAGCTTTTTGATACACCATAGGAAATAACAGCTTTGTCTCCAACAGAGTTGTCACTTGAATTTGGTTTTAAACTACAAATCCCAAGTCTGATTTAAAAAGAAATGGAAGAACCAGAGGTAGGGGGAAGCCTCCAAAACAGACACATCTGCTCCAGAGCCTACGTGTTGAACGGCAAGCTCCAGCCATGGTGAGGGCTGCTCAGTGAGGGGCTAAACTTTCATCTGGTACTTGAAGGAGATGCATGCAAGTTATTTAAAACCACAGCACGTCGAGCTGGCACGTCACTGGAGTGCAGTGCCTATAGATTATGTTACAGCTCTGCTTTATAACAAACCCTAAGCTTTATCTCCAGCTCCCCAGTGAAACGGAGTTGACAGAAGGCCACAGCTCTAATGTTTGAAGAAGTACAGCTTTAGTTAATGGTTCTGCCAAATCCAGATGTGGTTCACAACAGTGAAAAATGACACAGGTGCTTGACAAAAGGTCTAAGATTGAACAGGGATAAAATTTCCAGCGGATAAATGAACCAAACTGAGCTTGCAACTGATTTTAACTAATATTTACAGACTCTGCATCTCATTTACAGTTTCGGTCTTTACTGCTTTCTAACTGCAAATGGAAGCCCCATTTCAATGCAGAAATAAGTCAGGCATCCAGATAAATATACCCTGTATAAAAAAAAAATAAAATCAAGAGGGCAGAAGAGGCAGGGCAGGGGAGAGCCATCAGGGTGCAAATAAACCCAGGATAGTTAGGACAGCAGGAGGAGGGACAGGCTGTCCAATAGCAATGGCACACAAATTTCACATTACAGGGCAACAAAAAACCAGAACAAAATACCAAAATGCTGCAGACCACCACTGCTTCGTGTGGTAGGTAGCAAACACTGTGCTTCCATCAGGTATGTACAAAATACCCTTTTTCTTTACTCCCTCTGGTTGTTTTCTTTGTCACTCATTTGCAGGTAGCATTTAATGTGACAACTCATCACTCCTCATTTGAAACCCCAGTGAGGGGACTTGAAACCATGTAAACCAGGTTACTTTCTATTTTCCCCACAGTAAATTCAAGCACAATTCAGCAATCACCATTTTTTTGCAGTGCTGCCATGTAGAAGGGTCAGGCCATAGCAAATGTCTGCAGGACACACAGCCTGAGTCCCAACCTCTCCCTCCAGAAAGTTCCCAGCATCAATAGTGTTTTTCTTGGGAACAAATTTTTGATCCTGGACCAAGGGTTGCAGTGGGTGCTTGTAGGAACTGAATCTGAGAAGCTCTGGCTTAATAAATATACTCCTATACACATTGCCCCCAGCCCCCACTTCTTCAGGAACAAATTATATTTATACTGCTCCTGAAGATTTTGGTAATTTAAGATTTGGTAATTTTTTTTCAAGGTTTTATTTCCCCCTGCAGATGTTTGTTAGCACCTGCTTCAGGGCTGGTATGCAACAATAAAAATCTGTACTCAGGAAGCCACTACTGATTTCTCTTCAAGCTTTGCATGACAGCTTCCCAGTGCCTGCTGGCAGGAGGTCAGCTTGTACTTTGGATAAAAAATTTAGTGTTGCAACATCTCTCTCTTCATCGTTCTGCAGCACTAAAACAAAACATGTGGAAAGACGTGCACATACACATTTTTGATGTCTACATTAAAACATACATAAAATCCTGCCTGTATCAACATAAGCCTGTTTCATCCTTGCAATAACTTACAAATTAGCTTTTGAAGAACTTCAATAAAAAAATAACTTTTTGACAAAAGAAAATAATGTCCTAAAGAAAGTTTCAAACTGCATTAAAACATTTGCCATGGAAAACCAAAGTAAATTTTTCAAGGAACCACTGATGTGGAAGAGTTTGTTGAAAGACAACACCTCATCCCCTCCTCAAGGGTGTGGTTGCTTGTACTTTAGCCCTTGCATATTTTTATTACAGTTTTGTAGCCTGGCTCAAACAATAGAAGATTTTCTTTTTTCCCCAAAGTAAAAATATTTGAGGTCTGAGGAGAGCTCCAACTCTTAGAGGAACTGAAGAAGAGACAAGAACAGGAACAAATTACAGTTCAGCAGTGAAATTAAAGGGCAAGGCATAGTTGAAAGGATAGAACCACCTTCTTATTTCAGCTTTGCTGTAAAGGGGAGAGCAAAAAAAAAGTAGCTTTTACAGCACGAAGGCAGAGTAAAGAAATATGTGGTTTTAGTAAAAAAAAAAATCTTACTGTGCAAAAAACAGCAAAACCTTGAAGCTCTGGGCTCAACGCTGCACGTTTTTAATAAATAATTTGCTAAAGTGTCTTAGCCAAGTAAAACTTTTAGACAAGACTGTCCACCTGCAGTCAGAGAAAAGGTCTGCATACTTCTCCTCCCTGCACTGTAAGCACTGGGGTGTTCATCTGTGTGCTGAAGGTGGGGACCTCTTGAGTCCCATTTCTGTGCTCTCATTGCTTTGCCTCCAGAAAATCCCTTTGCACTGCTGCAAGCCTGCAAACTGCTGTGCTGAGAAAGCAGTAATTTGTTGGGCTGAACTATTTATGCTTGCAGTTAGTATTGAGTACAGTGGAGAAGAAGGTAAAAATCAGTTTTGCCATTGCTTACAGTCAGCAAGTGCTCTGTGTTTATGGATCCCTACAGCTGCAGGGCTGAGAGCTCCAAGTGCAGCACCTGCTCAGGTGGGCAGAGCTGGCTGGAACCTGGCAATTGCCAACAACAACACAAGATTCTTCATGCAGCCTGAATAAACACAAAATATTCACTCAACAGCCAGATCAGCTCTATGGCATCTTCATTTGTCTGTAGGTTTCTGAAGCCAAAACACATTTATACAAGCAAGGAAAACTCTCTGGAAAACAAAGGTTCTATTCATCACTTATGAAAATATTAGTTTACTAGCACCAAAATACATGAGAATGTGGAGAGAAATAGGATTATCTAAGCTTTTCTTTTCTAAGCAATAACTCTATGTAGACAGAGTTCTGTTTGACCAGGAAATTGATGAAACTCTGTGAAGATTTATAGGAAACATCAACAATGCAACAACTACACAAAGTGAAGCATTTTTCCAAGTTGTGCTTCAGATTTTATTTGGAATTCAGGGAAAATTCCCCTTCCTGAATTTGCACCCTCCCAACTACCTGCAGTATGCAGGTCTGGGTTGTCCTAGGGATGCCCCAAGAACGTTGGGGATGAGGCAGCATATTGGTGGAGCTCTAAAACACAGCAGAGAGAGAAAACACGAGGTCTGTACCCAGAGACGACACAGAGGAAATGCTCGAGTAAATTACTGTCTGGGTGAGCCAAAGGAGGAAAGTTCAGGGGGTATTAACATTTTTCTATCTGATGGAAAACAGACTACAAAAAGTATGAGAAACAGATTTGTCACTATACAGCTTTCCCTATGTATCCAGCTGCCAGAAAGGCTAAATGGCACAATTCAAAAATGAGGCATCATTCCAGCTGTCATATTCCTGTATCTAGAGACTGAACCAAATGAAGCCAGGAAAAGATATTAAGGTTAGAGTTTCACTAGAGAGGAACGTATTAGTTCCATTTTCTTTCCACAATGTGTTACTTAAAATCTAAAAGCTAGTTTAATTTACTACGTAAAGTCCATTCTTACACTTAAATTCAGTTTTCAAAGGAAATGCACCAGACGTGCAGATGGTCAATCAAAATTATGTCCCAGTGATAATTGTAAAGTACTGTGCTTACACATTTGTTACATGCTGCTCTCATTTTAAACAACAGTATATGGAGACATACACTACATATTGTAAACATAATTCTTGCTCCTCTGCAGAAAAAGAAATCATGAGCTTATCTATGTCCCAATAATACAGTTTACAATGACTGGGCCCAGCCTAGATATTTATGCAACGATACAGACCTGTTCTATACCTTATTTCAGTATCTTTGTATTTTAGTGCCTTTTAAAAGTGTTGCAAATTTATAATCAAGCAATATTTCCTACACATCTTCCAGAGAGGTTTAGGTTACCATTATTTACATATCTTATTTCCTCAAGATCTTGCTTGCCATGCTCTGTCCCCTACTTCCAGGGAATTCCCACACGTGACACACACTTGTTTAAACAACAGCAAACACAACAAGCAAAGCAGGGGTCCAGAGTACTTCCCTCTCATAGTTTTGAGTAGGAGAAACTAAAGCAGGAAGGTTTCAGACTCCCAGAGGGGCAGAACACAGAGGGGTCAATACTCCTTCCCATTCCCTGCCCATACCCTATGACCTTCCCTCCCATTCTAAAGCTCAGGCAGACCCCAACCCCTCCTCTCTCTCACCCCTCCTCGCTTTGCTGCTGTTCCCCTGTGCTCCTTTACCCCCAGCTCCCTCTCTAGAATTCCCAAATTCCCATCCATCAGGTGCTGGGAAGAGCCATGGAGCCCCCTCCTCAGTCAGCCCTGCTGCGAGGGGCCCTCTGGAACCTATCCCTGCCAGCATCAAGATGGGGTTGTATATTACATGCGTATACATTTGTATTTTTGTTCTTTATGCCATATGTTACTGCCTTTCCCCTGTTCTAGTAAATGGTTTCCAACTGTTTTTTTCTTTTTCTTTTTTTTTTTTTTTTTTTTTTTTTTTTTTTTTTTTTTCCAACTTTAAGTCTCTCATCCTTATTCCCATTTTATGTTCCCTTTGGAAGGGTGGTGGTGGGGTAATAGAGAATAATTCTGCCCTCTGTTTTTTGGTCTGCACAAATGGCTAAGCCATGACAGAATAATTGGTGCCTCACCTGGCTCAAGGCCAGTCCTCTCCAGAGCACAAGAAACCAGTGAAGCTGGTCTAGGAATTATTGAAGGACAAAGGAAGCCCAAAGCTTTATTAGCAAAGGGCTTATTCCAAATGGCACAGCAGTTTGGATTCAGCACACTCATGATGGTCAAATTACAAATATATTCCTGCTCCATCATATGGATATATTCCAAGCAGAAGAGACCCACCACCCACAGCTTTCCATCCAGAGCACTCAACCTCATTACTTTTACCACTGCACAGAAAAGGGCACTGGGCAGCTTATTCACACCCACACATCCAGAAACTAGAGAAAACAAATTAGCACTTCAGTTCTCACTTTAAAGCATGGAGGGACCTTGTTTAGATTTTCTGGCAAGTCACATCTGAGAAATTCAGGAGACCAACACTCCCAGCCACCCTCTCCTCCCCATGCTGACCCATGGCAGGTGATGTGCTGGCTCCTGGTGCATCCCAGCATCCGAGGCAAGACTTTCCTGCACACTTCTGCTGAAAGCCCCCTCCTCCCTTTAATGCTCTGGACTTGTAGCAACTTGCAATGCCTCATGAAAACTAATAGAAAAATATTTCCCCCAGAGCACAATCTGTCAGAAGAGAATTAATTTACAGCTTGGCTGAACGAGTTTCAGGGCACTGAGGTCTTCCTGGCAGGCAGGAAGAATTATTCAAATCCCACTTGATTTCCTCCCCTCCCTCCTCCCCCTCCTGCCTTTTGCTTTCCCTATGCTGCCACCAGAAGCTGCAGCCACCTTTAATAACCACTCACTTTGCCTTACTTATTTTCCTAACAGAGTCCAATTCTACTACATATGCCATGTGCTGCTTATTTCTGAAGGTTTCTAGCAAGCCAACTGCTCTGCAATTCAGTTTCCTCCACCTCATATACAAGAAACTACACATAACATCTCCCAGTAAAGCAGCTTCTAAAGTCAGCAACACTTTGGTCATGATGTAATTGATTTAAATACTCAGATTTGATGCACTGCTTTTTGAAAATTTGGAAATTTAACATGTTGCCTGCTTAATTACCATGCAACTGAGGTTATAAGAGATCTGCAAAAAATTGTTTCGGGAATTAAGAAAAAAACCCAAACACAAGAAGAGTATTTGGCACAGCTCTGTGTCCTGAAGTCCTGAAATATTTATAATGCTACTCGACCATAGAAGCTAGAGCTGCCACCCTCACACATTCAAAAACCATGAGTCAGGCCCTAGAATAAGGAGTGTTTTTTAATCTCACAATTTTTAATGCCAAGATACACTCGGAGGTTTCACTGGGTTTTTTAACTTACTTTCTGTTCAATCTCCAATGCAACACTGAGGGATTATTTCAGTGATTTAAAATTATTCCAGATTTTGATATAAGTGCATCAATGCAAAGGACTGGGAGCTTAATAACACACACACACATCCCACCACCCTCCCCACCACTCCCTTCCCCAAAGTTCAGGTACTGTGACACTTAAGAATGGCACCAGTAACTCCAGGTTCCACTATAATCTGAAGTGGAGCAATCTTCCAATGGATAACCTTCCTACTGCCCTTGAAAGGGTTGACTTAGGAATATCTCTTCAACATGCAGGAAGACACCAAAAGTAGTGAAAAGACAGCTCTGGGTGGTCCCTAAGTAGCATCACTGGGGTTACTGGTGAGTACTCAAAGCCCTTCCTCCTCCTTATGGGACAATTGGCAAAACAAACTTGGCTCTGTTGTACTGTAGTAGTGGCCCCTCTGATGGATTAGATTTTGGCTTTATTTTCGTTCAAGCCTTTCAACAACAACTCAATCTTTACTCTTCCAGTGAGACTAAAAGGGATGGGGATGGCCAAAGTGGTGGTATTGGGTGGTTTTAAACCAACACTTAAATGTTCAGCAATAAGTGCTATTGAAAAGCAACCAACCTGAGGAAGCTGCTACCTCTTTACAAAGCAGTTTAGCCCTATCACTCATGGGCAAGTGACACCCCAACCCTTCATCCTCTCCTGAATCTGAAGGGCTGGACAAAGGAGAGAGATGCTACTGTTGCCATGAATGCAGGGAAGCATCAGGGATCTCATGGTAGGCTCCAAAACACAGCCCCACAAGCTGAATCAAGGACAAGTGCAAGGTCTTGCACATGTGTCAGAGCAATCCCAAGCACAAATATAGGCTGGGCAGACAATGAATTGAGAGCAGCCCTGAGCAAGAAAGACTTGGGGTTGTCAACTGATGAGAAGCTTAACGTGAGCCAGCCCAGAAAGCCAACTGGACTCTGGGCTGCAGCAAAAGAAGTGTGGCCAGCAGGTCAAGGGAAGTGATGCTCCCTCTATTCTGCTCCCACCAGACCCCACCTGGAATAATTATAATGATACTTATAATGCAGTACTTCTGCAATTCAAAACAGAGGCAAGATATCCCTATAAATACTTCTACCATCTGGTATACAGAGTCCAAAGTTTTCATAATTTGTCACTTGGAGCTACCTGACACATATCCTATATATTTGTTTGTATTAGTTTTCTGGGGCTTCGATTTTGTTTGTTGCTTGGCTTGTTTGGTTTTTTGTTTTGTTTTTAATATACCTGGCTCTTATTATTATCTTCATTCCTAAGCCATCGTACAGTTTTCCATACCCTAAACCCTGTTAATGCCACAAGTAATAACTGCTTCTGAACAGCATTTTTCTTAAATGATAACTAACAGCAAAAACACCTGGTAGACTGATTTCAGCAGTAAGCCAGATGTCTTCAGGCTAAGGAAAGCAAAGGGCAAAAAACCCTGAAAGCAGTAGAAATTTTGTTGTTGCAAAACAACCTTCCTCTTTTAGCACAAAGAAAAAATGGGCGACAAATTTGAAAGACTTAAACCTATTTGGCAGAAACTCAAAAAATGGCCCTAGAAAACCATCTCTGACACAAATTGAGTGGTTAGCACTCAAGAGGAGGTCACTTCTCCCCCATATTCAGCCACACTCTCCCTCCCCCCCAGTCCCCCAAGTCATGCAGGAGTTTCTTTCAAGGTAAAGAGTCATGCTATAGGATAAAGTCTGACCTGTACCAGGGCATCATCAGGGCAAAGCTGGACAGCAGAATCATTGCAAGACCTTTTTTGGGACACTTGGGGTTTGCTCTTTGCAAATGAAAGTCAGAAAGTACAAGTGGGGTAATTACTGAGCTTACCCAACAGGCATATGTTAGGATATGCAATAAAACTGAGTGCAGAACTGCACATCCAGTGAGAGAGTGACAGGAGGCCAGGAGGGATGTTGATGAGATCAAGAACCAGTTGACATTAAAGGCTACAGAGTCCAAAATCATCTACTTACATCCATCCCCATCACCATGACAAAATGATGCTGCACATTAGTATGGAGGGAAAAAAAAAAAAATCCCAAAGTTCAGCTTTCTCCAGCAGCAGAAGGTTGCAAAGTAAAACATTGACATGGACTGCTTTGCTCTAAATCCTTACCTGACTGCTATAATCAGTTTCCTGTGAGCAATTTCCAGATATTCAATCCCACAGCAACCAGGACAGAGTTATAAACTGATCTGGGCTGTCAGCTGCAACAGCAGCACTTTTCATCAGGTCAGGTATCAAAACAAATTAATGCCATTTGAAGTTTTAATAATCAGCAGTTTCTATGTTTTAAAGTTCAACAGTAGATGTGTCAATGGAAGAAAATACTCTCACAGAGAAGCTACTCAACCAGCCAGAGGGTATCATGTTCCCTCTGGCATAAAAGGGATAGTGATGGATTTATCCAAGAGAGATACTGAAAGAATTCGAGTCTCCAGAATTTAAGTGCACACCTCAAGGAAACTATTTTAGGTTTTCACACTGAAAGTGAGCTACACTTCCAGATATAAACACAAAATGTATTCCTTCACTCAAAAAAACTACTCATCTATCTTTTGTTCATAAGCTCAGTTACTTTAGTCAATAGTTCAAAAGAGTTTTACAATACTACCCAAGGAAGGACCTACTCTGAGGTATTAATCTTCATCATGAGAGGAATAATTGCATAGTGCAAGAAGAGATAAGAGAGTAGAGCATCTCTACAGCATGATCAGATTAAGGGATAGTAACAAGCCACCCCATACCTAATACACAAGGACTCCTCGTCCCCAAATGCTATTAGATCACTTAATTTAGCCCTACAATTAGCCCAATTTTAGTGATATGGATTGACTGGCTGGTCAAAGGTCATACAAGTATCTCTACTAGGTGGCTCTCTTATGGCTAACAATCACTGGCTAATGCAATTTTGAGAGAAAGTAGAAAATTGGTTGGGAAAGATCAATTGTCTCCTCCAAACAAGTCAATTTTTCTTTCATTCTGGTAAGAACAGTCTGAAGAGTCAACACTGCAGGGTTTGGAGCAGCAGCCCACAATTAACATTGGCTGAGCCTTAAGCAAGAGGCATCTTATGGAGACAACTTTTCCACCTAAAATTACACTTTTGCTCAAGTGTTTTTGCAGCATCAAGGCTTGGATTCATAGCCTTTACAGGATTATGCTCAATCTGCACAACAGCAAAGCAATTAAATTTGCCAATTGAATATGGTCTCAAAGGAGATTCACAGAAGCCCTTGCTGCAATGACTTTTGCTTATAGACAGTTGCCAAAATACGACAGCTGGAAAGCAGAGAGAGTAGAGACTGGACCCATAGCTGACAAAAGCTGTAATTTAATAAGCATTCAGTGGCAGTATTCACAGCTTAACGTATGGACAGGCATGCACTAACAAGTCTGGCTTTGGCACTTTTATGTGCAGGCAGGTATCTGCCCCCAGCATTGTGCCAGGTCCCACCTATTATCCCTGCTTGGGACACCAATGAAGGAAGTTTAATCCATGGAGGTGGCTTTGAGCTCCAGCATGGAGACACAAGCACAGGTTTTTTTTCTTCCAAGGGATTACCAGTGATAGAGGGGTGGGGGCCAGTTCACATACAAGAGAAATGTGTAGGTATTGCACAAGCTTCTTTCCATTTCAGTGAACTGCCAGAGTTTTGGGGTTATTTCCCACTCATACGTCTGTGCATGAGGAAATGATTTAAAGACAAGAGGAACTTATGGTTACCAAAGAGAATGCAATGCTGCCTGCTCCCCAACAACTACAGCTTTACTACTGCTTCCTTTGGGGGGCTGATTGTGTCCCCTGATCATTATCTACACTTGATTAAGCCATGAATCCAGACAGACAGTCCCTCACAAAGAGCTAGCACAGTTACCTGAGGGTTGAACATACCCTGCTTGTCAGAATACATATTTTGGAGGATGCCTTCTCCCTCCTGAATAATTGCTAACAAGCCACCTTATAAACAAGGCAGAGAATACTCAGTGTGGAATAGGAACATTGCAATTTGACGAGAAGCTTCAGAAAACCAACAGGAAACAAGGGAATTTACTCCACCAAGATGCCTTTGATGTTCAAAGCCTTACAAGCCTTCCATTTCCCCATCCACATAAGAAAAGCAAGGCAAACCCAAGTTGCACAAGCTCTCTGACTTGTACATCTTGCACTGTTTTGTTGTCTGCTTTTACTTTTCTTCTCCACACCCACATTAATCCAGGGTTAGCATCTAAATCACTATTCAAGCCTCCAGAAGACCTATGAAATAACTGACACAAAATAAATGTTTCCACTGCCTTCCCAGGGTAAGTACTTCACATTGTTCCATCAGTTGTTAGGTAAAGAACTAGATACCACATTAAGTCATCCCTTAGTATAGACGAGAGTAAGCCTAACTTCTTTCATATCCAGTTAACAGGCAAACCATTTGACCTTTCCAACAGGACTACTAAAGACTTGGCAAGATCCACTTTTAAGCCTATGGGGCTTCACACAGGGCATTACATTATACTTCAGGGCTTTGCTACAGGCACAGTTGACAGCAATTGCAAATACCTTCAAATATAAGATGCCATTTCCTTGCTTTTATTTTTATAAAGCTTAACTGTTTCAGCTGAAGTTTATAATGCAATAACTCAAAATGAGATAAAAATCATAATAATCAGCATCATCATCCATAATGAAAAAATATTATTGACTATCTACTTGAAATTTTCTGGCCTATATTAAAGTTAAAAAAAAACCCCACACCATAAGGATGGCTTTCGTTCCCCAACTGGAAGCCCTAGATCTGTTCCATAGAAATATTTAGTGGCCATGGGCATTTGCAGCTGGCTGGTGCAGTCAGTGACAGGGTAACACCTGCCCCATCCTCACAGCTGTACCAAACCTAACAGCTTTTAAGCATCCATGCTTCATCTCTCTCCCCCTGCTGTGTTTTCCTCCTCTTCCCAGGACATCATTTCCATATGTATCTAGTTTTAAGCAACACATTAGAGAGGATTCTCTTACAGCACAAGCTCCTAATGCTTTCTTTCTTTTTTCTCCTCTTAAGGAGGCAGAACTGCCACAGCACAGTATTACCAGCATCACTATGCTGCTGAAGAAAACTCTTTCAAGAACAGTTCCTGGAAAAAACATGATTACAAACTTTATCTCCCAGTACTCATGTATTTAGAACAGCAGCTTTCCTGGGTTTAAACCAGGGTAGCAAAGTTAGTGACACTCAACCTCTTACCTCTCAGCTCTGCCTTCAGCATCACACATCAGAGCAGCAGGAAAGTATAAATTCCTTAACACAAGCAAGGCTTTAAGTCCACATGGTAACTGAAGGTACTTGAATAAAAAAGGACCCTGTAGCCAAACTTCATAGCCTTTTTATTCCACCCATGCCAACTCTTCTAAGGGAAGATAGTATCTCTGCAAGTTCAGCTTGAGAACCTCTTATAGTAAGGGAACTTAAACATACTTTTGTCATATTATCCCTACTTTTGCTGCCCTGAAAACGAGTCACTCAAAGGCTCATGCAATGCCAGCCTTAGCAGCAGCCTCCTTTCTTTCCATCTCTGTTCTCTTTACATCTCTGGAAGCAAACATACTTCCACTTCTCATATTTTTTCAAGCAAACCTCAGCCTCAATCATTTTTCTTTCTGACCACTGGCAGGAGAAATATTACCTTTCCCATATTTCCACTCCTTTAGGCAAAGGAGAGACAGCTTTCTCTCACACTTTCCCTTATATTGATAACATATGAAATCTATTCTTAAAAAGTCAAAACAAATGAAAAACAAAACCCAACAATGTTATCTCCTGGCTCCATGCCCAAGCCAAACAAACAAACCTTTCAACACCACATCTCTTCTCACAATGCCTTCTGATAGCCATCGGCCAATGAATAATGAGAAAAACAGTTACCCTAAAAATAGCATCTCCAAGTGGTGGGGGAAGTCGGCAGAAGTTGTCAGGCCTCCAGGGCCAGATACTTGCAAAGAAAACATGCCTAATATTTATGCTGTTACTATTCAATAAATGGACCTATTTTTTGGTCTCTGGAAGGATTGCCAATTTTGCATCTGCTCTGAATATCTAATCAGTTTGTTTTTTCACTACATCTGTCTTTGAGAAGCAGACACTGAAAACAAATACTTTAGTTTTTTTCCAGCATAAAATATTTATCTTGTACTCTTCATACAGTAACTAAACTGTCATTTATAAGGGGAAAAAGAACTACCAGCATTTTTCAATGTAGAAGGAGTATGTTCACACATCATATGAGATATCCCTCAGCTACAATCTCATTATTTCCTTTTTCCTTCTTCACTTTTGGGGGAATTACATCAGTAGAGGAAATATTTTAAAATAAGTAAGCTTCCTACTAGGTCTGAGGAGGTTGTCTGACAAATAAGGTCATGAACAGATGAGATGCAGACACTTTTCTACTGCCTCTTCTCCAACACACCCTCCTCCCTTCCTCACAATCCCTCTCCAGTGATGCTCTTACTTGCTTTAAATTGCATAGTAGAATAGACAAAAAAACCCAAATAATTGGGCTGCCAATTTCCAGCCCAAAGAGGTTAAAAAGGGGTGGGAAAAGAAGCAATCAATCAGAAAATCCCAGCTGTACCTACTGATCTCTTTTTCCATCTTCAAGTTAATACTGTGGAGTGCTCTATAGGAGAATGTTGCTTGCAAGCAAGTATGCAAACTCTGAAGCACTAACCAGAGCTCTTAGAACTTTTTAAAAACTCATCCATATTAAATCCATTATATTCATATCAATCCATATATTCATCCATTTGTGCAGCTGGGAGCTTTACAACTGTTCATATTCCACTATTCCCAAATAGTGAGCTCTGCTCCTTCAGGACTCAGTGTGGAGAAGACACAGACTTTGGCACTGGCAGCTCATTTGTCATTCACAGTATTTTTTTCAGTAAACCACAACGTGTAAACAGAATTAAACACAACAGAATAACACTTCTTGCTTTATGTCTTGGCTAATCCTACTGATTTCTTAAACACTGATAGCTCCTGTAAAATAAGCACTTCTTGCCCTAGGAGCAGGATCAGCAGGTGGCTTCTGCAGGTACCCCTGACCCTATGCCAGAAAGCTGCAGTAGTGGAATTCATCTATAGCTGCTTTTTGTGCAAACCTTCACAACTTAGTAGCAAGTCAAACCAGCACAGCTTTGTCAGCAGCTGCCAGTTAGGGCTTAGTAGCTTTCTGTAGCTTCCAGGATAAAGCATAAAGTTACCAACACAATTATCACTGGCCAGGCCAGCGGTTGTTGTAGTGTTTCTCTCCTATTTCGTGTTCCTGCTCGAAATATCATTTCCCCAGCCCCCCTGCAATAACTTGTTTTGTATTTACACAAAGATTGATTTTACTGAAAGTGACACCTATGTCTTAACAAAATAATACAAACAAACTCAAGGGCAAGAGGCTCAGCCAACTCGAGGCAATCAAAGCTGACATACTCTAGATCCATTCAAGAAATATTTTTCCATTCAAGAAATATTAAGGATGTTAATGACCTTAAAATAGCTTGCTTCCAAATATCAAGAAAGCCAAAGTCCAAACCCCAAACACTTTATAACACTAGTAACAGATGCTGCATCCGTGTGGGCAACATGTATGTACCTGAGGAGGAACGGAAGTGGATGAGCAGATGACAACTCCCCTGGTATAAAAAGTCTTCCATCAGCTGCAAGCTTGCAGCAACAACAGCACAGGAAAACATAGTTGAAGCAGATGAAATAATGAAAACTAAAAAAACTGCAAAAATAAGGGGCTATTTCTAAGGGTTTGGGGTTTTTTTTATTTGCGTCCTTGGCTTTTTCTGAAAAGGCAAAGTGTCAAATGAAGCTTGAAGGAACCTGTTGGGGGCAGAGAGGGGAACACACTGAAAGAAGCTGCAGTAGAAAAACATAGCCAGGTCAAGCATTCCAAGAAGCCAAGCCCTTAGTCCATTTAATTCTTCCAGGAAAAGAAAGACAAAAAATGAAACACCTCCTGCAGGAAGGTGGCTAGAGTCACTGCCAGGACTGAGCAAAAAAGGTAACTTTTAAATACAAGAAAATGTTGTCTATATTTCCATTAAGTTGGAGGGTATATATTGCACATAAACTACATTACTGTTCAAAGTATAGTTTCATTTCAGCATTTCTTGATTTCCAGAGGCAAATGCTGTCATAAACCAGAGATGAGCATTGTTTAGAGACTGCATCTCAGAAACTTTGCTAGGCTCCTAACATTTCAAGCCTACATTTAGAACAGATAACTAAACCTCTCACAGGTCACACAACACAATGGATCCATCATCAGTACCAAATACTATTTATTTTTTCTAACTGCAGGGAACAGCTTTGACAATTTTAATGCTTCAGCTGCACTTAGTGAATTTATTCTGGTTTAGTTAATAAAGCATTAGGACCTAAGCAACTCTCAAAAAAAAGTAAAGCAAATACAATGTTAATTCCAGCTCTAAAGTGCATGCTCTTTGGAGCTCCTCTGTTGCATACAAACATGTAGATGTCAAGGCAAAATTGTGTAAATATCATATTTAGCATTCCCACTCCAGGAAGCCTCCCTCGCAGTGTGTTTGAATTACTTTATCTCTAAAACAACATTTCTTTATTCTAGTTCAGAGGAAGAAAAACTCTTTGACAAACAAACCTATAAGACAAGTTTCTATTGGGCGTAGACCAATATTATTCTCAAATTGGATCTATCTCTGCATCAGCAGGGTTTATCCAACATCACAGATCAACAAGGACATCAGCAATGGCAGATGTCCATCAGCAATGATCAAAATGAAAACAATTTAGCTGCAATTATTTTTGTCCATTTTTTTTTTTTAGCAGAAGATCCTTAAACTTGGAAATAATTTTGCTTCAAAATAATTTAGAAACAAGGAGGACTCATCATGTAAACCTTGTGGTGTAGCCAACAAAGTGTTAGTATGATACTTCCCAAATCTGCCAGGTGGAGATGAAGATGCCTATTAAGTAGCTCCCTTTTCAGTATCTTTTGTTCATTCACAAGCAATCAAGACAATCACATCATGGCAAATGTCATTTCACATGACTAGAAATACTACAGATAGACATTAAGCTTTTTCTTCTATAGGGAGAAAGTCTGAGTCTTAGTCAATTTCTACAGTAGCCACTTTACAACTACCAGAACATAACTAAACTCATGTCTCAGTAATTTGTTCTTTCCTTGCCTTGCTTTCCACGTCTTCAGTTTTGCATCACAACACACATCTTGAGGGAATAAGGAGAACAGCTGCTTCTTTAATTCATTTATAAAGTAAGAACAGCAAATCAGAATAATCTGTTTGCATACCCCAGCTCCAAGTGATTTCTACCTTCACTGCAAGCTAACTGGTCACATTTTGCAATCTCTCATTATACAAGGATCACCACAGAGTAAATGACCTCGAAGCCCTATAGTACAGCTACCACAAAAGGTGTACAGCTGTGTGTATGTGTGTGTGTAGGAACTTTAAAGCAGTAAGAGAGCTGTATTAAGTGACGGACATACACATATCAGTCACTGCAATAACCATTGCCAAGGGGTTATGATGCTGCAGTCTACAATATACTGGCTTATGAAAAATCAAGTCTTACTGCTACCCCTACATTAATACTAACCTGTTACACCTAAGCTGATGTTCAGAATTTCAACTGAAAAACACTAAATAGGTTTGTTTTACCGAATCATAGAATCACAGAATTGGCTGGGTTGGAAAGGACCTCAGAGATCATCAAGTCCAACCCTTGATCCACTCCTGCTGCAGTTCCCAGCCCATGGCACCGAGTGCCACATCCAGTCTCTTTTTAAATATCTCCAGGGATGGAGAATCCACCACTTCCCTGGGCAGCCCATTCCAATGTCTGATCACCCTCTCTGTAAAAAAATTCCTTCTAATGTCCAACCTAAACCTCCCCTGGCACAACTTGAGACCTCTTGTGCCCTCTTGTCTTGCTGAGAGTTGCCTGGGAAAAGAGCCCAACCCCCCCCTGGCTCCAACCTCCTTTCAGGGAGTTGTAGAGAGTGATGAGGTCTCTCCTGAGCCTCCTCTTCTCCAGGCTGAACACCCCCAGCTCCCTCAGCCTCTCCTCACAGGACTTGTGCTGGATCCCTTCACCAGCCCAGTTGCCTCCTTTGGACCTGCTCCAGGACCTTGATCTCCTTCCTAAACTGAGGGGCCCAGAACTGGACACAGGACTCAAGGTGTGGCCTCACCAGCACTGAGTACAGGGGCAAACTTTACAGAGACAACAAGGAATACACCCATCTCAACTCCATTCGGTACAAAGCCGGCTGACTTACTAAAAAACTTTCTCTAAAGAACTATATGAGATCTTAACTTTTTTAAAACATTAGTACAAAGATATTAGCTCTTCAGATAAATAGGTCTAGAAGCTAGTATATTTTCTGTTCTTCATAAACAGTACTTTATTTGTACTGAATTCCAAGGAGTTTAAACTAAAGCAGGAAATTAGCTCTCAGCAGTGCAGCCAGATTCACCCTCAGCCTCTAGAGAACAAATTAAAACACAAAAAAAAAAACCCACCCAAAAAAGTCCTCCTTGCCAAAGAACATAATTCTGCTGTCTCATTACTGTTGTGCTAAAATAATGTAATTAGCAATCTTCATATACAGGAAGACATTTATGCTTCATCAAGAAAGGAAAGGCTGAGGGGGGTGAATGGTACACACTGTTCTAGCATACCAGAAACATGGTGTTGAATTCTTCCAGCTATGGGGCCAAAGCTGGATTGGCATACCAGAACTAAGCATGTTTTTGACACAAAGGGGAAAAAAAAAAAAAGCATCAGGCAGTTTAATATTTGAATACTCTTAGCTGCAAATAAAAAGCAACAGTTCAGCAGAGGAGCAGCCCTGAGGTATAATAATGAATTGGTTACTGTGCACAAATTAAAAGTCCTAAAACCACCCTGTATCCCAACTTTCATTACATTCTGCTCCCACTGACATTTTTTTCATTAGGGAAATCCCCAGCTAAATAAATAACAAATATTTAGGCCAGTTCCCCTAGGCTACTCATTGCAACAGCATATTTGACTCCTGCAATAAAACAGTAGCAGCCTGGGTTCATTTCAGCATGTTTCCTCTTTAGAAACCTTTAGACAGAAAGCCTACTTAAAGCAGGACTGCACTCTAAATCACTAAGACAGCAGAGGCCCCAGCAAAAAAAAAAAAAATTTCCTAAAACTGGTTGTTTATTATGGTTTACTGCCTGCAGCACATAATTGCTCATTGGTACCACACACAAGTACCTTAGCAAGAACCTACACTTCTGCAAATCCTTGTCATGAGAGCACTTCTACTGTCAAACCAGAAGAGCATTACTCGCATTCCCAGTTCAACTTTCTCCTTAGCATAGGAGTAACCAGCTACTGGTTACTGAATTACAGTTGAGCTTGAAAATCCCTGGAATTTGGGAATAAACTGCTTCTCGAGCCCTTTTTGGCACAGGTATCAGCTGTACTCATCTGTACATAGGCATTTCTACAGCTCTCCAGTCCCTTTTAGCCAGATAAATATAATTTTGTAGAGCCAAACTGTATTCAAAATTCACCACCATCATCCAAAGGTGGATAGGATAAGCCAAGTCTAAATGAACTGGCAGAGTTTGAATAGCTAGTTGAGATTAGCTAAAAATACTGCCATGATGCATAAACCCAAATAGAAATCTGCTCTGTTTTCCAGAGCAGTATCAATTCTGCAGTCCCAACAGGTGTAAAAAATAATTCATCTTTGTCAGTAACCTACATGAATATGCAGGAGGGGAAGGAGCGCTGTCACAGAAGGGGCCATTTGCACATAAAAAGCTTCTACCTTGGAAACCAGATTTAAGCCAGGGTAAAGAACCACTAGAAGTCAGTTTCTTCACACAGAACTCCAATGTTCCTATAAATTAAATACTGCAAAGTTTTCCCTATATTTTATATGTGAAGTGCTTCAGCCATCTGAGGAAACCTTTTGAAACTCAGCCCAGGTTGGAAAGACAAGCCTCCCCTGAAAATGTGGTTTTAAAGTAGGAAACCAGTTAGATAGTGCCTGGGTACAAAGATCACATTTGTTTTGACCTCGATTCCTTTGAACACCAGTTCAGAGCACATACTCTTTAAAACACTGGGGAGAAACTAGCACTGGCACGTTCATTCAGGCAGATATTGAGGAACCACTATGTACAAGTACTGTCATCTAAGTGCCTTTTTATTGTAAATAGTGGGATATGCAAGACCAGACACCGTAAGATCTCCAAGCTGCCAAGAGCTGCTGAATAAACAAGGGTAGCAGGAGTAATTTTTTTTATTTTTTTTTTCCCCAGCTGCCTACTGTTTGAACTGCACAGGCTCAGGTCTGTGCAGAAAATTGCTTGTTTCCTGCCAGCAATTCTGTATCTCTGTTTTCTGGGTAGGAGCAGGCAGGGGGGAATCAAAGGTAACTCCTTCTGTTTGTTGCATAAACAAATGCAGATAAAACAACGTTTCAAATGAAGAGCTCCTTCACAAGACGATTTTATTTAGACAATAAAGAGGATTTATTTTCCTAGATTCACTCCAACCCTGCTCCCCCCAACAGCTCTCTATGCCACAGGGCAAGCTGAGCCCCAGCAACTGCAACTAATGGTTATGCAGACTCAAATCTGAAGGTTTTGGGTCGACCACAAGATAACAGATACCCATATGCAGGCAAAGAAACAAAGGCACTTACCCGAGAGATAGACAGAGGCATGTTGAAATCCTTCCCCCCTTGAAGCCTGAAACCCCAAGGAGCTGGGCCAACCAAAGACACGCTGTAGTTGCTCATGATGTTTAGTATTCAAGGATCAAATCCAAAGAACTGATGCCTGTGGAAGAGGATTAGAGTTCTGATTTAAAGATGGAGAAAAGAAAAGGTACTATCTATCATTTTGAAAGCCTTCTTTGTCTGTGTTCCCCTTCACAGTATAAAAAAAAAAAAAAGGCCAAAAACCCCACACCAGGTCTCTTGTTACTTGTGCTATTATTCCTCACATGTTGTTTTCATCCAGAAAAGAAACAACTAAGGAACTGGTAATATGGACTCCGGAGCTTCAAGAACTGAAATGTTTGACAGCTACTTCTCAGTAATAAAACACTGTGTGGGGGAAAAAAACAACAAAACCAAAGACCCAAAATTAAAGTTCATCTTCAAAAGAAAATCACTGTTGAGACAAGCATGAATTGATAGCATCCCTTAGATCTAAGTATGGAAGAAATTAGCACTACTGGTACGTTAATTTCTAACAAAATGATTATCACATGCTTCTATGTTACCAGCTCAAAGCTTATTTCTAATCACATTATGCCTTGACATTTTCAACCCCATGTCAAAACATCACAACTCTGAAGTTAATCAGAAGATCCCTGTGACTTTTGCATTTTCATGGCATAGCTTCATATTGCTGTAACAATGCTACAGACAACACAGATACTAAAACCAACCCTCTAATGAAAGCTGGGAACTCAAGTGGAACACCCACAGCCACAACTTAACTCCGAGGCAGCGAAACTCAAGCGTTTCCCACCCCGCCCCACAAACGTGGGCAACAAATTACCTTTAAAAGGCAAGCCAGGCACTGAATTGCCATTCAACGTCAAAGATAAGGGCTTCAGTTTCACCTCAGATAAGTAGCGTTACGATGACATCTTAGGTAGTGGATCCCATCTATTTTTATATGGTCAAAGCCAGGCAGGAGCACACCAGGGCAGGCTGGTGTAAGACTACACCGGGGCACAGCCAGATTCCACACTTGTATAGGGACATTTAAGGTGGACATTCAGTCAAGCAGAAGAAAGCAGGGCTGCAAAACCCACCGAGCTCTGCAAAGCCTGGTTTTACCTGCTCGTAACACTGCAGGAATGCAAAGGGTGGCAATTTTTTTTTTTTTTTTTGGAGGTGGTAGGTTTTCACAAGTGCAGCCCAGCCTTGTGGACCTTCAGAGCAAGGCTGTCCCACAGCTCCCATGAGTGCAAGGGAGGGCATTTAATGTCACTCCCTGAGAAAACCATCAGTAACCTATGTTTCTGGGTTCACCTCCCAGACTGGAAGAGATCTGCTACTTAGAACTGTCTTCAAATCAAACAGCAAACTCTGCTCAAAGCAACTACCAGTCAGGTAACCAGAATGGGGCTGCTGGCACTGGGCAGAACAAGATCTATATTAGGAAGCAGAATTTGGAGCTGGCAATAGAGGTGCCAGGGTACCTGGGTAGTTCCTGACATGCCTCTGCCTGCTGTCCTCCAGCAGAAGGGGCAGCTCTGACCCCAGGTACTGACTCACCAAACCCTTAGAAGTCTCAACAAGCACCAACATACCAAGGGGAAAAAGAACATCACTGAGCTTTCATTCAGCTGGAGAGAAGAGGGAAGGGAAAAAAAAAAAAGCCTCCAGCAAGTTTGATCTAGGACTTGGTCACCACTACAGCGAGTCCAACCCATTCCATTGCTCTGTGCACTGAATTCCATATATTAAAAAAATTTAAAAAGGATGATTTTAACTAGTCACAGATTTCTATCCATATAAAAATACAGATTATTGTCACTCCCCCTAAATGAAATTCACCATAGTGACAGGGTCACTATAAATTAGAGATTACAGAAAAAACATACGTAGTCACTAGCACATAGAGAGTTTATGGACACAGGCAGAAGGCTTTACCTAGTTAAAAAACTAAAGAGCTCGAGTAGCCATTTTTTAAATTTTTTTTTCTCCAATTTCACTGTGTAACAGCTGGTTACAGTAACTGATCTAGGAAAAGACTGTTCTATTCGAAAAAGATACTTTTTCATTTGTAACATCTACAAATAGGAGGGAAGAGGCTGCATGCCATGCAGCTCTACCAGCATCACTCATCTTTCCTTTTTCACCCCCTCGATTCTGCCGTGCCTACATCTCTAGGCACACAGAGGCATCAGGAAGGAACAGCAGACAAAGGAGATCTCTTCAAAGTTTAACACATTTCTTAAAACACGCTGGAGCAACATCTAAGAGAAAGCATTACAACCCACCGACCCCTTGTCATGCGGGGAACCTTGCTCAAGCAAGCCGGCTCCGGGGGAAATGGAGCAACTTTCATTTAGATGATCCAACACACTCGGTGGACCTACTGCTGGAAGGGGGAATTTCAAAACTCGGGCAGAAACACTCCGCTTCCCCGCTGCCACCAGACGCAGAGCCCCAGGGATGTCTTGTGGGGCTCTCCTGCCCCCTAGGAGTGCTGGCTGTGCCCGGAGGGGAAGGGAAGACAGCACCAGCACCGGCCCCGCAATCCCTTTGTCCAAATCCCCCTCCGGAGCCCTCTAACCCGCTCAGGACCAGGAGCCCCACGGCTACCGCGGGCTGGGGGACCCGACAGCCCCACGGAGCGCTGGATCTGGGGGGGCCGAAGCACCGCCACAGCGCCACGGCTTCCATAAAGCCCCCCGGAACCCCTTGCCCGAGTTGGCCCACGGGCACCCCAGCACGCTGGGCCCAGGGCAAGGAGCCCCACAGGTGCCCCACAGCCGTGGGACGAGGCGCTGCACCCCGGGCTCCCCACCACACCCGGGCACTGCCGACAGCCCCGACCCGGCTCCCCCCCAGCCCGCCACAAGCCGTATGCCACGCTTAAAGAAAAAAAAAAAATTAAAAAAAAAAAAAAACAACTT
Source organism: Heliangelus exortis (assembly GCF_036169615.1). Taxonomy (NCBI): domain Eukaryota; kingdom Metazoa; phylum Chordata; class Aves; order Apodiformes; family Trochilidae; genus Heliangelus; species Heliangelus exortis. Next base: position 7,100,285 of record NC_092425.1, read on the forward strand.
TAAAAAAAATCAGCACCGTGAAGCTTTAAAAACCCAGTCCAACCTGGTGACTTTCTGCTTCCCCTCTCTTCCTCCTTCTTTTCCTGTTTTTTTGTTATTATTTTGTTGTTGGGTTTTTAGATTCCCCCCTCACCCCCGGGCCGGGCCGCCACTCACCCCGTAGCGCGGCGCGGAGCGGTGAGGACACCCGCGGCGGTCTGGGAGGCAGCAGCCCCGTCCCCCCGGTCTTGTTTTCACTTCCGTCTGCAGCCGCTCCTCCCCCGGCCCGGCCCTGCCCGACCCGGCCCGGCCCAGCCCGCCAGCGGCGGGACTGAAAAGACTCAAGAGGGCCGTTCCCGATTTATTACTTTTTTTTTTTTTTTTTTTTTTTTTTTTTTTTAATACAGAGAAATGCGCGCCTTTCCCCCTTTTGCTTGACAAATAATCAGCGCGCACCTGCGAAAAGCAAAGGCGAGCTTCTGTCGGGTCTCCGTGTGCCTCTGGCCCTCCGGACGCGGAGGAACCGAGGGGGGGAAGCAGAGTGACTCGGTCCCCAAAGTGTCCCCCGGGAAGTCCCCCCCTGTGTCACACACACAATCTTTTCAGCACAGCCCCACGCACGCTGCTCCTGCGGCTGTAGCGGAAGCGTGGAGCGGAGCCAGGAGATTTTACGAGAAGGGAAGGAGTTGGGGTTGCTGAACGCGGCTTTAACGTGAAGATTGATAGGGATGCACTCACCCCCCCGAAGTACATCAAAGCGAGGAAGAGCAGCGTGGCAGAAGAGCTGTTCGAGCTAAACGGCGATGCTGGCAGAAGAACAAATGGCCGCAAAGCGGTCACGAATAAATTCCGAGCAGAAATCAGCACGGGGCTGCCAGTAAGGGAGAGGAGGGAGGTTTCTGGCACAGCCTCTCCGTAGGAGCTGGTGCAAGAAATCAAACTGGTTCTAAGGTGAGGCTTGATGAGATTAGGTTATACAATATGCTTGCCTGCGAGCAGAGTAATTATTTAACACGGAGGCTATCAGCTTGGCAACCCACAAGCTTGCCGAGTGTGAAACAGGACGGACTGGGAAAGCTGGGAGTGCTTTACGGAGCCAGGAGCTGCTGCTGCCTCCCAGGAGGGAGGACCAGGGCGAAGATGAAGAGATAACACTGCAGTTTCGTATTGAGCTGCAGTTAGGTGAGGCTTGGAGTTCCTGTCATTCTTCACATGTACTGGAAGTCTTTACAAATAAAAATGGCTGTGAAAGAAAGGGAGAGTACCATTAGCAACACAAATAAAAGGATTTAAATTCCCACAAGCCTACACAACACACAGTCCTTATCATGAATGGCCCTGCCTAGTCCCCCAGTAGTCCCTATCTGACAGAAAGGCTGCATCCTCTCTGTTGCCACCTTCACAGGCCCGGAGCTGGGTTTGGCTCAGCTCTGCCTGTGGCCACACAGCTACCCCATGTATGAGCTGATGTATCATAGAATCATAGAATTGGCTGGGTTGGAAAGGACCTCAGAGATCATCAAGTCCAACCCTTGATCCACTCCCGCTGCAGTTCCCAGCCCATGGCACTGAGTGCCACATCCAGTCTCTTTTTTAAATATCTCCAGGGATGGAGAATCCACTGCTTCCCTGGGCAGCCCATTCCAATGCCTGATCACCCTCTCCATAAAGAAATTTTTTCTAATACCCAACCTAAACCTCCCCTGGCACAACTTGAGACCTCTTGTGCCCTCTTGTCTTGCTGAGAGTTGCCTGGGAAAAGAGACCAACCCCCCCCTGGCTCCAACCTCCTTTCAGGGAGTTGTAAAAGGGGGAGGGGTAGGACACCCAAGCCACAGATGCATGAAACTGGGGCTAGCCCAGTCCTGTGCATACCAGTTACATGCATTTTATTTTAACACTTTCTTGCTGTGAGTTTTGCCAGCTGCCATGGCCAAGCCAAATGCATCTCAAACCTCATCTCAGTAATAAAAACATCTATACCCCATATTAATGTATCCAAACCACTCTTTGAGAAATCTTCTTTCTTTATTCTGCTCTTTTCTTATTAAGTCTCTTGAATCAGGCAAAACTGAAAACCCCCATTATACAGATTATAAAGCCTCTCATGTGATTTTAATTCATGGAGGTAAAAATTCCCCAACAGAGGGATTTTTCATTGTGTCACAAGGCCCTGAGGTCACTCCCATACTGTTTCGT